>NC_080670.1:34499075-34809433 GCF_030247195.1 Topomyia yanbarensis
TAATATCTAATGCTAGCTTAGTCCTGTCGCTAAGTTAGTGTCGGATTCTGACGAGAGGAACTCGAAACGCTTCCCCAATAACTAATCTAAGTCATGGTTCACTTTTTAAATGATCAATAGTTAATATAACTCAGAACGGAAAACAAACCGATATATAAAAGTTTGCGATTTTTTAAACTCTCTAACCCTAAGCATGAAACTAAACCAAATCCTTTTCATTTCCAACAGAAAAATCGACTGCTTTTTGAACAACGAACCAAGAGCTAGGCATGCCGATAAGCAAAGGTACTGAAAAATAGCTTAAAACGTTCGCTACAAGGCTTTGAACGTTCACCTCAGGCACGCACACTTGTCCTACACACCGCAAACGCACAACCTCCCCTCTAAGAACGGTTGGTTTCAAAATCGTCCAATGAAGGACATTCGTTGGACCAATTTTGACATCGTCCAAATAACCGTTCAACGAACGTCCATCGTTGGACCCGTGTTGAACGATTTTGAAACAATTTTTTGGACGTCTCAGTGGGTCCTATCAGATTCGTTCGGTGAAATCAAAATCCAGCTTATTTATGTACTGTTCTGATGGTTTTAAGTGTACACTAAGGGATTATTTCCATATTTCATTCGCTGCTATTGCAGTCGCCTTCATCCTAATCACATAGGTAGCAACAATAGTAACTCTTCAAATCGTTTACCTGGCCACGTACTATCTCACTGAAAAGAGATGGAGCTACCGTTCGCATTGACTGAATTGTTCAAAATGAAAAGAAAAGAAGATAGCACAATATCCAACAGACCCTAACTGCTGCTGAAGTGCAGTTCCTATTACGAACTAAAGGGTGTATTCGTAAAAAATAGCTCACACATAATGGCTCATCAGGATTTCGCATTTTATCGGGTTGTTTCAGGAAGCGAAGAACTAAATTAAATTGCATTATTAATTCAATTTAATTTCTTTTTCCATTCTATATGTCTATGATTTTATACAGCTAATTTTCTGATTTTCCCTGTTGCTAACTCTAGCTCACTTTCATCCAAATTGGGAGACTCGCGAAGTTCTGTCTCCATAATAGCCTATTTGTTCAATTGTGCGTAGCTTCGGCGAATTTGCTGGGCACATATCATACGTTCCTAAATTCGTGTTTTTGGTCTCGTATCATTCAAACACATTTCGAGCGAAGTGGTAGGAGGTTAGATCAAGTTGAACCGTTGTTTCCATACAAATGGTAAAAGTAGATTCATAAAAAAACAATTTCCTGTATGTTTTCCTATTTAATGTTATAGAAGTATGATTATTACTCCACATCAGTTTTTTTTAATTCCTGTATTGGACATTTCATCGCCTATATAGCCAGTTCCTTGCTTGTCTTTGACAAGCAGATGCTCCCTGAAGGTTTAAATCACACGAGACATATTGTTATTAGAGATTTCAAGCTTCTTAGCGATCCATCGATTCTGGATTTTCAATTTATGTGTACAAAATTTATGCACATAATGATTTGTTGTGTCGAATCCTCAACCAAAACTGATATGAACATTGACAGATGAAAATAGTTCACGGTAAACAAATCATAGCGTTCTGTTTTTTTACGAATGCAACCTTTAGTTAGATCACATCACTCCACAATGTCATTACACTAAACTGGTATAGGGAGAACTCTTCCACCAGAGAAGCAAATCGAGCAACAAAAGCACACAACTATCCTCTTATCCTAATGCAAATATTGTTAAACTCGAACATGCTGTTGTTGATCCATAAAGGTACTTAGCATACTTCATTTACACGTTGCTGAGTGCAAAAAAAACCGAACCATATCAGGCTACTTCTAGTCAAGATGTTAACCGTGTTCATTATGTTGTTCTTCTTCTAGCTTTATACAGGCTTCAGACACCCGGTTGAACGTGTATAGGATAACTGTTCGTACGAATTCTTGCATAGTTGCACGTGTGAAACGATACGATAACGGAAGCAAGGGAATATTGTCTACTTGCCTGCGACTTAACATGCTGGTCTCCGGTGCTGCAGCTTCTTAGTAGCAATTTTCTCAATTTCCGTCACTCCATGGTTCAACTTGACTCGTTCCGGAATATAAGCATTACGGATGCTCAAGTCCATGGTGTGGAGGTTTCTAATTGTGATACCGTGATATCAAAAGCTTAAGTGACATGTAAACTAAGGTAATCCTCGGTATTTAATTTTTTGTTTGGATATATGATAGTACTGGTATGGGGTACTGCTTAACATATGTAATTACATGAAACACCCCCTAAGTTCACCTTAATTTATCACCGATTCCCAAAGTAACCAAAACGGGAAGGTAATCAACTTACCAGTTTTCAATACTCTAGCAAACAAAATTGAACACTTCCGTTCCGTTCAGAATGAGATACACCTTCGATTGTGCGATACCCTTTTTCTGTTTGATAAAAAGCAACCTGCACCACAAGCAACTGCCAACACGTTGGCCTAGATCTGGGTTGTACCATTACCAACCGCACCGGAAAGCACTGCACCATTCCGTTGCCCTCACTTCCATCGATTTTCATGAACTCTGTAAGGATAGCCGAAAACACAACCCGGAAATACATGGAAGAAGCAACAACGTATGTATACCGATGCCGCACCCACGAATACGTCAGGCAGGACCCGGCAACGCCAACACGCTTCCACACCTTTGGAGCACCTACTCCAACAACATGGATTGAGCGAAGTTCACTAGTTGTCGGTCGTCAGGACTAATGTCCCGTAACCGGCTTCGGTCGATCCTGTAGCCTATTCCAGCTCGACCCACTCTTCTGTCCGAATAGAACCCACGGAAATGGATATACGTAACTACACAAATGCCAATCCAAATCAAACCAGTTGGATCGGAAGGACCGGCAAGACGGTGGAGTAAGGGGATAACGATCGAAAAACTATAGCAATCACTGACGGAAACACGATGTTACCCTACATGTTCCGGCAGATAACAGGCGGAATGCGGACCACGCTGATGGCTTTCCTCCGCAACCAATAATAAGAGGATGTGTTGCGTTCGGTGTGTGGAAGTACATATGCCGGACAGACAGCCGAGTAGGTCGGTAGGAGTGCTTGCTCACCGGTTTGTTAAATCAACTAAAATGCACTGGTAACCAGCGAAGTTCAGTAGTGTAAATCATTTATTAAATAATAAATAATTATAATTAATAATAAATAATTAAATAATAACAACAATAAACAATAACAAATAATAAAAAAAAGCTTTTTAACTTAAAATACACGCTTAAATTATGGTGTTCTTTGTAGTTTTTTTTTAACAAACAATAAACAAATAGAATTGTCCGATTAAGCTTGTAAGAAAAAAATACGAAAATTACTTAGGGCTGATTTATTCACCAACGCTTTTAAACTATGTTTACCGGTGCGTTAAACCTGGTTTTAAAGTTAAGTATGGGTGAAGAAATAGGCTCTTAGATGTATAAACGAGCGACCGAAAATAAAAGTTGCAAGGACAGAGCATGTTTTGTAAGTAGGGGTTCCCCCAATACTTGCGTTGTGGTATAAATTGGCCCGGCAGACCCTGTTGACAGGGCGGCAAAGATGTCTCTACTGGTAATTTTCGGATTTATACAGCCACAAAGAAAAAGGAAAGCGAACTAATATTTCCTTGACCTTGTCCTTAACCTTTCCCTTTTGCTGACTGTTCCTGTTGGTGGATAGGGGGGGGGGGAATTTCTTCCGCACTTTCGACCGGCCGGTACGTTCGCGGGAACTTCATGCAACACCTTGTCACTTTCGCACATACGGGTGATTTCCCAAGCTAAAATTTCACTCACGGGCTGGTATCATTCAGCGAAAATAACGTTTTTCACTGGAGCTCTTTGATACAGTGACGTCTTCCTTTTGAGGTTGGAATCGATCTCTTTTTTGTTTCGCCGCAAAACCAAAATAAACCCCGTTTTCCACTATCGCCACCGTTGTCGCTTGCTGAATAGCGTATTTAGCACTGGTTTTCGACAGCAAAAGAAGAATTCTAGCGCATCTAATGGCATATTCGTTTTTGACAGTGCACTACACCGGTGTAGTCGGTGATACACTCATTCAAACTTGGGTGTAATCAGTCTATCTCTTTCTTTGCACTACACCGGTGTAGCACCAAGAAAAAACGAAAACGCCATAAGCCCTACATTTTTATTTACTAATATATAACAAAATGTTCTACACCTATCTAGACCAGGGTTGCCAAAATTAAATCTGTACTTTTGTCCTAAAAAATCTTTTCATCTGTATTTACTCTTTGAAAAATCTGTGTCGATATCTGTATCGAATCAGTTGAGTCCTTGAGAGAGCGAACCATTTCAAAAGTTGACGTATGGATAGTTATTTAGAATTGACAGCTGCGATGACCACAAGTTGGTAGAGGTGTGAACATTTGTCGATATTTTAAAAATAGTTTTTTTTATTACATTAAGTATGACAGTCAGAGCCTCGAAAAGTAAACATTCACATCATGAAATAACCCAAACAAATATTTACACAACACGTTATCGTTTCCATCTTTATCCCTTCCATCTTTATCCCTTAATTTTGTATTGAACAATATTGACAACCTCAATTAGGTACAGAAAATTTTTCCACCTTTTCATTCTGCATCATGGGAAAAAATTTAACCATCGAGCTGTCAAATTTAACTATCGTTCTATCAAATTTAACCATGCTCCAGAGTAGGGTTATTTTGCAAATAACTTTTGAAGTGTCAGATTTTAACTAAAAGTTAAAAATTTCACCAAATGGTTCACAGCCTAAGTCGACCAATGTAGCTGTCCAATTTTCGGACAAAAAATTGAGAATTCGCAGAGCATTACAATTAACGTTTCTGGACGTAGACTTCAGCCAGGCGTTTGCTAGGTGCTAACCTGAGTGCATTACAAACCTTTACCTTTCAGAATGAGCGACCACTCGCAAGCATTCCACGAAGATCCGTCCGAAAATCTTTAAAATCGTGACCGACCATCTTAGATTCCAATGAAACTTTACACGTTTCACCGTCATGCAAGACTAAATATTTTCCACAGGTAATAAGATTATTTTGACTCAAGAGCAACTTTTCAAAAGGGCGTAAACGTTTCTACGTGTATGAATTTCAAAACTTTTTTGTTCGATTACTGTATTTTATACAGCAAAACTATCTGAGAACGAGTTACAGGGAATGAATACTTCTGTCTGAAAAAAATATACACTGAAAAAAATGTTGTGTCATTTTTCAAAAAAGCAAAAATTTATGATAAAAATTTAAATTGCGAAAAAAACCCATTTTTTTAAATTTTTTATATTTTGTTACCAAAAACCTAAAGAGAAAAGAAACATTTTGAATGTATTTGCATGATGGAGAAAAAATCGGTAAAAAAGTTTTCCTAACAACAACTTCGTACATGTTTTTAAATTTCATACTAATAGACATACAAAATTGTAATTCTATTACAGAATATGATTCTAAGCACCATTTAAAATCAAAATGCACTTAACAAAAATCTTCCAAAATGCGATAGTTTTCGAGATATTTGAAATTTTGCTCCTTCAAAAACAATTAGCTCGTGTAATTATGCTCTTTTTAAAAGTTATTCGCGTTACCCCATCAAAAAATGTCAAAAATTTAATGATTATCGTTTTAAAGACGTAAAAGAAACTTTTTTAGTGTATTTGGATCCTGGAGAAGCTTTCAATAAAAAAGTTTTCCTAACAACAACTTTTGACATTTTTTTATAATTCTTACTATTTGCAGTCAAAAATACAATTTTCTTTTCGAATATGATTCTAAACGCCATTTTAAATCGAAATGCTCTTAACAAAAATTTTCTAAAATGTAGTAGTTCTCGAGATATTTTAACTTTTGTTTTAACAACACAATTATTTTGTTTTATTACGACCTTTTCATAAGTTAGTCGCGTTTCTCCATCAACAATAATAGGTTTTTCAAAAGGCCCATAAACTTTCCTGCAACTTTCTCTTTGACATCAAGGCGATATTGCGAAACATTTTAAAGTTACATGAAAACAACCAACATATGATTCAGCTATATAGTTTAATCAACAGACCCTATGGTTGAAATATATTTTGGTTTCTTTCATGTAACTTTCAAATGGTTTACGCCTTGATGTCAAAGAGAAAATTCCTAGTAAATATTTGGCTGTGCACGCCGATGAAGTCGACATAAATAATGACTTTTACTGTGAGCCGTGTTTACCAATACTGCCATTAAACTGTGAAGCAATGTTTGTAAACACGGCTCACAGTAAAAGTCATTTTTAAGTCGATTTCATCGGCATGCACAGCCAAATATAGAGGGCTAAGCTGAGAGAGACACAGAGGAAGTATTACTGAAACTAAAAAAAAAAAATCTAAAATAGGTTTTGTAACATCACTTCTCAAAAATCTGTATATCTGTACATATACGCAAAAATCTGTATATCTGCACATACAGATTCTTGGTCTGAAACTGGCTGAAAAATCTGTTTAAATACAGATTATTCTGTATTTTTGGTAACCCTGATCTAGACCAGGTATCTGCTACGCCGCCAGATCAAAGCCAACGTCTAAAACGTCACGTTAAGGTCGATCCACAATGAACAGAATCGATTCCATTCGACACAACTTTGTGAAAGTCGAGTTCGTTTAATTTATTGATGCATCATGGTATAAAGTTTTTGTTATTCACCGACATGTACAAATCAACACTTTTCATCAATTAGCGGTCCTATATTTTCGTTTTTTAACGAAAAACTAAAGATTGAGTCATGCCGTGCCATGGCTGACAAGTGAAGATCGAGCTTCGAGCAAAACGAGCAGAACAATTTGAACTGTCAGTGGGGCCCATAATTTTTGTGCCCGCTGAAATGTTGACTTATGTCAGTTCAATACAAGTGGGATAGGGGTGCCATATATGTGATCTAGACTTGCTGAAACGTCCACAAGAGCAAAAACAAACAAAATTTAGAGGGAAATGTGAACGCTTATGCGGGACAGTGGTGAGCATATGTTACCAAAACAAATACACTCTACGGAGAGAGTAACTAAAAATAGGTATATTTCAACCCAGTGCTACATTGTTACCCGGACGGGTTACAGCTCTATGAAACCTTTAATTATATTGGAATGTAAATATCAGATATAAACTTCAAGCCCAAAAATCGAATTCGGATTCTTCAGCATAAAAATCACTTAAAGAACTCTCACTTGAAATAGTCAGCAAGGAATAATATCCAGTGTAAAGGCCAGATAAAAATAAATAATTTATTTATCTATGTAGATCGGAAGCCGAATGGAATGACAAATGCCATTCCATATTCCCAGAGATGGCTGAATTAATTTGTACAAACTTGGTTTCAAATGCACGGTATAATATTTCCATAAGATGTTCTGGTAACAGAACTGTCACGTAAGAATCTGTCCTTCATTCCAGTTTGTTTATTTGACACGACTCAATACGTTTAGCTTGTAGGGGTCAATTATCTATGGTTCGGCATTTATTAAAGCTAGGGGGTTACGTTTATAGAATATTTTAAATTTTAAAGTCTTAAATATTCTGGACCAATAGAGCATAACTTTAACAGCAACTTAAGCTAGGAATACTGATAGATTTACAAGGTGGGTAAATCAGTTGCATAAACACATGATGAGTGCATTGTATGGTTTGTGTTAAATTAGTTCCATTTGTTTAGAATGTGCAAGGTCGAATAGTCGAAATTTTATTTTATTATCATAGCTTAGGTAGTCTGCCCGCTTCGTGAGTAACCGAATGAATGAAAATGATGCCTAACCTAAAAAAAAATATTTTTGGGAGAAATAAATCATTCTCACTGTGCATGTTTCACTAACCCCACATTTTCACAAAACGGTCAAGAACCACGTCGGCCACGTCCAATACTGTTCTATCGGGGAGGGAAAGGAATGTTAGTTCAACACTCGCCATTCGATAGAGACCGAGACTACCTCTGCATTTCCAGGAGCATCACGGGAAAGGAATTGGGTTAGTAGGAAAGAGAAAAGATCAGGTGGTATGTCTTGGTAGACAATATGATCTTAGCAATATGTACGAAAGTCGCTCGCAATAGAAAAAACTCTAGAAAGAGAACTGCGAAGAGAAAAACAGCATTTTTGGCAACATATGCCCCGGCATTGTATGGCAATACGTCCAATGTTATAAGAATAGGTAACGTTCGATTGGATTCGTTTTTTGACATCTAAACTCGAATCCAATCGATGCAAAATGGTGTCTCCGCAGTTCTCTTTCAAGAGTTTTTCTAGCTCGCAATCAAATTTTTGACAATTTTAAATAAGCAACTGGAACTCTGGACAGCCGGCCATTGGGAGTGTTGCTTCTTATGTACACTTCAATGATCATTGCCAGCTTTTTTTAGTTTTCGTTAAGCTTGAGCTTGAACTTCACGTTAAATATCTAATCTGCCAACACTGTTTGTGAAAGTTTAGTTTGTTTTCCGCGCTCCTCAATTTTTGTTTATATCATTGTAATTGTTGCCTCGATATCCTGCAAAACCGTTCAAACTTGATATCCAGCCTCCGTGTTCACTTGCCGAATGACGGTGTTTTGCTCACACGCAAGGTAGGACCGCAATATCAAGGTATTCTGGACAAGCTGAAGCAGCTTGCTGATTTGCCACAGCCGCCATACCACCGCTACACCGCCACCTCGCCACTCCGTCACCTCGCCACTCCATCACCATCACTTCCACTCGCAGTTTACAGAAGTGTCACCATCTGAACAAAGTATCAACATAACACACGACCAAATACCGCCCATCAATTTGCTAATTCATCATCCAGCAGAAATAAACATCATCGCCGCTGCTGTGTTTTATTTTTGCCAACCGAAAGAACATATACATCCATCAGTTGTCCTCCGCCTTCCTGAACTCCAGGTGCCAGAACGAGAAAGGTGAGAAGTAATTTCGTAGTTGTTTTGGTTAGTACTTTCTTGCGCTCCTTCGATCTTGTACCTAAGTGAATTTCGTACCCAAAAACATACCTGTCATCATCTTGTAGAGTGTAAGTGGCGCCATCTGTTACTGAGCTTTTCAACTAGTAACCCTTACACTACCGCATATCGTAAAATGCCTGGATTTTGTGAGAGTTATACTGATAAATTTTCCGATGGTCGTAATGCTGTAAAATGTGGCGGTTTTTGCTCTTCGTCATTTTGCGCAAAATGTTGCGGACTAAACGACGAATTATTTGCCGCTGTTATTAACAAGTCTAACTTATTTTGGATGTGTAACACCTGCAAAAATATCATGGACAAAGCACGTTTTCGTAACGCATTAGTGTCCGTTGAGTCCGCAAACCAAATGGTGATCGAGGAGCTTAAAAATTCCATTCGCAACGACATACTGGAGGAATTAAAGGTAGAAATTCGGACCAACTTCAAAACGTTGATAGACGCTGTACCAAAAACGCCGATTCCTGGACCGCGACAATTTTCCTTTAATTCTGCTAAAAGAAAGAGAGACAACGATGATACAGGCTCGAATCCTTCTAAGCTGCTACGTGGTACTGATGCCGCCGACTCATTGATACCATCCATCGCTGTGAATCGTGAAGATAAAAAGTTTTGGTTGTACCTGTCAGGAATTTCGCCCGATGTCCCTGATGATAGCGTCACCAAGCTAGCTGCGGATAAACTCGGAAATTCGAACATCACTGTCGTCAAGTTGGTCCCTCGTGGCAGAGATCCTAGAACGCTGAATTTTGTCTCCTACAAAGTTGGCATGCCCACGGATCTCAAAGAAAAGGCTATGACGGCATCTACATGGCCAGTTGGCATTGCTTATCGTGAGTTTGAAGAGAAGTCGGATTCCAGAAAGGTTTTTTGGAAACCGAATGCGCCCGACTCAGCAACAATGACTACTTCCACTGCTCTTCGCCCTCCTCCCAACTAGTTACATCGCCTGTTTCACATCCTGTATTGCCTGTTCCCGAAGTTACCGCACATTCCGAGCAGTTTCTTTCCGTTTACTACCAGAACGTGCGAGGAATGAGAACGAAAACACAAGAATTCCATCTAGCGCTCTCTTCTAGTGACTACGACGTCATTGTCCTTACGGAAACCTGGCTGCGCGAAGACATATTAAACGCTGAGCTCTCGTCAAACTACGTAATATATCGCTGCAACCGCAACTCAACAACCAGTCATCTGCGTCGAGGCGGTGGCGTCCTAATAGCGGTAAAGAACAACCTCGTAGGCTCGCAGCTTAGCTTATCTGGAATTGAACGCCTGGAGCAAATCGCCGTGCGTATCGCGCTCCCCAATTAATCTGTATATATTAGCTGTGTTTATCTCAGGCCAAATAGTGATCCGGATTTGTATCACGCGCACGCTAATGCCGTTCAAACAATTCTAGACAATGCTGGCAGCACCGACACTGTTCTCGTCTTTGGAGACTACAATCTTCCACGCCTTCAGTGGTCGCTCGATAATGATCTAAAATGTTACCTACCTATTGATGCCTCTTCGGAACAAGAAATAGCTGTAACGGAGTCTATGGTTGCAGGCGGTCTGTACCAGATCTGCTCATTGACGAATGTGAACGGGAGGATCCTCGATCTTGCATTCGTAAACAACACGGATATCGTAGAGCTGCTTGAACCTCCGACTGCTATTCTCAAAGTCGACCCTCACCACAAACCGTTTGTCCTGCGGCTAGATGTACGTACCAACACTGGAGATGATTCATTTCATTCGATTGACGAGCTTGATTTTGACTTTAACCGTTGCAACTTTGACGAAATCTCCGCACTGATTGCCACTGTCGACTGGACCGACTTAATGTGTTGTAATGAGCTTGACGAAGCAGTCGTGCTGTTTTATGGCAAAGTATATGACATACTCCGGTTCCACTGAAACGAGTCAACAGGAGGGTGGATTTCAAATTTCCATGGTGGAACGCTGAGATTCGCCGTTTGCGTAATGCACTGCGAAAACAACGCAAGCGTTATTTCCGCCATAAGTCAGACGAAAACAAAGTTACTCTTCGACGGATAGAGCTGCAATACGAAACGGCCCGGAATTCCGCTTTTCGTGAGTATTTGAATCATGTGCAAAATAGCCTTCGCGATAACCCCGCAACATTTTGGAAATTCGTTAGCAGCAGAAAACGATCTGGTAGTACTCCCACTGACGTTTTCCTTGGAAACGCAAGCGCGCAATCTCCAGCTGATACCGTAAATTTGTTTGCTGATTTCTTTCGCGGAGTGTTTAGAAGCGACTATACCGTCCCTTCGGAAGAGTATTTGGAAACATTACCATCGTACAACATAAATCTCCCCCGTCCCACTGTAAGCCGAGCTGACGTCTTGAAGGCTCTGACTGCTGTTGATTCGTCGAAAGGGCCTGGCCCCGATCATCTCTCGCCCCAATTTATAAAAAGCTGCGCCCACGTGCTGTCTCTTCCGGTGTGTATCATTTTCAATCGCTCTCTCGCTGAAGGCATTTTTCCTATCGCCTGGAAAGAAGCTGCTATCGTTCCCATTCACAAAGCTGGAAATATTCACAACGTCGAAAATTACAGAGGTATCTCATTATTAAACTGTCTCTCCAAAGTTCTCGAAAAGCTGGTCTACAACGCCACGTATGCAGCTGCATCCCACATTATCTCGGAGTATCAACACGGGTTTGTCACAAAACGATCAACAACTTCCAACCTGATAGCCTACACTTCTATGTTGTTTCCCGCCGTCGAGAAGCGTCATCAGGTGGACGCAATTTACGTCGATTTCTCAAAAGCTTTCGACAAAGTACCGCACAACATCGCAATCTTGAAATTAAAGCGTTTGGGATTTCCCACCTGGTTGACTAACTGGTTGCAGTCGTATCTTTCCGATCGCTCGGCATTCGTGAGTATAAAAAACACGCGTTCAAGCACATTCAGAACACCCACAGGTGTCCCGCAAGGCAGTCATCTGGGCCCGCTTATTTTTATTCTGTTTATTAACGATATCTGTAGTCGGATCAAGTCTGGGAAATTGCTGTACGCGGACGATCTCAAAATCTTCCGAACTATCGCTTCTGCACTTGACGCCGTAGTGCTTCAAGAAGATATCTGTACTATTCAAGAATGGTGCACGCTTAACGGAATGGAAGTCAACGTTAACAAATGCAAAGTAATCAGTTTCGGACGCTTGCTTACTCCAGGACGTTATGAATACAGCCTAAAAGGTAGAACAATTGAAAGCGTCGACTCGATCCGTGACTTGGGAGTGCTCTTTGATAGGAAGTAAAATAAATATTTTGCCAACTGAGTTCTGGCTGCACGGCAATGTAAAAAAAAAATAGCGAGAAAATGTCTTCACACATAGTCAATCTATATTTTTTTAAAAATAACTTTACAAAAGAAAAACAAGCAAAGAAAAAGAATCAAAATGCCTGGAAAAAATAATTGAAAGTAGTAAACAAACCGAAACTACAGCAGAAAACTCTGCTTCATCCTTTGTGAAGAGAATATGAAATAATTTTGAGCGGCCCAAAATGAGCATTAACTGTACCTGAAGCTTTACTTTGTATGGCGGACATTAACAGTTTCATGTGTGCGTCGTTTGTTTCCCTTCCCTTTCCCCAGCTTACGACTCTCTTAACTGACAGCGGTTGAGGCCAGAACTCGACCCAAAGCCGGGTTCAAGCACCGAGGAGAGGTACGGGATAGGATTTCTGTGTCAGAGGTGCTGATTCTAATATGGTGCAATTGGATGAAGGCGACTTCCGTTAAGCAAAATTTCCATTTTAAATATCTGTTCCTCCATTTTCATTTTCCATATCTGTTCGACTTCGTGAATTTTCGGTCGAAAAGTACACCATTTGAAAACCTTAATTACCGCGGGTTGGAGCGTTGTTTTTGTCCCAGATATTTGCATAAATGGAAATTTTATTTTATTTACAGCGACAGTGTTTTTGAACAGTAATCACAGAGAACACGATTTATAGTCTGAAATGCTAATTTGATTGCTATGCAACTGCGATTGTTATTTGGGTACTATCGTCCCTTTAGTAATGGCGAAAGGAACATTATCCTGTAACTAAATTAGTTATGGAATTTGCGTTTCGCCTTCGTCTCATCAGAATCTGACACCAACTTAGTGATAGAGCTCCGTTAACTCCAAAAACGGAGACACAATTTGTGTTCCAAACTCCTAGTCAAGCGTGATGTTTCACAAGGCGCTAGCTTACTCCTGCCTTTAAGTTAGTGTCGGATTCTAAAAAAAGAAAAAGTGGAAACGCAAATTTTATAACTAATTCAGTGGCAGGTTTTGTGCTCTTAACGCGCAAAAGTGATTTAATCCAATTTTCTCCTTAGGTACCATTCATAAATTACGCAACGCTTTTATGAATGGTACCTTGATGGATAATATTTGGTATTCGCTTAAATTTTATCTTTAGGGAGCAATATAGCATAGTGCATCTTGCATTGGCTGCTAAGCCGAACCAAGTTTAGATTTCACCATCTCTCATCAGCTTAGCAAAACTTCTACTCACGCTTGTCTAGGGGTTTACTCAGGAACACAAATTGCGTCTTTGTTTTTGGAGCTAGCGTCAATCCGGTGATAACTTAGTCCTGTCACTTAGTTTGTGTCGGATTCTGATGAGTCAAAGTCGAAACGCACATTCCATATCTAATTTAGAAAGAAACTTTACTAAATGAGGGAGACCTGCGTAGAATAACGTTATTTGTTTTCTCAACTGTTCAATCGTAATGGTAATCGGTCGCTTTGAGCAAATAGGTTGGAGTTTTTTTTTAAAAAGTTCGAAATATAAAACCCAACCTCCTTTTAGAGTAAGCATATTTTTTTTTAAATTTTTATTTTTATTATAGAGGTTTTAAACGTAGGGTCATTCGCCTCTTCGAGCTAGAGAAATCTCTTTTTGAAAAAATCTCTAACCCTATGTGCGGGGTTGGGAATCGAACCCAGGTGAGCTGCGTACAAGGCGATCGATTTACCAACTACGCTATGCCCGTCCCCATAGCATAAAAATTGTTTTGCGTTACAAAAATCAGATAAGATACGAAGAAACGTGAAATCAATTGTCCTGCTCACAAGTCACACAAAACGTATATATTCATATTCATATTCATATATACAAAACGTTTATATGAATATGAATATATCAAGAAGGAACTTTGAAGAAAACTGAAACAACCAGTCTTCAATGAACAGAGCCAGCTTGAATTCGTCCGGTGGTACATAGAATGGAATGGGGTATGGTGGTGTTCAGACGTAAAAAATCTATTTGAAAGGACTCTACTGTTATAGTTGTTATTAGTAAGATTGCCTGGCATAGTAATTGGGGTTTGTTTCATAAACTCCCGATAGAACGCTAGAATGTGTCTTTAGTTACAAGAAAAGGTTTCGAGCGGTTTACTCGATGACTACATGATTACGAATAGTGTTGCCGTGACATATCGCATCGATCCGTATTTTCTAAATACTCATTTCAGCTTAAGCTTAAAGCTTGTGCGAACACCCCGGGCTGCTACTCCGTTATCGATCTGGACTAGCTGAAGTTGCACAGGGCATCAGTAGATAATTATGTTTGGGACTAGCGAAACATCTTTCAATGTGCAACTCCTGATAATCCTAAAGTGTTTTTTTTATTGATCAATACCGGTGCCGGCCAGGCCTGAACGTAGATCGCGGAAGGAAAGGCTAGGAATGTTAGTCCTATAGTTGCGTTTGCTAGAGGCCGTATATGCTACTGCGCACTCCATAAGTATCACGGGTGGAGGAGATATTTGTTATAGTAAGTATAGAAGATGGATTTTTCTTCTATACCGACTCCAGAGAGGTGACTCCACTATCTGGACTAGATATCGATCCAGCAACTCATGGGGACCAACGGCCTTACTTTCCCTTCCGAAGGAAGACGTGACCACAGATTTTTTTCACCTCAGAAAAATCTCAACGACCTCGGTTGGGATTGAACCCAGAACAACTGGAATGAGTGGCCATCACGCTTACCACTCAACCACCGGCACCGTCATTTTCTAAATACTCATTTCAGAATAAAAACATGAAATTAAAATTTCATTTTTGATTTGATTTGATGGCAATTTTTTGATAAATAACCATGGATTTTGGTTATTAAAAACAACGTGAAAACATTCATGTACGAGAAACTCGGCCAAAAGAAATTTTTATTCTCTGGATCGTAATGGTTTGAATTGCTGAAAGTTAGTCCTATATGGCTGAAAAATAACCCATGATTATGATGTGAAACCAAAAAAACTAAAACCTACTTGTCTTCACCAATACGTTTCCGCTCTGAGGCAACAAACTTCGACCCGAACACAGTCAAACTAATCTAATGTGTGAAAATGGTATTGTCAATTAATTCCGCATCGTTGAACAAGGAAAGTTATCTGCTCTACGACTCCCCCTCCGCTGTTAATTATAACTAATCAACCTCGACTACGCGGACGTGCCACAGGCGCACCACGGTACCAAACTCGCAAGTAAAAGCACATAAACAACCACCGGAGGGCACTCAATCTCGATTTATTTTTATTGACCTTTCATCGCGTTCAATTCAATTACATTCTCCGTCAGCAAGTCTAGCAGCACATCCAGCTTCACCTGGTAGAGATTATTCTCCTGCTCCAAAGTTTTGATTCTTCGTTTCATCTTGAGCAGATCATCGATTGCGGTTGTGGAAAGAGCACCCCCGGGAGCTGCCGCACCCGTTCCCGTCGCTTTGATCGCACTCATCCACACGCCGTCCACGAAGCACAGCTGCTTATCCAGCAGGTTCAACCGGATGGTCTTGAAGTCGTCGAGATCTTCCTGCTGCGGTGGGCATCCTATGTTCAAGCGTTGGGTTCGTGGCGGTGCCACCTTTGGCGAGAACTTTTTAGTGAAGATTGGCATCACTTACACCGAGGATTGACTTTTCTTTCGCGTCGATTCGTTTTCGTTCGCTTTGAAGGGTGTGCGCGATTGTGTTTGATAGACGACCATTGACTGTCGCTGGTTACGTTTGGCTGACAAAACTCGTGCGGTTCACGCGCAAGTCCTGCGGACGGTGGGTACAAGTCGTTGCCATGCTCACCGTGTAGTGCAGGTTGCCGTTGCTATGGCGCCTGATATGGGGTAAACAAATATCCTTTGTATTTATACAAATCGCAATCAGAATGCTCACCCGATCGGTTGATAGAGTAGTTGCACTGGTTAGAAATAGTTTACAAACAAAGCGTACTTACTGGTGCGGTGATGTCTAGTAATCAAATCCATGGAAATCAGCCACAACTGAACAATCGTGAAAGACTGACCTACCCGGTGCTGGCAGAGCCGGACCCAATTAGAACCATCGATGACCTGTACCGAAGCATTCAGCAGGAGATTCAATACTACAAGCAGGAACACGAAACAATTAAAGCGGATCTGAAGCGATTACTGCAAAGCAATCAAATTGGATGTTCGCTGGGTAATTTGCTGCCCGGCATTGATGGCGAGAACAATAACGAGGAAAGCGGCCAATTTGACCAGGAACAATTTAAGCGAGTCTCGAACGAAGTGATTAATAATTTAAAGAATCAACTGGATTTAGTTTGGCAGGTGAGAGCAATTATTTTAATAGATGAGTTGATGAAATGCGGTGAAAAAGGTGACGTGAAAAAGTACACATGAATTAATTTCGACTTCTTTCATGTAGTAGAGCAATACAATAAAGCAATGGAATTGGGTAGAAATTTGAAATCCACAAAATAAATAACTTGTCTAGATCTAGAAAAACACTCCATGTTACATAGCATTTTATATTTACTTCCTGCACTCTCGCCATTAGCCATAAGAATTGCAACTTCAAGCATCATTCTTTACGTTCGTTCTTCTCGTTTCACCAACACCCCCCCCCCCCCTCAACTCCCAAGGCCACTTTTACCTAGCACCTTTGTTTGCCCAGCATCGAACATGCCGAATATATTTCCAGGATAAAAAAATATATTTTCCCAGGAAAAAAATACATTCGAAAGCCTGTGGAAAAGCTCTCAGAAGACAATCCAAATACTGGAACTGGAAATAGGCGAATACCGCCGGCAGCTGAAACAGCCGAAAAGTATACACGACTTGCGGCAGCAGTACACGGCGGCACTCCAGCTGCTAGAGCAGAACTTACTAACGCTGCGCTCGAAATTGAATCAACGAACCGAGGAAAACAAACGCCTGGAGGCAGTCGGCGCAACCGAACGGGACCGTTTCGAAGCTCTGGAGCGGGATTATACCGGTAGGTGTGTTTGTTTTGTGGTTCAATTCCGCTCGTTTCGCTCTAGCCCTTTCGCCTACGTCGCCAACCCTTGTAATGCTTTTCCACTCATACAGTGGAAGGAACTTTTCGAACTCGAACGAAAAACTGATTAAATTTGGCCAGGAAAGCAAAAACTGGTCAGCGGCTACAGTAATTCAAAGCAAAGCGCTGGGAAAATCTAGTATTATTATTGTTGAACCATTCGGTAAGATTTGATTTATTGATTTCATAGCTAGTGTTATGGTTTCAGTTGGTAATAGGATTTCATTTCCTGCGGTATAATGCGAAAGAATTGCGGAATCAGTATTTATATTAACGTTTCTTTTGAAATATTGCGCACTTCCCACTAACTTGGACTTCACACTTTCAAAATGCGAGTAATCCAGGGGAGTGTCGCTCCTGTCATCCGATATGGAGATATACAGACTTTGACAGTAGTCAACATATGATGGGCCTAGCCGCCTCTAGGCCCGTGCAATAGCATTGGGTTGTTTTGATTTTAACTAAAGACGCTGAATTCCTTTGGATAAAGACTCGACACGTCAATCGTTTGTTTACCATTTATCTGTCAGTGCCATTCCAATCGAGCACGAGACCTGTTAATGGCCCTCGTTCCAGAAGGATTCGAAGCGATTTTCTTCGGAATGAGGGCATTTGACAGGTCTCGTGCTCGATTGGAATGACACTTACTGATAAATAATAAGATTAAGATAGAGATGGCGAGTCTTTATCCAGAGGGATTCAGCGTCTTTAATTTTAACAAAGGCAGATGTTGGCTAGGACAAAATGGCTGCCTAGCAGGGGACTGGAGTAATCAAATCACTACTGAAAACTGCGAGTTGTCAAAACATATGTATTTCAAGTAATAGAGATGGTATTCTCATAGATAGGCCAGTCGAACTAATCAGTCTATGAGAAGAATTTATTATAGGAATGTTCAGTGCGCAGTTTGAATCCAATCCACAAGCAATAGTTTTTAAAGAATATTTAAGCGCAGTTCCTTGAGGCAAAGCGATAACCCATTGATTCAGCTAGTCTTCCTTGGAAATTGAATATCATTTCTCATCAGTTCCCACTCTGCATCCGCGCTTCAGATGGCACATCAAACTTTCTAACGAACCTGTTTCTTCCTACGTTCCCCCATATTCCACACTCCAATCGGCACATGATGCGATGAAGCACTGCAGTCGGAAACCCGCCAGCTCCAAGCCACCGTTGAAGAGACCCGTGAAACCGAATCCCGGCTAACGGCCGAACTGGAGCGGGCCATGAAGGAAAAGGCCGACCTGGAGGCGCTGCTGGATCAGGCGAACGCGCTGGCTCGGCGCCACATGGGACGGGAAAATCTTGCACTGATCAAAGTGCAGGAAGCCCTCCAAATTGCCGATACGGTAATAGAGGAGAAAAATTCACTGCTCCTGCGGGAGGAAGGCGTCCGGGAGGAGTGTAATTTTCTCGCATCCACCATCGGGCAGGTCATGGAGGAGGCGGCTCGCAAAGTCGAACTGGAAATGAATGCGCTGAAGGTGGGCTACGAAAGTCGTCTTGGGGCACTCGAAAAGCAACTGGAGCAGCGGAAGGAATTGCTGGAAATACAACAGCAGAAAACCAACCAGGCGGAAACACGGGCCGCCACACTCGAGGACAAATTTAAAAGTATGATCGTAACGAATCAGAGCTTGGATGCGGACCTACACGCGGCATCCAAATTAATTGTAAGTGTTTGTGTTCGATTTTTAATTGTTTGTTTTTTTCGAGGGCTCTTGACGGGGTTTGAACAGGCAATTTAATTAGCAAAGTATGGAGTAGACTTCGTCTGTTTTGTGTTGCCAAACAACAGTTAGCTGTTCCAGAAATCTTATAATCTTTTAAATGTGTTGTTCTTTTGCAGATTGAAATGGAGCTAAAAATGGAAGCATTTCAAAAGACGATGGCCAAGGAACGAGAAATCAGCAGGTAAGCCACATATTTCGTTTACGTTTTCGTTTCAATTTCGAATAAATCAGCTTGGTGTTCATAATAACATAATATATTAAGCAGATCTGAAATAGCATAAACCCCGAAGATCCATTCCGTAATTTAATAAATGGTTGGATATCAAAATGTTCCTTAGCACGAATGTATGCTGAGCCGAGATTATTTCCAATTAATATTACTTCCCGTGCATTTTTTTTCTCTCCTCTGAACCAACTAACTCTAGAACAAGCCAGAGCCGGGAGCAGGAGCTGAAGAAACTGCTGGAAACCAACCAGGATCTGCAGGAACGCTGGAAGAGTGAGATGGTGGCGTTGACCGATGAGTTGCAGCGAAAACTGAAAGCACTTCGACGGGAAAATTGCATGCTCAAGGCGGAAAACAATCAATTAAAGGATCAGCTATTGAAGGCAGCGACCGAGGACCGTGAGCTAAATCTCAACCAGCTACAGTAGTAGAGAAGAGGAAACCGACAGACAGGCACAGGTCGATTGAGTGAAACTATTTCATCATTGCTGGAATCAGCGTTATCAGCGCATCGTCATCATCATCATTATCATCATAAGAATCATCATAATCATTTTCATTTCAGATAGGGTCGTTGTTTCTCTTGCTCAATATAGGATATTGGGGAAATGAGTTCAGCACACGTTGGGGGTTGAGTATTAAATGTATTTTCCAGCTGCATTCTAGTGGCGTAAGAAACTTCGAGATTCTCCTCGTTCGAGGCTAGGCGGTACTTGCATTTTGAGTGTTTGTTTAAAATATGTTTATAATAAAGCCTTTTTTTTATTGTACTTGATAAATTCATTCCACCTATCTTCGAATATAGTCGAATTATTTTCGATAAATTCTGGGCTCAGATGTTTAATGGACCATTAATAAAACATGTATCGCAAAAATTGCCCAAAATTGACTCCCTCTTCCTTCATGTGACAAACAAAATTGTCGGTAGTGTGTATATTTTCTTAATGTAGAACAGCAGAACAGCTCATGTTGAAAAGAAGGAAATATAACAAGTGCATTTCTCGAAACGTCCCATAGAAAAAAATATGGGTAAGCGTTAAAGAACAATATACATTCTAGTATGATTAGATACAAAGTAGCGCTGCTTATACTGGTCACAATATCAATATTGCCCCTACATATGGTATCTATTTGACATTTAACATTCACGAATTTCGAAAAATGCATCGCACTTGCGCCATATCTATTGGGTGTCCTCTGATATGGCTGTTATAACTGAAAGAATTCGTAAAGTATTTCGAGATTCATTCTTAAATTTTTCTAAATGGTCCTAAATGTTTACAAGAAAATTCGGCCAGCTAAAAAATAAAATTTTATTTGGTTGTATCAATTGCATTATTGAATAACAAAATTTTTGACAAAGTTAAAAATATAACTTGAAAAAAAATTGTATTGGAAAAAATACTATTCGCTAAACAACCAATCAATTAAAAATTAGGTTCTCAATTTGACGTGGAATGACCAATATATTTGATTTATTTAAAAAGAATCCACAGATCCACCACAGATTACATGAAGCACTTATACTGGGAAAATCCTGCTCGAGCAAGATCATTTCGCTGATGTTCTTTTTTTGAACATCTGTCAGAGGCGAAAAAGACAATATACATTTTCCATTACTTCCCAGGTAACCAATAAGCATGCAAAATGCGCCTTAACGGCTACCTGATGACCATTGGAGTGGTTATAAATGCTATTTAAAAGCCACTTTTGGCGAAATATACGGCTACGGCCATGCCATGAAAATGCTGTTGTGCATTCAGAATGCTGAATACTGACAAGAAACTTTAAACAGTTTTTTGAATGCTGATTAACAACAGATACGCATAAAGGATGAAAATATATTGCAAGAAGCATCCGAAATGCAATTTTTATGCCATTTTACTGCATACACTAATGCTTGCTGGTTACCTGGGTTCTTCAATGAATTGACAGCTGTGTATTTTCCGAATTTAAACCACCCATGACAACCACGTCGCCATACCTCGGCACACCACAAGCGAATCACGAACCAATATTTAAATTACCATGCTGCTACCAGCTGCTGGCTCATCATTAGTTGCCAGTTGGCCCCGAGATGAAATATGCAGACACATTGTTCGAGAAGAATAAGTTTGTCCCCATATACTTCCGCGTGCCGTTTGCCATTGTATAGGTTATATTATATATATTAAGTGCAGAGATAATTTCAACTGGGAACGGAATGCACTATAGTCATGGAGGTGGCCACACAAAAACTGCACCGTATCGCTTCGAAGTATATTGTTCCGTACAATAACCACCGAACTATTGGAAGAATTCGCTGACAGCAGTGATGGTTTTGCGGGTGCATTCAGAATGTCTGTCTGTCTTTCTCAAGTCTACTATAGATATAGATAATGGTATAGAATTAAAATTCATTGTATTAATAGCACTGGGAATTTTCAATTGAAAGGTTGAGACGCTGGAGATTCGATAAATAATTCGGTTCGTACATTCAATATATCATGCCAGATTGTATTCCCTAAATGTCCCCGGTTAGAAATAGTTGCATAGCTGCAAGCGTTCTGACAATGGAAGAAACCCCTTACATGCAATGCAACCCACTAATGTTCAGCCGGAAATGAACCGGAATTCTGGTTGGCTCTAATTCTTATTCCGGCTCCAGTGACACAACCGATTCTAAATAGGATCGGTAGTGTCACTGGAGCCGGAACACGAATTAGAACCAGCCAGCATTCCGGCTGAGCTTAACTAGGAAGAAGCTTCCTTGCACGAAATACAATACAATTAAAAATTTCAAGCAGTTAACCAGAATGTAAGGATGGACCAAATAAGGTTTAAATTAAAGATAAATACATGTACTTTTGGACATCTGAACATTTTGTTTTAGTGCGACAAATGGTTCTGAGGTTATTTACAAGTTTGTCGAACTTTTTTAAATAAAAAATTGGGTTTGGTCAACATTTTGAGCAAAATAATGGGATCATAAAAATTATAGACAAATTTTGCGCCAACTTGAACAAATGTTGGCAGCAGCCTCTCTGATTTTATTGAAACTTTCTGTACATGAACACTTTGTCACACAAAGCCATTTTGCATAATTTGTTTTTCCAAAAAAGATCTAGACTGTCTTTTGAAAAGGGGCCAAACTTGTTTTACCATTTTTTTTTTTCAAATAGCTATAGTCTAAAAATGACAAATCCTACAAAAAATGTTGTTGGAATTCTTTTCACAAAATTAGTCAAATTTTTGAGAAAAAATATTTAAAAAATTGTCGATGGAGACTCTTACACCGAAAAAATCGATTTTAAAAATTGAAAGTCGATTTACATAAAAAACATCTTTGATTTGGATGAAATTTAGTTCCAAGATAGGTAGTTATGTTCCCTACCTACCATCAAAAATTCAAGTTGGGTACTTTCAAAGAAAAAAAGCTTTTTTAAAAAACTTTTATTGCCCAAACTGATTTTTTTTCAGCGTATTTTTGTCGAAAACTAAACCAATGAAAGTCATAATTATCTCAGAATTCAATTTCTCAACTGCTAGTTGCCTGATACATGCAAAAAGTATCAGTAAACCATTTGGTATATATTCATAACAAACTTTAATGAAGACTGGAAGATTGGAAGACTGGAAGACTGCAGTTCAGTTGTTCATCTCAAAAATGATAAATTTTAGGAAACAATTAACAAACTTTTCTAAAGTTTATTTTATGTCTGATGGAGCAGCAGCACAATTGAAAGGAAAAGTTTTTTTTAAATAACTTTTCTTCCTTGAAAATGCCCTAGTATATTCTCCTTGTATGAAAATAATACAAAATAGCAAGGCTGAACATAGTTTTAAGACAAATGTTATGTATAAAAATAAATAAATAATTATGTAAAATTCAATACAAAATATTGTGGTGGTTATATCTTTCCCTGATCCTTCCTCAGAAATAAACAAGAAAATAAAGAAGTTTTAATGGAATATTTGTTTAATGACAGGAACTATTTTCAATGGGATTCTTGATTAATAATAATAGTAGTCAAATTAGACAATATCTGCTCACAAACTGAGTTTTATTGGATTGTGAGATGCTTACGACTTTCATTGGGTTAGTTTTCGACAAAAATACACTGAAAAAAATCAGTTTGGACAAGGAAAAGTTAAAAAAAAATCCTTAAAAGTGCCCAACTTGAATTTTTGACGGTAGGTAGGGAACATAATTACCTACCTTGGAACAAAATTTCATCCAAACCAAAGATGGGTTTTTTTGCAAATAGACTTTAAATTTTTAAAATCGATTTTTTTCAGTATAGGAGTCGATGAAGATTTTTTTCAATATTTTCATTAAAAAATTTGACATATTTTGTGAAATTCACTTCACACAAAGTTCTAAAAAAAATCGTAAAAAAGTGTTTTTTCACGCTGAAATCTTTACCTCCCCCCCCTTAAAGCCTGCTAACCGTTGTGTATTCGACGCGGTACCCGGGTACCTTTTTAGGTTTCAATTAATGAAATTCCCATGTTTTATCCATAGCTGGAAATCGAAACTTTGCGACATCTTAGAACTTCACTAAGTCAGTGGGTTAATAATATTATTGATATAGTAAGGGGTGGAGTGAGGAGGGGCTTCTGAATTTTTTTACTACGTAACAGGCCGACGTGGGTACCCGGGTACCCACAAAAGTGAAATACTAATAACTACGGTAATTTCCAACCTATTTTTAAACTTTTTGGTGTTTTGGATTCGGGAACTCATCCACTTTTAGACTTGGTAATAATGAATCCGGTTACTTCATTCGGTTCCCGGAAATCCGGATTTCCGGAAACATGTTCCAGTGCGGGGATACTATTTGTGATTTTTAATGGAATACTAGCAATATGGGTATCAAAACTCTTGGAATTGCATCAGTAGGCTATATCTCGTGATTTTTTTTAACCATTTGGTGGTTTGACCCCGGAACGGACATTCTGGAGCAGGTTCCCGTGGGGCCATGAGTGGCCATTCCATTCCAATTCCATTTTTTTAACTACCATAGGGTCCCGTAACAACAAATAACAGACTTCCGAGACAATTTGAAGACGTTTGATACTCATATTGCTAGGACGTTATTAAAATTTACAAATCATACTCTAGTACTGGAACATTACTCCGAAAAATCCGGATTACCAAGAACCAGATCCATTCATCCGGTAAAACAAACAAAATATAAATTTTCAATCTGCAGATTAATAAAATGAGTGAAATGCTTAATTAAAATCAACTTAAATAAAATCAACTTCAAACTAACAAATTGGATAAAATTGGATGTTTACATGAACTTAGAAAAATTCTGTACGATTTGTTTCCAGCGAATCTAGTCGTCCTCAAATTTTTCTAAGTCCATGTAAACAGTACGAGCGAACTGTCAAGAAAAGTGAGGTTAACTGTGTCAGTAAAGTACCTAATGATCAATTTTCATTCAATGAATTTGAATATTTTTAACTCCGCTATTTAATAAAAGTGACCCTCTGGGATCAGATTCCGGATTCACCGTAACTGGCCATCGCGGCCAAGGGGCCTCCACACTTGTTTTGAACGCCTTGAACTACCTTGTGAAGTTCAGTAGATGTTTTTGGACATGTCGTATGATGAAGGCTTGCGATGTGATGAAAGTGACCCCCAGGGACCAGATTCCGGATTCACCAGTGAACCGATCAAATGGCCTCGAAGTTTGAAAATGGTTGGAATGATTCTTACACATAGTCTACTGCCACTTACGCTGACTTTGTCATTCTTGGAGTAATTTTTTCAGTGAATCCAATCAGCATTCATGATTAGCCTCTTTGGACCGGTTCCAGAGCCCTCGGGGAAGGTTGAGGTAAGTCCCATATAAAATTTCGATATTTAATTATAAAAATGGCATAGCCGACTTACCCCAACGTGATCCAGAATATCTCCGGCGTTTTTGAACTATGGTAGTCCATTGTGCATTAGTATGAACTAGAAGAATTTCCGGTTCTTTTAATATAAAGTATCAAAATAAACTCTATCCACAGTTATGAATCTTTGAAAAAAAAAATTCTGCGGAAATCCCAACCCGACCGTTTAGGTGTTAACTGTGTCAGTAAAAAAAACCTAATGGATGGGACAACCTTGTTCTGCAATTTTCTCGATATTTTCTAGACAAAGTTCCATGTTTCTTTTTCTTTTTTGTGCTTAAGTGAATGTTATGCTATAATATGCAGAATATTAAATTTCAATGGCTCCGGATCGTGTCTGAGCCGTTCAGCTGCGATTTCATATACACAGCTCACACAATATTTGTGTTTTATGTTTCCATGTTTTCAGAAGTTAGTGTTCCGTTTGTTTTGATAACGGGGACAAGGTTCACCTGATTAAGGAATAATAACAAACAATACACATTTTTCACTCGAATACCGAGCAGTCCTTATTCAAGACCACATGTAAGTACCTAACAAGTAAACTTTCAACAAAAACACCCTTCCATCGCATTGCATGCACCAGAATGTGCGTGATTCGCTGAATTCGTGCAATGATACCGACTTTGGTCACTTTTCATTTCGCTCCGTTCCTGTGTGTATGGATGTATGTAAGTATAAACTTATACCTTGACGGCAATTCCAGGCTTGCGGACAAGGCATGATTGCACCCATTTCCTCTATCATTAACTAGTGTTTTCGTTTCCGAAACAACATGTACCTTGATCCTGGGGCCAGTAAGTGTGCCGAACATATACACCTACCAATTAGGACCTGTGCCGCCGGTGGTTTCGTGCATGAGTGCACAGTACCTCCAGTACACTGCATGCATGAAATGGGGGCTGCTGATGCTTGCTAGGAACGATAAAACTCGAACTCGATTGCTTTCACTCTATATACAGAAAATGATTCGCAATGTCATTTTACAGTTTCTCCTTGCTGCAAGTAGGTTGACAAGTTAACAAGCTGTTTCTGGAATGGATGTCGGTACCTCATTTTCCACCTACGCAAGGGAGAAAATGAGGTACAACGTTTTGGGAATTGCGAAGCAACTGAACACTCCATCAAAAGGATTTCAATTCGGACCATTTCCCTCTAACAAAGCGGTTCCCCGCCAGTACTGTTTCCACAAGGATGTTGTTTTTCTGCATAGAAAAAAGTTATTTTGTGCGCAGAAAAGCAACATCTTTGTGGAGTAACATCCTTCGGCTGTCAAGCTCGGTTGAACTCGTTCGAATTTGAGCGATGGGAGCAAGAGTGTGGCTACTGCCTACTGTTTACATTATGTTCTGAAATTCAGAATCCTACTCGGCCGGAGCATGATTATCCATTACAGTCTGCTCCATTTCTCGGAACATTTTGGCCACTTCAGTGAAATGAAAACATATGGGGTATCGGGCTATGATTTTTATCGTTATGAATTCAGCCGCACGAGAAGTGTTGCAATCTCTATTGTTTTTCTTTCTCTGATGCCGGTTTCATCTTGATTAAGGTGTGTGCGTTCAAACTGCTTTAATTCCAATAAGTGGAAGCGGATGATCCATCGTTTAAAATCTATTAAAAGTTTTGTAACTTGATTCTGTTGTCCGATAAGAAAAGTTTTCGCAACGGTCGG
The DNA here is from genome assembly GCF_030247195.1 of Topomyia yanbarensis. Classification (NCBI taxonomy): domain Eukaryota; kingdom Metazoa; phylum Arthropoda; class Insecta; order Diptera; family Culicidae; genus Topomyia; species Topomyia yanbarensis. The sequence continues at coordinate 34,525,923 of NC_080670.1, forward strand.
AACCCTCCTGAACTCCTTTCGACCTGGGAAGCACATTATAAGTGGTTCGAACTTTTCTAATAAAATTCCAAGTTCTAAGTTTCAGCATCGTTTTGTTCCGTTTATCGAAAGTCCAAATGTTAGCGTGAGGTTGGACAAGTTTGAGATCAACATGTTGTCAAAGTTTAGGTGAGCAACTTGTAGTCGGTTGTGTGAAACATATGTTTATCCGGGATCAATTGTAGCAGGAGAACCATGCATTTTAAATAGTTATACAACTATTTTATCAAATTTGGGTAGACAGGTCTCGCGATAAATTTCTACTTGTCAACGCAAGGCCTTGCTACTACATGCTGTTGCGGAACTTAACGATTGACTGTGCCATCGATTCTTTGTGTACATGCCAATTGCCAGGCTAGTGATATGATTCGAACACTAAGCTTTCTTGCTAGTCGGAGCTTGAACATACGCCTCTGAACCGGTAAACTCCTTATCCTTCTCCTGAAAAGTTGCCCTTTTTGATATTTTTTTCCACTGAGCGATGGTGTGGAATAGCTGCTTCTGCACGCAGAATTTTATTTATGCATTGATAGCATACTTTTCTATCTGCCTCTCGTTGCTTCTGCTGTAAATTTTATGCATTGGACATATTTCGTCTATCCACTCATTGAATGCTTACTAGAAGTATATGCGTGAAAATGCATAAAAATCACAGCAGAAGAAAAGAGACGGGAATAGAAAGTATGCTAACTATGCATATTTTTGTTTCTCAGTGTGGGTGTCGTTTTAGTTTAGTGGTATTTATCTCAACGACTCATGAAGTGTGGGCGACATGCAAATAAAACGAGAAAAGTTTTTAGCTGCGTCAATAAACCGATATCTCTGCTATCAGCGGATACAAACTTGATTGATCATCGAAGTTGTTAAGCAAAAAGTCTGTTTGCTTGGTTCTCGTTCTGTTTGAATGGCACTGAAAAAGGTGTAGGGGAAGTGCGTCGAAGACGGACACAAAACAACAAAATCGATACAGCAGAGTCTTGCGGCAATTAAAACATAGTAACATTTTATATTTTTATTCTTCATTTACTAATTTTCTGTTACAATAAATGAGACTGTTACATAAAGAGTATTGTTTTACTGGTGTTTTGGGGGCAAAACTAAACCGATTTGTATGAAATTCAAAATATGAAATCACACCAGTCTATTCTCAACCGCCAAAGGCATCAGTCACAATACCAGTGTGCTCTCTGCTGCTACCCAAGCCAGCGCAAGCAGTTGCTTTTTTCTTGTGTGCTTTGTCTGAAGAACAAAGGGAGCCGTTACTATTATTCTATCAAGATGACTGAGTCTCGACAACAAAATGTGATTCTTCGGGCTAACACGGTGGCCATTGACTTCCGGTCTTTCCGCATAAGACCGAGTATTGGTGATGTGGAACATTGGCTGAAGGAGAAAATGCAGCTTCGGTTTTCAGACGTAAGTTTCATCCAGTTGGAGCACGTCAGACACGTGGTGCTGATAACGTTCAACAAATTCGCCCAGGCAAAAAGATTCATTTCGCAAAACAACTTGAAACACGTTCTGGATTGTGACACCGCAAAAATCAAGATCCCTGTGTATATGGATAACGGAAACGTGGAAGTTAAATTATATGATTTGGCACCACGTACTTGCAAAGTGGCCATTAAAAGATTCATGTCGTATTTCGGAGAAGTCCATTACGGAGGATACGTGGAGGGACTACTTTCCAGGTATTTCAAATGGTGTTTTTGTAGTGAGAATGCGGGTAGACCAACCCATTCCCTCCTACCTTTCCCTGCAGTACACAACAGAAGGGGTGATACCATTATACAGCAAACTCTATGTACATATCAAGGACAAACTAACACGTGCCAATTCTGTGAACAAACGGCACAGTACGGACAACCCTGCCCAGAAAACGCTAAGAAAAGCTCATCTACAGAAAGAAATACCAACACTCAGTCTCCAATATCATTCCATGAGCCACAAACGGTTGCCAAATTTGTGGCTGCTGTTCAAGCAATAATGACAACTGCGAAAGCCGCGTCAAGTACCACAAACTCAACAGCTAATTCCAGCAATGAGGGATCTACTAGAAATGACGGAGGGTTCACGCTCGTAACCCGAAAGGGAAAGAAGTTAGGAACAACACCTGATCGCGAACATCAAGGCAGTAACCCCGATGATGACCCGGGCATGTGCGAAGACGACAGAGATACAAATGACCCCCATGCTGACGTGGATGCAAATATTTCCCCGACACGGAAACGGATCTCCGCGCGCAATGGCAAGTCGCGCGTACGGGATCGATCTTAGCATTGATTGTGTATTATTTTTACTGTTTACATCATGTAAATATATAAAAGACCCACGGCTCCGTGAAGCTAACGCCTTGAGCCGTGCCAAATAAACGAATTAAAAAAAAAAATGAAATCACATCTACGTGATTCAAAGCATTCGATTCCGCGCACATTTTGAGAGTTTACTCAATGATGACTTAACTATTTCTCAAAAATTATTATTCACTTCACTTCAAAGATAAAACAATGTGTACTTACTTCAAAGTGAATTTTTTACAAAGTTGGCGTATTTACCAGTTGGATTAAGCGTTGCGTTCAGCCGTGTGGTAGATGGATGCTATATGAATAAACAGATCATCAAGTAATTCACCTAGTAGTGAGTTAATAGCTTTCCCATATAATTCAAATTAATATACTCGTGGAATCACCGTGACAATCGAATATTGATTCAGCACCATGTTTTGTTAGGTCAAATGCAAAACTAACTCACACATCACTTCATTAAAAGTTTAATAATTTCTCCCAAAGAAATTGGATTAAAATCAAATTGATTTTGGAGTAACTTTGCATAAGATGCTTTTTGCCTAAGAATTTATTTGGAGGATATGCAAAGCATTTCTGGCTTTTCTTCATATAATGAATTTTTATCACAAAGGTATATTCTGTAAAGTCTCAGACACTAACAAATTGCATAACTTTCATGAACACGTTTGAACTAGTTTTGATGGCAATTTTGAGATATAAGTTACTCACGGTGGTTTCTAACGCTAAAAGGACGATTAAAAATGTGACAGTCCGTTTTTTCGTTACTTATAGCACCAGTATGCAAATGTCAAATTTGAAAGCCTGATATTGGCGCTAGTCATGCTATTATAAGGCTCCAATTGGCTGCCATTTTCCGAAATGGTTTTGTAACGATTTCTTTTGTCTCCATTTCGGTATTATGAAAAAAACGGAGAAATATCAATATTTCTGTTTAGAGCCGTAATTGACGCCCTTCTAATGCATTGTAATGAGTATCTTTAACGAAATTTCGTTCTAGTACGATATGAATAATGTTTTATGAACATTAATTTTAGTAGGTCCTCTGTTCGAGACATCTTGACTAGTCGTTTTTGGCCAGTGATGCTTTTGCTGCTTATACTGTATTGCATATGTTCGAATGAAATATGCTGAATATAATTTTCAGGAGAAGTTGCATAACGTATGAACCCATAGTAGTACGATAGCATTATATCGGCTTTATAATTGCTATATAATGGCACTAAAGACCTATGTAAAACATGCATGCCTTAAAGATCCTTGAAGCATGTAAGCGTTATATCAGCTTTATATACGTATGCAGAGCAAGCGATAATGGAAGTTTTGGGTTAATTGATAAGCTGGCGCATGGACCATTAATAAATAACGTTGCACTTTAAGGAGAGAGTGGGTATGGCAAAATGTGGTATATTGAACAACCCAGTAAAGTTCAGCCGGAAATGAACTGGAATTCTGGCTGCTTCCAGTTCGTATTCCGGCTCCAGCGATACAACCGATTCTATCTAAAATCGGTTGTGTCACTGGAGCCGGTTTACGAACTGGAACCAGCCAGAATTCCAGTTCATTTCCGGCCGAGCTTAACTGGGAATGAGAGGGGGTCAGAAAGACGTTATAGGAGTAAAGAATATTTTGAAAACAAACATACGTTACGTAGGGTGGGTGCTCCTATAGTTGATGTGTACCAATAGTAGCAGTAGTGGGTCATACGTCTAACTAAGATACCAACCATCAATAAATATTTTTTTATCGATTCATCGCACTAAAATTATGCGACAATAAAATTGTTATCCTTGAAATTTGCTTAAATAACTATTAAAAAAACGATTTTCTTTGAATTTTGAGCTCCCTTGCACCTATAGTTGACAAAGTGTACCTATAGTTGCAAGTCCCATAAGAATTCAATGGGATTTGCAACAATAGGAACCGAAATTAGCGATTGCACCACTATTGGTACAAGTGTTCCTATAGTGGTACAAGCGGCTTTGAATACATAAATTGGTTATTAAACCATCTTTATATTTTTCCTATGAAGTAGGGATTAAAAGCTTTCGTTTAATACATTAACATTGCCCATAGGTCTATTCATTGATTTTTTAGCAAAAGTTTTCGTTGAGTGTGCGACTATTGGTACATCCACCCTACCAGAATTAACGAGGATAACAAATTTTGAGTGTGACATGGAGGAAGGAAAGAGGGAGTCAATTGAGTAATTTACGTAGTTTTAGCATACGTTATATGCTAGGGTGCGCTTTTCCATATTTTGAACATCTTGCGGCAATATACAGGAAACTAGAGCTTCTTTATGACGACACATAGATGTCCGCACCATAAAATATCCTCATCCTAGTAAATTACCTCCGGAATGAGATTCGGAATATGGGCTGATTTATGATAGAATTCCAACCGAAGGCAACAACCCATCCTGAATGAATCGGTTGTTACAATTGCGCTTAAATTCTAAAAGAAAACATTCCGATTGCAGTGAGTTTGGAATCTGCTGTCAAAACGAGTGAAACAGAGAGTTGTGAGAGAAAGAGTTTCAACTTTTCTTGGTGGAAAGTAATGACCAAAATGTATGGGCGCAAACATTTTTTTTTAGATTTTATCTGAAAATTTTCACGTAAGTATCTAAATAAGCATCTACAAACTGTTCCCATATTTTTTTGCATAAAATGTGTATCCATTTTACAACTACAATATTACAGTTTCTCCAAAATTCCAAGTTTTAATGTCTTTCCCATACATTTAAATTCACGCTAGCCACCACCGAAACAGCACCATCTCTTAAATATTTTCATAAAAGTATTACCTTAGAAAAACTCTACAAAGAGAACTCCGGAGACTCCGTTTCGGATCGATTAGATTCGCGTCTAGCTGTCAAAACACGAATCTAATCGAACATTTCCTATCTTTATAACAATGGACGGGTTGCCATACGTTGCCAAAAAATGCTGTTTTTCTCTCCGCAGTTCTCTTTCTAGAGTTTTTCTATATTTCCTAATTTCGGGCAAGTTTTTCGTTTAGTGATTTATGTATGCCTTACATGAGACTTTTCTGAGAGAGAGAGGAGAGAGAGAGAGCTTATTTCAAATCCTCTTTCTCTAGTTAAAGAAGTCATGCTCAAGTTGCCTCTTTTTAAATTTTTAGTTTTCATTTTAATCGAAGAAGCCATTTTCTTGTTGAAAATAGATGTCTGGCAGAATTCGTTTTTATATTCGAATCGGTCTAGACTTGCTTGAAACTGTAATTTTTGCATGGATTTTGTAAACATTTGAGCGAACCTAGAATGACACGGATATAAAAACGAAATTAGCATTAAAAGCTCGGTTATGACAAAACGTCATAATATTTAGGGTAGCCTACATATTGGCAAAATCACACAAAAACCGTGACGAAACTTATATTTCTGGCGCAAGAACTGCTCAATGCATATAAAACCACTTTTTCCATTTCAGAATGCAAACAAACGATGTATTTTATTTGAATACCACACCACCACCGGTGAATCGAAATCCACTGGAAACTGAATTGCCTTTATTCCCACACCAGAATACGTCCCCACCACCACCACCAGAGGGAGCGAATCTGCTTCAGCCGATAGTTGAGCACTCCTCTTGAATCGACTCAATTTTCTCAAGCGGGAAAATGTCCAGCTGCTAGTTCCGCACTGAAAGACAGAGCACAATGGGGTAAATTCAGGTTCATTTTATTAATAATTTTTACAACTACTTATATTATAAAAATGAAAATAATTTTTCAGCGGTTATCATATATTTCATTGACGAAAATTCGATTTTTAAAACCTTTCGTTTTTTGCCCAAGACAGAACCATTCGATTTTTGGTTTTCACCGATAAAAATAGCTTTGATTTGAAATAAAACGAATGTCATGCATATTGAATTAGATGTTTTTATTTCCATAATTTTCCTCCATTATCTACTGTGTGAAAGTGCAAAAGCCGCGTTAGTTTACCCTGTGCCAAACAGTCACGGTACTCCGAAATAGCATCTGAATGAATCAATCAGCTGATGATGCCTTTGTAAGCACAGCAAAATTGAGAGACCTATTTTACGGTCTGACTGTCGGCGAGCACGGCTCGAGCGGTTACTAGGGTGCTACACGTATGCACGCAAACGAAAAAATACCTAAAATTGAGTTCTTTTGATTCGATCTCTGGGTGTCGTGGAGGAAGGTAAAATTAGGTAAACAGTGTTGAAGGTAGTTTCCATTTAACCACGGCAAAAATTACAACTCATTGATAGGTTTTTTATACTCAACCTTGAATTCAGTATACTAAAATTTAAGATGAATTTACCCAATTTTGAGTACACCCCAAACAAGTTAAAAGAACTTATTGTTTGGCATATTTATTTTTCCGTGTAAAGTTTTTGAATGCAATGATAGATTCTACATGAGATTGTGTTATTGTGGGATTAGCCGCGAAGAAAATGTTTGTAATGTGCCGAACGACAAACTGTCAATGTTTAAATATTTCAGGAAAAACAAGAGTGAGAGATTTTGAACGTTAATAACTTTCGTTGTATTGAACGAAATCACCAAATTTTTGCACTGTTCGTATGGAAAATTGTTCAGCAATTTTGTTTTAAATTTATGCTTGACTTCCATTATTAAGAAGTAGAAATAGACTTAAGATAACTACGCAAACCCTGGAAAGTCATATACACAGCAGCACCACGCCTTTTTACCTCGCGGGTCGTATTATTAACACATGTCACTAGCGCTTCAAGGCATATAAACCCATCGACAACCTTGTACCGTACCCCATCACTTCCCGCCTCGGAATGGTTCCAGCCACTATGTACTGTGATTTGACAGAATTGCTACTGAAATGGCCATCTCAGGCGATCATGAATTATTATTATAAATATAATTCTGCCGATCAAAGATTAAAACTCACACCACCCTACAAAATCTTCCTAGCAACAGAACGAAGGTGATCCGGTGCAGTCGTGATGTTGCGTGTAGTCAATCGAACCTATATCAAAATGTATTGGCCGTGATGTGACGCAGTGGTGCACTTACTTCCGCATACTCACCAACATCATACGACACGCTCGGTAGAATAGAATGCACGGTAAGCTTTTCCGAATATGTCAAAAGACCGGGAAACGATTTCCACCGGCAATCCGGATAAAAAGTGTTCTCAAACCTTCCATCGGGCTTGTGGTCGAGCCCACAGTGGTGAAATGCAAACGAAATAGTAAGCCGCATGTATTATGAACGCATCGAAATGGCCGAATGCGACTCAAAGTGGACACATGCTTTTGCGGCCGAATGCATGTTCACGACCACGACGAACGAGGAGACAACCGACCGACGGCGCGATGATGGTTTTCGGTAGGCACCATCGTTTATCTTCAACTGAACTGGCGGCGCGGTGAAGGTTGCGAGAGCAATTTCAATTTGAATAATCCTCCTCCCTAAGCCTGACAGGAACTGCTCCGGATGGGAATCGAAATCTCGTTGCATTGGTGGGTTATATTTTCCTGTCCTGTGCAGAGTGCGAGATTGACTGGCAGATATGGCAGAGCCGCTGCGGATCCGGAGTATTGGTGATGACTTGACTGGTTTGACGTAGGACTACGGCTTTCTTAACTATGTTTGCATTTCATTTTTTCTACGATACAGGATCGATATGAATACTTTGAATCCTAATTTTTTTGCCAAGACCACTTATTGTGATGTTTAAATAACTCAAAATTTGTTTTAACTGCGAGTTACACAAAATTTATCGAATCTTGTTGATGTTGAAATTGATGAAAATTTGAATTAGAGGCTTGTTTTAAGATTTCCTTTCTTTAATTATTTAGAAAGTTTATTTATAAAATAAAATAAACATTTGAGTTCGCGCCAATGAAACTTGTCAACCTTTTAATAATAAATCAATAATGTGGTACAATAAGCGAAAATGAGAATACTACCACATCTGCTAGACCACCTAACTAATCAATCCGACTGCGTAAGAAGTGGGTTTTCTCGCGTATAGTACTTTCCCATAGAAATAAAGAAAACAAAGGATTTTTCTGCTTCAGCAGGTCTTGCTCCAACAAAAGTTGCTATAAATCAAACCGCCTGTTGGTTGAGACATCGAGTAACTGCTTGGTAATTACGAAACTATCCTACTGGGAAAATGTCTAATTACAGCTACCGAGTTCACACACAAGTTGCTGTCGAACCATAGGCCATAATGATGCGGCAAAAGTTTCAATATAAGCCTTTATTTGGTTCCAGAAAGTTATCCTAATAAAGAGCTTCGTGCGTACCGGTCACAACTTTGTTGGACGATGATAATTTGCGGAATAAATTGGACACGTAAAGTAGGTGCGGTAACTATCAGGAGCATATGTTTTATTCACATCTACGAAGAGGAAAATTTTCCCTCTCAATAATCTGTAATCAATCAGCAGCGTTGGTTTGTAGAAGTGAGCCAGGCAGGGAGCTATTGTCGAACTTTGTCGTCAGTGTTTTAGTTGTGAGGAAATCTGCTGCGGTGGTGAACTATATTCAATTGAATTAATCACATAAAGCAATTTGCCCATGCGAAATATTAATTGAGAAAGAAGCGTCATTTGCTGTAGGGTAATCTATCTAATCTATCTCAACCCCCGTGTTCATCTCATTTTCTGATGAATCAATTTCAAACAAAGAAACAACAATACGACCTCATAGAATCAATCATTAAAGTTACGAAACAAAGTTTTGGAGTATGAAAAATCAATGAGCCGTTTAGATGCTGATTCCGTGAACCATTTTCCTTCTGTTTCCGTGAGTCATTCAGCTTCCTGTCTTATCACGATCCACTCGGATAGTCCCCAGCGGTGAACTCACCTTACTCCGACTGAGAGTTTCATGACGGAGGAATTTCTCCCGACACCGGTACCCGCTTCCTTGAGCCATTCAGGTCCCAGCTTGATCGAGATCTATATTTGCACTATGCTATATTTCACCCTAAGGAGGAAAATTTGGTAAAAAACAAAATTTCTCACTAGGGTGAAAATTTGTTGGTTCTTTGTTGTCACGAAATAGTCGGATAGCTCACGGCGGCGAACTTGATTCAATCCTGACCGGAATTTCACTGACAACAGCACTGAGCGGATGTAAACAATGCACTCTAAAGAGAGACTGGACAACATTTAACTGATTTCTCTCAAGTATGGAAAAATTACGCAAATTTAAAGGTATCGCAATTATTATCGACTCACTCTTTAGAATGCAATGACTGGATATCTGTTTCTGGGCCTATCTCACATGTAGTTATCCAGAAACAGGTGTCCGGCCATTAGGCCAAATAACGTTAGGCCGAAGAACGTTAGGCCGAAGGTCACTAGGCCGAAGGACATTAGGCCGAATGGTCATTAGGCCGAATGGTCATTAGGCCGAATGGTCATTAGGCCAAATGGTCCTTAGGCCGAATGATCATTGGGCCGAATGGGCTTTAGGTCGGGTGCTTAATAGAGAGGAGGGAAAGGGATCCGAAGCTTATCCCGTACAGCTTTCGGGGCTTCTCGGTATGAGCTAAATTTTCATATCTCGATTGAACGAATATCGTATTGTTTTCATTGTCTGGATATCATAAAAAAATTTATATGAGGTCGGAGCACACGGATTGAAGCGATGTCGTCGCTGTTGTGCTATCTTATGACAAACGCCATTTTGGGGTAAACTGAGTTAGATATGCCACATCACTTGTCTAAAAAATCTCTACAAAGTGGCGTTTTCAGAATTTTGACATTCTGCTTGATTACTGAGCTATAGCCACAAACGTGCTGCGAAATTTTATAATTTTTGCTTTGAATGGCCGTGTCTGGGTATTGGCTCAAGTTATCTTGATGTATAAAATGTTTTTATGTGTAAAACTATTAGAGGAACACAATGGCATAATCATTTTTGAAACAAAAATACACTATTTGCGTGAAAAATGCAATTTAAGTTTTAAACTGGAAATATAGCATATTTGGCAACACTGTAACAAAAAATAACTATTTATTCTAGATTCCCTGACTCATTTCCTTCAAAATGCATGTCACCGATTGTCTATAGACCAAATGAATCCAAAGATATGAATAAAAGTTAATAATTGATGATTTTTTTCTATGGAAAATTTTCCATACACGATTATGACACGCAATACAAATTTTGTCATCAATACACACCTATGACACGTGTGAGTGCGACTTTTGTTTACATTTATAGTAAAAACTCGCAACTTAGTCAACGGATCTTCGTAATATTTGAGAGATTTATACAGAATAGATAGAAGCATCGATTGTCTTCTTTGAATTGTTCACACCATTTATAAGTTTCAAAATATTCAATCTCAAACCTTAAAAATCGTTTTTCTCGAAATGTGCAAAATGGCGCATGTCATAAGATAGCACAACAGCGACGATGTGGGGTATCCACGTTAGGCGCTATTATAATTTATTTTTTACATAACGTCGGCAACAATGTCCGGCCATTAGGCAGAAGGATTCTAAGCACATAAAATCTATCTGTAATTAAAATAATCTGTTCTATGACAATTTAATCAATAATGCATTATAAAGTCTTGTGGAATGGAAACAATCCAATTTTCTTCTTTCACATTCCTTCTCCACCATCTTGTCTCACCCTCTTCCACTATCTCTAACTTTTCTATTTTTTCTACATTCTCTCTCAAAATCTCTAATTATTTCCCTAACTCAATTTATTTAAATCACTGATGTTTTATCCTTCTTTTTAACATGAGCTGTTCTTTCAAATTATATCCTGTACATTCCACGACTTCTATCCAGGTAGTCAAATTACGGAAGTTGACCTAGATGACAATTCACATTTATAAAACATTGTACACAACTTTTACTAAAGTTCAATCTCTTTATTTCGATTATGGTAATTAAAGCGGATAACTTATTCTGGAAGTTGTCATTGTACATGCCACTAAGGTGCCAATTTTTTTTGGAAGACATGAACAAAAACACTGTCGGGTCAAATATTTCACCAGAAACACGCATATTTATTTATTTACTTTTTGAACTTTCTACCGCATGCAGCGAAGCCTGTGTGATGTGGCTTTACCGCATAACCGAGGCCAAGGATCCGAAGCAGCGTAAAGCTGCTGAGAATCCGCCGGACGAGGTGGCCGCCGACCCGCCGTCGGAAGCGGCGGCCCCTCGCAAGCGAACTTGTGATCTACTCGTTTGCCCGGATTATTCAAACATATGGGCCACCAATTAGTTTAAGTCCGACGGAGCGGTAGCAATGTCGGACATTACCCGGTTTGAAGCGATGTGGCATAGACACATTAGGCGTCCATTTTATTTTTTATTCCATGCAGTCAATAAATCAGTAGCGAGAAATGGGGTGTAAATATGCTAAACGTTATAATTTTAAGTTAAAAAAAAACTAAATAAATCACCTTTCATTGAAAACTGATCATTCTTTTCCGTTCCAACCACTTCATCTATCACTCTCTTTGGTTTATTGGTTCTAATGACCATTCAGCCTTTTGCATTCGGATGAATGACCATTCGGCCTAATGGGCATTCGGCCTAATGACCATTCGGCCCAATGACCATTCGGCCTAATAACCATTCGGTCTAATGACCATTTGGCCTAATGCCCTTCGGCCGAATGACTTTACACCTAACGGCCTTCGGCCTAACGACCCAGTATCCCAGAAATATTTTTTAGGTTCAACTAAGAATGCCTCAAAATGCGACCATTTTGAAAACGAAACAGCCCTCACACAAGCTCCATGAAAATCAATCAATGTATTCCTGGCATAGGTTGTGTACTTTTGATTGATTTTCATGAAGATTTTTTCAACGTTGTGGAAAAAACTGCTTTTTTCATTATAAAATATGCCGGCTTTTTCTAGAGCACTCTAGTTAGAGTGTGGCCAAGACGCGTTTGACGTATTCAAACGAGCAGAAATCTGACATATTTCTATTGTGAATACGTCAAATTTCATGTTCGTTTGGATACGTCATGGCCTCTTGGCCATACTCTAACTAGAGTGATCTAGCTTTTTCCGGTTTTCACAGATTAACTAGAACGTTGCACTGGGGTACAAATGTACCCCACGCCTTCTTTGGAGCCGTGTAAAGACAAGAACTCGGCATTTATCGACCTGGGACTCTAACCATAATTCAATTTAGAGTTCCTAGTAAGAGTAGGATATGGTGGTATAGACAGTTTGCTTATAGCTTTCGTGGGGGCAGGTGTCAAAGTTGGCTTGGGGTACATTTGTACCCCAGTGTACGGTCGCCGTAAGTGTTTCGTCAGGTTTCGTTCTGTCAGTGCAAATGAGACTCGTGACAATACCAGTTTAAATACTGGTTGTTTTACTACATAGGTAACAATTAGTGTTATATAATCGTTTTTAATCAATTATTCAATTAATTTAATTTAATTTTGAAGTAGAAAAAAAATCGTTCTCATTTTTGCTAATTTTTATTGTTTATTTTTTATAGTTTTTCAAAATAGTGGCTCGCAAGTATAATTTGCGCAAAGTAACTGGCCAAGTAACAATTGAAGTTTTATAGCACGCTACAAGTGCAATCTAATTTTTATGAGATGTTATAAAACTACCATAAAACTTCAATTGTTACTAGGGTGCTGTAACAGTAACGTTGCGTGTTACCAATGTACTACTAGTCAGAAATATTTTTTTCATTTCAATTTCCATCTCCTTTCGTGGTATTTTCCAAAACCCGATTTTTAAACTTTTACTCTTCCAAATAATTGCACTTTTTCAAAAATATCGAAATTCCATTTTATTGCGTTTCTAGACCATTCTTTCATTTTTTAGAATCATTTGATTTTTTTTAAATTGGTTAAAAATTCGCAATGTTATAGTATTTTTTGTAAAACAAAGTCAAAACCGCGATTTTTTCACTTTTTTTTGTTCAAACCAATTTATGTATCATTGATTCAATAAATTCCGTACTTTCACTTACACAGCTGTTTTCGCAATTAAAAAACGAAGAAAACAATGTATTTTACATTTCTTTTGCTTGCATTTTTACCTGCGAAAATTGCAATTAAACGTGTGGGGTATATTTGTACCCCAGTGCAACGTTCTAGAGTGGAAAACGCAACGTGTGGAGGAAAAAGTACTTAACAATTTCATAAGGCGCAACTTATGAACCTGTGCACTTTTGAGTTCATTAGACATTTATGCATTCCATATTTTATGTATAAGCATTTTATAAGTCCGCCTAATGGAATCCGTTAATGTGTTTTATGATTTTCATAACCGTACTATTGTGAAAATTTAAAGTTTAATTGTAGAATTGTGTAAAAGTGTAAGCAGAGAACACTATTTGTCGGAATCAGATTCAATACTACGACCTGTTCAAGCCGGTAGAAGAAATATGACCCGAGAGAAAATTTAATCATACGTTAATGACGAGTTAAAAAGAAAGTTCGAATGAAATGGGAAAGGCACTGGGTCAATTTAGGGTACCTATGGACACCATCGACTATAGAATAACGATCTAATAATGTAGCAATTAATTCTGGCCTAAACAAAAATGACATCCCAAAAACAGTATTCCGATTAAAGCTTCAACAACAATCAACTCGGTACGGTATCCCTCTAGAGGGACATTAACTTGGCAGGAAGGCAATCCTTCCTAAATTTCGTTGTCAAGATAGCCTTCAATGTCTGTGTGGCAGAGGAACTGGTCAGGGAAAACCATTTGCCAAAGGAGGCAATATTTCACCGCCATCCAGGGTGTGATATCCTGCTCTGAGCCACTACTATAGTTACCACGTTCCTGAGAGATGATCACAAGAGGACAATAAATTTGTCCCAAGTTATAATAGCATCAGGATGTTGGCTGAATCAAAACAAGATAGTTGAATATGTAGCTACTAATTTGGGTGGATGTTAGAAAAAAAAGGACACGAATGATCCAAAAACTTAAATTTGCAAAACAGCCACTTTCAACTTATGCATTGAAGTCTACTTTCTTTCCCCGAAATAATGTGGGAAAAAGCACCACCCAAAACCAGAACGAATATAGATTACCTTTCAACACAATCACCACCCCGTCCGTCTCCGGTGGCTTCGGAAGAGGAGTCATCACGATGCAAACCACTATAGGTACCGGTCTAAAGCTGTTTCAATAGCAGCAGCAGCAAAGATTCTAGCACAAGGCAACTTGACTTCTTGCGCCAAGGGACCGACGGTAAGCGACTGCACTGGTAGATGGTAGTGAACTTCCTTCCTCCGGATCGGATAGCCCCAGGAGCGCTAAAGTTCACACTGCCAGTTGCCATCTTGTGGTCTTTCTTCTGAGATGCCATTCAGTTCCAACAGTTGAAACCGAAAAATTTATGCACCCGGATGCCCGCCTGACTGTGCCACCACTGAAACGTGGCTTAGTACGGTAGAACCAGGAAGGAGTTATTATCTAGCAAGAGGGGCCATGCGTTTTTGTCTAGGAGATAAGTGGATGGGATCTAGTTTTAAACCTAAAGCTAAAAATGTTTCTATACAGGTTTCCGCTACTCAAACAAATGGAGATAATTTTATATCGGAAACAATATAAAGTTAAAGATAAACAAGAATCTCAATGAAGCCGTGAGAAGATTGAAAAACCCATCCCCATTTTCCAGTCGTCTAAGAAGAGAGTCAAGAATGGATAGAGTGGTTTCTGGTTAGAAACCGACTGTCCTAGGTTACCTATAGTACACGATTCGCAAATAGAGGGGAAAAGGACACGACGGGACTTGCCGTTGCAGAGGAAAAATAGATGGGTAGCTTGGCCACCTCCAGGGCATTGAAGACCTACGTAGTGCAAAAGGAAACGTTAACACCGCTTGCATCGTCGTTTATTTTTTTTTCTCTTCACAATCAATTCCCCGAGAAAAGGAGAATCGATGAAATTTATGGGTAAACTCTAAAATGCATTAAAGCTGCATAGAGTTGAATATATATCGGGATTGAATAGACTCTGTATTGCATCTGGGTGGGGGCGGATTCGCCACAGTAATGCTCGATAAAAGGTATTAGACAGCGATGTCAATTCGTGGGGTTTGTTTGCTATGTCAATAGAATGAAATTATTTGCTGGCTTGATTTTGAATTAATATTTGCACAGCACGGGGTTGCGGAAATAAGTGACATTTATATCGGGAGCGCAATTGAAGGGATTGGGGCTGGGAATCGATCACGTGAAGTTTGGTACACATGTACGATGTTACTGCAATAGTTGGTATATGATGGAGTATAGTCTGTTGACAGAGCGGACCTGGAGAAAGCTGATTTTCATACGTTAACTGTGTGGTCTGAGCAAAAGAGTTGGCATGCTACGATTGAGGCAAAATTGTCACATTTTCCCCACAAAACTCCTTCTAGTGTTATTTATAGTGAAGCCTCTTCTCCGGGTTATGACATATATTCCTTAACTGTTCTCAACGTGAGTAGAATGAGGTCTATAATTATACTGTACACTAAAAATCGTGTGCAAAGTCTGGGATGAAAGAAAATGAAACAACACTGGGAAACGCGCCTTTAATTTTCAATATGAAACTCGAAACTCTGACGTGATATTGCTGAGGCTTGTTTACCATATACAGCAATCAATTCTCACAAATCCAATTCATCGTTTAACTTCATTGGAAGTTTCACTTTATTTATACATGTACGAATGTTTCGAAAATGGCAAACGCTTTGTATTTCCGCCTATGTCTCCATCCGATTCAGTCAGACCGATTACTCACCCAGTTTCACATTGAAACATTCGCATTGAATCGAGGAAACGCACCATCGAAAATGGCACGCTTACACACGCCAAACTAGACAGTCGAGGATTTTCCTTACCTCGTACCCATAGCTCCTCCTGGCTGCAGTCGATCCGCGTCACAATATCTTTATTCCGCTTCGATCCGGATTTTTCCACGTGCTCTTTCTTTTCGAGTACCACGAGTAAAAACCGATAAAGCATTGGCACACGTCGAGCCCATTAACCTTCAAACTCTCGAGTACCATATCCTGCCTTTGGGAACCGAAAAAAGCAAGCATTCCATATGCCCTGCCAAAAAAAAACAGAAACATTCGCACTGATTTCCAACCTGCCTGCCTGCCTGTCCGACTGCTTGGAGGTGAAATATACAACATCAACATATAAACACATGTGAATGTTGTGCTCCAATTTCCAGTAGCCGCTTCAAGAGCCGGAGGGAATTTATAAGAAACCTATAAAATATGTATATACGAAGCACTCGGACAGGCAGCTGGTGTTCACGTGGGTGAACTCCGCTATGGCTCTGCACGTTTGATTCTGCCCCAAAACCAAAATCTGCTGATGATTTTACAACCAATTGAAAAAGAAAAGCTTTTCGAGATCGATTAAAATACTGGAAGTAAGTTTTCCTCATTTTCAGATTCCGTTCCGATAAAACGGTAATTAAGTCGAACGAGAATGAAGTTCAATTAGCAAATGGCTAACTTTTATGTGTAGGTCGAACGAACACACCGTCTGATGGGAACATAGCTCTTGAGTGGTTCTGAAAGCTGAAACTTGACCTGAATGTAAATTTATTTGCTCCACAACCAGCAGCTAACAAGGCCTGCCTGGAGGCACCTTTGAATCACGGCGAAAGTTTTCATCAGATAATGAAATTTAAATAAAACCAATATGCTTGCAGCCCACTCTCAACTGAAAGGGGAGGACAGACGCACAGTGGGATGTGAGTGGTTTGATTTAAAACGTATTTGTTACTTGATTTCGAGAGGAATTTACTATTTAACAAATGTTTGAGTTATTTAAAATTTCTCTCCCGCATGTTTCACTCGTAGTATCCTTCATTTCCATTGTACTAAATGGAACAATTATAAAAAAGACGAAAGAGTTATTATTTTTCACGATTTTACTTGAAACAACTACAATCAACATCCATCACGAATGGGAAACAATTAAATTTTTTACCAACTGTGCAACGGTGCCGCCATCGGTCATAAGCAATTACAGCAACAACGCGCGCTGGCCGTAAACATGATGATGGCCCACACGCCCACGTGTCCCAGGCAAACGCTAGAGGTGATCCACTTCCCCCATCGGGTCGGCTCGCGTGTGCTATTAGATTATCAGTTCGGCATATTTAATGGCAAAACTTTCAACGTTCTGCAGATTTCTATGATACTAACATACTACACCAGTGCACCTGAATACGTACGAGAAAGTTCACTTACCGAGCTCCAAAATTGTCTTGGTGAACAGTGGAAAACTTCGTTACGGGATGCAGTCGCTGAAAAAGCCGGAGATTCGTTTATG
The DNA here is from genome assembly GCF_030247195.1 of Topomyia yanbarensis. Classification (NCBI taxonomy): domain Eukaryota; kingdom Metazoa; phylum Arthropoda; class Insecta; order Diptera; family Culicidae; genus Topomyia; species Topomyia yanbarensis. The sequence continues at coordinate 34,543,551 of NC_080670.1, forward strand.
GGAAAATAAACTTCCACCTCCCCGCTCCTGTCGAGCTTGGTTGAACAAACTTTGCCAGCGTGCGGAACGAAAATTGAAGTGGCCAAACTGTAACGCCACATTCCTGCGGAATAGTGGAAAACTGTGCAATGTTTTAATCGTTTTTTCTTAAGGAACCGGTACGGAAAGGAGTCAATATCAGGGGTGAAATTAAATGATGGCACTGAATGGTATTGACAGTAGTTTCTTCCACTGTTTATTAATGTTCGCGGCATGCGACAAATTTACAGAAAGTTAGTGCTAGACACATTCCAACTAGTTTTTTAGTTCCGGAAACGGCGACTTCCCAGTGAGTAAAATCTCTATACCGTATGGAAATTTTCAGAGTAGAATGGACGAGTAAATATAGAGTTTATTTTAAAATCCAAAAAGTTACAACTGAAAGTAGCCATTTTGGAGTTTCAATTGGCGTCAGACATCGATTTCCGTCATCTACTTGTCAAATTTCCACATTTTTTGGGTTACAGATAAATTTGCACAACCGTAAGTCGCCATCTTGGAATTCAAAATAGCATAGATTTTCGTCATCTACTCGTCAAACCCGTTTCTAAAAATATTAAGTATATTGTTAGCTTTGCGGAGGATTACATATTTCACTCATCTTAATTCTTTGAAATGCTACCGCAGACATAACACTCGAAAACAATGCTTCGCCCGCTTCAACGGTCATTTTAAATATATTTGTAGTTGGGACTGTGGCCACATTTGCAATTATGGCACCACTGGAATATGAATAAGCATATGGGGGATAGATCACTAGTGAAAAATTATTCCCAAACCCGAGGGGTAACCCATCCGCAAATGAGTGTTCTGATAAAAATGCCGGATCAATGTTTGAGGGAATTCCCTCATAGTATTATGTCTGCTAGTCTGTGATGCTACCAAGATATCACTGATTACATATTAACACCTGAATTTCAAGTAATTTTTCGATGACATAGAACAACGAAATAGTTTATGCAACTCAATTCCAGGCGCCTCAATCAGTAGGGGAACCCGGGGCTATTCGGACTAACCAAAGCAAATCGCCTTTTTGGAGGATAGATGTGAAAGAATTTATCGGTCCAATGACGTAATTGTTAGTTTGAAACCTCAGCTAAATTTTGGTGCCAAAAAAGTTCATTTGTACCACTCCATGGCAGCGCTAGACGACGATTTGCAAAACTCTACGTTTTTCCATCCTTTTACAATGTAGGGGTAATTCGGACATCCCTAAGGGGTAATTCTGACTGTCAATTTTTTTTTGGTTGCAATGGAATTTTGTTTACCTATGGAAACTCCTTAAAAAGCAAAAACAAAATGTGTATCAAAAACTTAATCTGGTTAGTCACAGCCGTCGATTGGCACATCGTGTATTTTTTTTTTGCTGTGGTGTGCGCAATCGTGTGCGTAGCGGCGAGCCGCTAAACGGTGGTTGATGGAATAGGCGGTCCGAATAGCGCCGTACGCTCATATCGCACAAAAGTGGTGAGCGTCTTTAAAATATCTGTGTTTTCACCCAAACAAAAATTATTCCATAAAATAGGACCCTCAAGCTTTCCAAAACACTTACCTGTTATTTTGTTCACTTTTATTTGTTGTTTTAATCATGGTTTTACCATTACAACGATTTTTGTTTTGAGGATGGCGAAAAAATGAAACACGTTCTATCTCCTTTCTAAAAAAACAAAGAGCTGTCAAAATTAATGTTTGGAATAGCGCTTTAACGGATATGTACTAGTCATAAAGTCTCACGATTTTCGGAAAAAAACGAGGTGGTCCGAATTACCCCCACGGTCGTAATAGTCCCGGGTCTCCCTATAAATCAAATACTTAAACTTTAAGCAGGTTGCAGATCTTACGGCATTTATTCCATGTTAACCTGGATGACCCAGAGCCTCACATAAAATGTACACTTAGACTGCCCAGAAAAATAATGAATTTTTGAAAACTCAATCGGCCCACTCCTGATTCGATTCCTAGTCCCACCAGGAGTACTTGCTCCAAATTTGAAGCAAATCGGACAAGTCTAGCTACCGGACCAACGTGCCTGAAGTTTGTATGGGATTTTTCGGCTACTTACATGGAGAAAACCCACTAACTCGCATTTTTGCCGCTAGGTGGCACTGTGTGTATCGTATTATCACTGTAAGTGAAAATAAGAAAGATAATTTAATTATATACAACTTTGTTGAAGACTGCTTGTGAATCCGGCTTTGTTAAAAGAAGTAATTACACTTTTAACGAAGTGATGTCCGAGTCAGTTTTGCATGGGGCCTAGCAGTGCATGGTTGTGTATCAGTACTCGATTCACACGAACTATGCATTTTTGTGACATAATCGATAGGTTGAGCTGAATAGTATGTTCAGAAGAATTATACCACAAAATACGAGTTATATTTTGGTTGAAAAATTTTAGTTCCGACTGTGACCCCATAGAGGGCACCAACACTAACTTTTCGTAGAAGAGAGATAGAATATCAAGATGTTCGGAAAAATTATTGCAAAATGCTTGTTCTACAACTTTGTAGAAGACACCTAATTTCTATCTCTTTCCGTTGAAAAGTTAATGTTGGCGCCCTCTATGCGGTAAAATGTGGAACTAAAATTTTCTAACCAAAACATGGCTCGTATTATTTACTACAATTCTTCTGAACATACCAAGGAGCTAAATCTTACGATTATTTCACAAAAAAGTTTAGTTCGCGCGAACCGAGTACTGATACACAACCACGCACTGCTAGGCCCCATGCAAAACTGACTCAGACATCACTTCACTAAAAGTTTAATAACTTCTTTTAACAAAGCCAAATTCACTAGCAGTCTTCGGCAAAGTTGTAGACAATTAAATTATCTTTCTTATTTTCACTTACAGTGATAATACCATACATACAGTGCCACTTAGCGGTAAAAAACGAGTTAGTGAGTTTTCTCCATTTAAATTGTCGAAAAATCCCATACAAACTTCAGGCACGTTGGTCGGCTAGACTTGTCCGATTTGCTTCAAATTTGGTGCAAGTACTCCTGGTGGGACTAGGAATCGAATCAGGTGTGGGTCAATAGGGGTCATTTTTTTCCTGTCACTCTAATGTACACCCTAATTGAATTCTATGGGCATTCATGAAGATGCATCTCATTCCCAAACTTCAAAGAGCCCGCTTTTTACGTTAGTTAATCTTAAGGCCTGCATTTCGAAGTTTTCTGTTGAGAAGAGCATTAACCTCAAAAATTCAACTTGGGTCAATTAAGAACCATGATTGGTATGTACCGCTACAAAAACTGTGGATAAATCACTGGTTGGCTACGCAGGTTTTAAGGCTTGAACTTCAGATAACCTAGAATCTCATATAAATTTTACACATTCAATTTGGTGTCCGGTCATTTGACCGAATGCTGTTTGGCTGAACACTATTCAAGAGTTATTTGCCCGAATGTAATACTTTCAAAAATGGCCATCCTATTTGACTAAATCTTATGCGATATGCCCTAATTAGAAAGGAATATGATTTGTTTGTCTTATATTGAATACTGTTTATTCTTGAATTTACAATTTTTGTTATTTTGTTTGATGATGATTATCGATGTTTTTCGGCCCGATCAAAAAACACAAACGTATGACCAGATCACCCGGATGCTCTTTAGGAGTGGTTTCTTTATTTACGTATTTACGTACACATTGAACGAAACGAAAAAAATCAATGAAATAGTGACATTCCGTTTAATTGCCTTTGGCCAACTTGCATTCGGTTAGCTAGTATTCGGCTATATGGCATTCAGTCAAAAGGCAATCGGTCGAATGACATACATCCAATCGGCCCTTTCGGCCTAACAGTTTTGACCCTTCCGGCCAAATGGCATTCTGCTGAATGACCCATTCGGCCAAACGGCATTCGATCCAATGGCTTCCGGCCAATTCACCATTCAATTCAACTCTATTACTCCCTATAAATATGTACCACAACCACACACTTTCAAGCAGACCTATCTGCAAAGCAAAGTCTTATGGGACTGTACCGAAACACTGGCACCAATCTCTAGGGCGATGTATATCGTGTGGCGATGGCAAAGATTAGACTTCCCTTGACCCCTCAGAAAAGGTTCCGGGGGCGAGCATTGCTTAGCTGGTAAATCGGTTGGCTTGTACTCAGCTCACGTGGGTTCGATTCTCAACCCCGCAAATAGAGCTGGAAATTTTTCTAAAGAGGTTTTTCCAACTCGAAAAAGAGGCGAATGGTCCTATGGTTAAAACCTCCATAACCGAAATAAATCAAAAATAATAATAATAGAAAAGGTACCCTGACAAACTAAAGATTATCGTAGATGGGTTGCTCCAGATGCAGGTTCCAACGATATGGTCAATTATATCGTACGGCAAAGTAGTGCGGGATAGCACTGAAATGGTACAAGATTCCAACGAGGAACTGGTAGAAGTGTCGAACGTTTGTAAAGTTCATATAGTATCCGGATCGGATGCAATCTTCAATATCGCATTGAGATCGTCAATCCAGCCAATCCAGGTCATGTTCAGGAAGGAGCTCCAAATATTTCTAGATGAGGGTTACTTCCATGACAGATGTAAGTGCTGTTATCAATATCAAGTGAGTCATCTGAGGATACTTTGTCGTAGAGACCTATATGCTTGTTCGGGAAACTTCATAGTAGGATAATCGACTCCGACATTTACGGGGAGCGATTACGGTTTGTTGTAAACCAGATCGGAATTGGGAAAAAAAGTCTATAGAGGGTGCTATTAGGACAGTGATTCAAAGAACCGAAACGGCGCTCAAGCAGAGGGGAAGGAAAAATTGAATATTGCGTCGAGCTGAGATGCCATTGTTGAATCACAGCTTTTTTCCAGAGCCAGTTTACAAGACAAACTGGGGAAAAATCGGTTAGAATCTCGCCAGGAGTCCAACAAGACTCTATCCTTGGTATAACACTCCGTAATGGAACGTAGTCATGGTCATGATTGCTCCAGACAGTACTCTCATCGGTTCGGGCACGCCTCTTTATTCATCTGTCCAGAGTGTGGAAATAATCTAAAACATTGCAGTACGTTGTCCTTGCCTGTCTTAGATTCGCAGACACGCGACGAGAGATGCGTTCATTTAGCGTAGAGTAGCGGTTCTCAACCTTGTTTACATCGTGGGCCCCTTTAAAATCACCTTGAGTGGTTGCGGACCCCTTGGAAAGCAGCCTGAGTGGTTGTTGATCCCCACGGTTTACCATCGATTTTGTATGCTGTCAATATATTATTTTCAGTCCGTGACGAAAAAATTCAAATTTCAAAATTTATCAGTAAAAAATATTTTTCTTCGCGGACCCCCAGACATCCTCTTATGAAAGTGCACGTCATCAATGAAAACGTGCCGTGTGAGTTACCAATAAATTAATTTAAGATGTTGTTGAAGTAGATAATCGAAAAAAAAAACATAATGGCAAAAGAGAAGGAAAAAGAATCCAAAAAATGCTCGAAAGGGAAAACGTGATCGTCGCACAGCTAAGCAACCACGTAAGCAGGAATGCACAACTTCAATTCCACACTCTGGCGACGACGAGGACACCACGCAAGTACAACGACAGAGACAGCTGCTAGAAATTTTTTTTTTTTCATCATTTCCTTCCGCGGTTTCATGATTTTTCAACTTCATTTGCCACATAATTTTCTTACCTGAATGACGTCAATGGATTGCATTTATTATTTGTGTTATTAATTTTTAAATAATCTGCAGTATTAATACTTTTCAAATAAAACTTGAACCGCCGATATTCTAGAGGTGTACATTGTTTTATTTAACCTTGAATATAGTGACCTATCGTACTCCCAGATTTTAAAAACATCGGAAAAGTACCTTCGCCTTATTGGATATAGCTTAAACATTTTTTTGCCAGGCATAGTTTTCTTATCTTAAAGATGCAAAGTTTGCCAGAATAAAAATATATTTTTTTGAAAATTTTGCCCTGGAAGAAAAATTTCTATAGAGAGTGCTACATCTAGGGACTAAAAAAGAATATTTTAATTGGTTCTGTTGCTTAACATGAATGAAAAATCTATATCTAGATTTTGTCTATTTCCCTATTTTGTCAGCCTAGGGGTTGGTAAACAAACGGGTCTTCATTGTATTACAATTATTTTGGTTAATTGAACTAAACAAAAATAACAAAAAACCGAAAAAGTAGAATTGACTAATGTATAAAAATTACAAAAAAACTGACTGCAAATGTAACAAAAATAGCAAGATCACCAATACTATTTAAAATATCGTAACAAGCAAAATTAGCAAAAATATTAAGAATCATAAAATAATATTATAGAATAAACAGTAACAGACGGCAAAAAATGAAATATTGTAAATAGCAAGAAATTAACAACAATACATTTAGCAAAAATAACTAACATATCAAAATAGCAGAATAGCAGAACAGAAAATAACAAAAAATAGTAGAAATAGTCAAGATAACCAATGTAGCCAAAATAACAAAAAGGATCAAGCAGAATAAGATGGTAAAAAATTTTAAATAATAAAGAAGTAAAAATATCAGAAATTGAGGCAGGAATAGGGAAAATAACAGAAATGTCTAAAATATTAATTATATAAAAATAGCAAAACCATCAAATAGAGCAGAAATGCAGAAAAAATAGCATAGTACAAAAAGCAAAAATATGTAAATTTTGTAAAAATAGCGAAAGTTGCCAAAAAAAACAACGTGATCAAAAATATACAAAACAATAAAAATCTCGAGGCTAGCACAAATAGCAGAAATCTGATAATAACAAAAAATGGAAAAGTAACAAGAATAATAAATCTGGTAAAAATACAAAAAAGTACAAGCAAAATCAGTACAAATAAAAACATAGTTAAAGTAATAAAAATAGCTAATTATCAATCATAGCAAAAGTAGTAAACTTAGTAGCAAAAAATATATTGTAAATAGCAAAATTAACAACAACAGCAGTAGTAGCAGTAAGAACAACAAAAAAGAAAAAAATACTATAAATCAAAATAGCAAAATAAACTACAAAGCAAAAACTGTAGAAAAATGTCAACAATACCAATAATAGCTAAGATAGAGAACTAGAAAAAGCAGAATAAAATAAAAATAGCAGAATCCCCGCACAATAAATTGAAAATCGCAATCCAATAAAATAAAGTGAAAGAATAACCAGCGTGAACGGAAGCTAGCAAAAGTTGGAGCAGAAATTATCAAAAGTAGCAAAAAGCAAATATAAAAAATAAACATAGCAAATCAAAAATATCCAAATGTGAAAAATGCAAAAAAAACAAGAAGAAATAAGGCATGAAAGTAGGATAGTCTGAATAAAAAATAACAAAAATATGAAGTCACAATAATAAATTATAACAAAAATAAAACATAGGTAGTCAAAATAATAAAAACAATAACAACATCAAATAAGGTAAAGCAACAAAAATAGCAAAAATAGTAAAAATAACCATACATCAGCAAAATATTGAAAGAAAGCACAAGTAGCCAAAAACAGCAAGATTGGTATACAATATAGCAAAAATAACAAAGGTAGCACAAATTGATAAAATGCAATACTGGCAAACAATATCATGTCATCAAAATAGCCTAGACAAAAATGGCAAAAATTCTAAAAAAATATTGTCAGAAGAAGAATGAAGGCGAGCGAAAGACAGAGGGAGAAAAACGCAAGATGTGAGGTTGCAAAAAAGGGCGAAAGACGAACGATGAAAGACGAAAGTTGCGACACAGAAAACGGAAGACCTAAGACAGGAGACAGATAGATGAAATACAGAAAAAAGACGACTTAAAGGAGAATAGTATAGCTAGTGTATCAATTTATTAGGATTTTTAAAATGATATACTGCAGTTCGTGTTCAAATCATAAGTACGAATTATCGAAAATAGGAACATGTTAATCAAAAATATCTTAAATAATAAAAACTTCAAAAGTACATAGCACAAATGACGAAAGTAGCATTAACAGAAATGTAATATTTATTAAAATGGCAAACTGCCAAAATTGTAAAAAAATAAGCAAAAAACAGTTCAAATAGCAAAAATACTTAAAACTAATAATTATTAAACATATCAAAAATATCAAAGTTCACCAAAATAGCAAAAAATAAAATCAAGCTATCAAAATTAGCAACAATAATCATATTAGTATATGTAGCAAGAACAGCAAGAAAGCTATAGTATTAGATGAAAATATAAACGAAGAAGCAAAAAGAGAGCATAAATATCAAAAGTATCAATAATATTCAAATAAGAAAACTAGAAAAAGCGTAACTAGCAAAAGTAGCTGAAGCACAAAACAATAGTTTAAAAATCGCAAAACAAAACATTGGCAAAATCAGAAAGAAAAATAGCATAAAGTGCGAAAATTGGTGAAAGTAGTAAAAAGTAAATATATAAAAATACAAAATCACACAAAATAGTGAAATTGGAAAAATACAAAACGCATCAGAAGAAGGATGGTCTGAATCAATAACAATAACAGCAAAATCAACCGAAATAGCAAAAATAAATAATGGCACAAAAAAAAAAGCAGAAGGGTAAAAAAAACATAACGACAGCAATATCATAAAAACAAACCAAAATGAGAAAAAATAGCAGAAATAGCAGAACAGTAAAAATAACCAAACAGCTAAGTAGCTAAAAAGCAGAAACAGTAAGGATGGTATAAAGAAAAATTTGTAAAAATAGCAAAAGTAGTAAAATTTGGTAAAATGCAATAATAGCCAATAATATCATAACAGCAAAGAAAGGACAATAACAAACATATCAGAAACAGCAAAATTTACCTCAAGGCAAAAATCAGCCCGGGGACAACTTGACAGCTCCCATATATTGAACTCATAAACAAATTTTGTGGTGATTTGGTGATGCAGAGATGCCAGGTACTTTTTTCAAATGTCTGCGATAATAATTTTAAAAGTCTGGGAAGAACAAAAAATGTCGAAAGCTAGTGTAACCAAAAGCCTTTATATTCAAAAATCTGCAAATATCTGCAACCAAACTAAGAAATCTGCAAATATCTGCAACCAAACTAAAAAATCTGCAAATATCTGCGTCATCGAAAAAATCTGCAGCTTAAATTAAAAGTCTGCCAATTTGCAGACTTGTCTGCAAATCTGGCATCTCTGTGGTGATGTCATGGCGGCTCGAATGGAGCAAAATTTGAAAAAGGCGCATACCATTTATTATTTTCCACATCTGTAAAAAATAAACAATTTAAGCATTTCTATCATCAAATATATTTCGCTGTTTAAATTAGAAGCTGTCCTTATTCTGCCATAACTAAACAAAAACATAGATTCCATTTTGATTTAAAAAAATCCAAAATAAAATAAATTCGATTTTCGGAAATACAAAAAGATGACTTTCAAAATCAAGCCACTTCCACTTATATTGGAATTTCCGAAAATCTTCCGGATCGAATCAACATCGCCTCATACATGAAATCCTTCGGTAGATGCCGTTCCGTTAGGTTTCTATCAGTCTGCCGAGCCGAGTAAAACGCCAGAATAATTCTGAAGGGAAAACCAAAACCATTGCAATATCTTCCGGACAGAATTATTGCAAAAGTCGAACAAAAATCTGGCGGGAATCGAATAAAATTGTACATTCCTGGCAGCATTCTTGCTGAAACCGGTTTGCTGCCAGAATTCTGATAAAAGCACACAAATTCCATTCAAAACAAATTTTGTTAAATAGGTAGAAAATCCTACATATATTCTTTATCTTCCGGATCATAATACTAGAATTCTTAACGTTCTTAATGAACTTGAAACAAGATGTTGTAGATTCACGAATTGTTAAGCTTGGTGATTTACTTTCATTCACCAAAATATGTTTCATTTATATTTCTCAAGAAAAAGCACCAATGATTTACCGACTACAAACTTCACACCACAAGAAAACCAAAACATTTTTGGGAAGTAAGAAAGTCGGTTGCTAAAAACAACGACAGCTAAATTTATAATAAGATTTATGCAACTTTGCTGACGGTTTCCAGTTAGGGATACATTTATTCTCTAATAATAGTTTTCTTTGTCCACATTTTGGAATACGCTTTTTCTAAATGTTGTTCTAGCCGCATTGATGGCGTTCATAACACACGTAACGAAACGCGCTTTTCTCTTGAAACTTTTTCGTTTCGTTGTTCGTGGCACTCGTACAGAGAAAGCATACTAGCGCCACCATCAAAGCGGTGGCACATATATGAAACAAGCACTATCTGTCAAGTTGTCCCTGGGTTGGCAAAAGTAGCCAAAATGCAGTTTTATTCAGAATAAGAATAACGGCGAGCGAAAGACAGGGCGGAAGACGTAAGATGGGAAGCGGAAAATGAAAAACGAAAGGTGAAAGACTTGATGGGAGACGTAAATCGAAACACAGAAAGCGGAAGACCCAGTACCGGAGACAGAAGAAGGCAGATGAAAGACAGGAAACAGAACAGCATCACTAGATAGATATTTCAAACACTATACTACAGTTCGTGTTGAAATCGTCCCGTTTTGAGTTCGCACAATTTTTTTGCTTCTCCCCTCTCAGAATATTGCCCTCCCCCCAGAAGAGTACCGGTTGTCGCGGGAAAAATCAGTCGCCAGTGCGCGAGTGCGAAACAAATATGAGTACCCCACTCACTCTCTACTTTTGCTACTGCTAAACCCGTTGAGCGCGAACGGAAGAGTTCTGATGCTGTTACCCGGTGGTACCCGTACTTACTGATGGCAGGTACCCATGTACACACAACATGTCGCCACAAAGGCCCCGTCTGCTTTCCCGACCCGAGAGTGCATCGAGTTTTCATCGCCGTTTCGTCATCTCGGCTCAGTTGGAATTTTGCTCTCGTCGCTAGACAAAGGTGATTTTTCACGTAACTGTGAGTAAAAGCATCAATCCTGCGGAAGTGTTGACTGGCGTCGGGGGTCACCGCCACAGTCGGAGTTTTCCCTGCCAGATTTGTCACTAGTTGTTCTATCAGCTGCTTTTGCCGTTTGTGACGCTACCCCAGCGGTGGTAGAGAGTGCGTGCGGGTGGGAAAATCATCCCTTTGAGGTTGGTGTGAAAATAGCAAAAAAAGGAAAAAAAAGTGAAAGAGAACATAGCAAAGCGGAAATGCGGTACGCGGTCGGGTTGAAACGATCAGTTTAAATGCAAAGTGGTTGGTTTGCGTTTCTTCGTAAAACTTGTACCTATGGTCAATTTAATTGGTGCGACGGGGTTCCCATCGGATCATCACACATTCACAGAGGAAGCTGCATTTGAATAAAAATTATTGATTGCAAAACGCAGTAAAGTGGCAGATGTGCGGTGAGAGTGTTAAAGCGCTTGTTGTCGGTCGTGGGTGCAAAAATAGTTTAGATGTTTCTCCGACCCCTGCTGCATTTGGGAGCGACAAATAGTGTGCACACGTACGAATGTGCGTGTGTTTGTTGATGTGAAAGCAGCTGATGTATGATGCTACTTCAGATGGGAAAATAGTAAAAGTGTGCAACGGGGCTGTATAGTTGGCTGCAGTTCAGGATAGGGGTTCGGACGACGGGAAAGCAATATTTAAACGAAATTAGTTTTTTTCTAGTATCTGCGGAGAAATGTGCATGCAATATGTGTTCGTGCTTCTAAATGTCCGTGATATGTGTTATTGAAACGGTGTTCGCTCATTATATGGAATAGTTTGACGGTTGGGTTCTTCAACCGAATACTTTAAACTGCTCAAACGAAAATACCTTTAAAGAGGGCCCAAAAAATCTAGCAAAATTCGTTGTATTTCATATTCAGCACAGCTGTTGAAATTATATAATGTTGATGCATTTGTGAAGCCCATTCATTCGTAAAAGTAGCAGTGAATCCGATTTTCTTTAGAAGAAAATAGCTGCCGACTGTGTTGGCGTCGATGTTTACTGCTAAATGTAGCAATTAGGACAACATCTCCCGAGAAGGCCTGTATTCTGTCGGCGTATACAATAGGTTAGTTTTGATTTTTTTTTGATAATGAGTGTTATGAATGGGGGTTGTTTCAATTACACCGTACCTCGATCCTGAAGGTTGGACGGCAACTTTTGCGAGAGGACCTATGAATTCACTAATATTCTTACCTAATTGTGTAAAGTGTCTTATATAAATAGTTTGGACGAAGAGACGAATAGTGTTCAAATACACGGGAAAATTACAAGATGAAAAACTATGATCATTTAATGACTTCAAAAAATACTATGAAGTAAGCTTATGGTGTATGGAATTGTACATGCTACTACACTGGACGATAGAGATAGAATTATTGCACCCATGACTATCTACAGCCATATAGTAAAAAAAAACGAAAATTTACCAAGTAATAAAAAAATTACCATAACTGACCACAAAACTAGAAAATTTTCTGACAAAATAATTATAGTGAATATTCGTAAAATGAAAAAAAAAAAAAACGGTAGTCCTGGGCTCTAAGACTCGCCCTGAAAACTCAGAAAGTAATTTTCGAATAATAACAGAACTATAAGAAAAAAAAATAATGCACATTTTACACGTTGCTAACAAAAACACAAGGTTGTTAAAATCCTAGCAAGAAAGCTGTACAAAAACCTTCTGTCCCAGTACAACGGAGCTACATTGAAATGGACTTTGAAAAAATGAAAACCGGCATTCTATCCACCCAATCCAGTCTTCCTGGCTGTAGACCAACATTTTCCGAACTTTTTTATTGCATTGGTGACAGTTGATTTGGTCACATTCAACAATCTCGCTTACTTGGCGGATAGAGTTCGGATTTTTGCGATGCGCGAGCAAAATTTTACTCCGTTGCTCCTCTTGCTCCCATGCCATTTTCACAACTGAAAAGCAAATGTCCAAAGTAAAAAGTAAGCATGATCTGATGAAGTCTTTGTTTTCGTTTATGCATAGAGGTTTTGAACCTTCGGGTCATGGAGAAAAATCTCTGCCTTATGCGCGAAGTTGGGAATCCAGGTGAGCTGCGTGCAAACAAAGACTTCTCTTTGATCTTGTTCGTCGGCGGTGTCGCCAACTTTTCCATAATTCTCTTTAGTGTTTTCTCTTTTACTACGTTTCTCGCTACCTTCTGATACTTAAACTACATTTTTATTCACCCTATTTCTTTGTTTTTTATTTATTTATTTGGTGTTTGATGATTTTACATTGATGTATGCATTATGCTATCTTTCTCCTCAGTGGAGCAAAAATTAGGTAGAAAGTATTTTTCTCCACACTGGATGATTTTTAAAAATCAAATTTGCGTGTAAAGGGGGATAAAATCTATAACTGAATTAGTTATGCGATTTACGCGCCGCCCTTGTCTGATCAGAATCCGACATTAACTTAGTGACAGCACTAAGCTAGCGCCGGATTGACGCGAGCTCCATAAACGAAAACACTATTTGTGTTTCTGAGCAATCCTCTAGTCCTGCGCTATGCCCGCATAGCATAGCGTAGTGCATATTTTAAATTCTTTTTATTTTAATTTTTTATTTTAACATAAAATATTGTATTGGCTTGCTAAACCATAACAACCTTTGATTTCATTCACATAAGCAAATGTTGTTTCCGTTTTTGGAACTAGCGTCAATCCGGCGCTAGCTTAGTCCTGTCACTAAATTGGTGTCGGATTCTGTTGAGACGAAGTCGAAACACGCATGCCAACACTATGTTCAGCATAGAAAAAGCGGATGGCCGATTTTGATTCGGCTAGCTTTTATTAATGTTAATATTTCACTGTAGGGGAGACTGGGTAGACTTGATCCCCTTTTTATTTTTTGCTTATAACTCTGATAATAATCAACTAATTTCATTCACCCCAAAAGGAACCAAAAAAGTGCTGTGCTCGTAAAATAAATGGCATTTCAAGGTCATTTTAAAGTGCATCAAGTGTAGTGAATATGGTGTTCAAAAGTACAAATTCATCCACCAGAGGGGGCGGATTTTAAAACTATTCAAAATTCACATTTTGCAAAAATGTGTGGTGACTTGATCCTTTACCTGAGGAGATTTGATTCCTCTAGAGTAGAACCAACATAATTTAAAAAAAAAACATGAAAATCATGTTTTCGGATAGCGCTAAGCAAAAAAAATAAAATTGTATCCGTTTGCAGCATTTGATTGATGTTTATTTTATTTTATACATATCATTTAATAGAAGAAAAAAAACATGATCCTGATGGTCGAAATTTTAGGGTCAAATTCGGAACTGGTTTTAATATTCTTCGCTAATTTTACAAAAGTTTTCTTGATTTCTTCCCTTTCTTCTTTCCCTTCTCTTGACTATTATATTTTTCTTGTTTTATCTCCAACGCTGCCTCTAGTTTAATTTTAACTGGTGTATCTGTAAGAATCTGTGTTTCTCCACGTTTGCGCCCTTTTCTGTTGTTCTTACGTGGCGATGCTTTGGGAAAGGGTTGGATTTCCTCCGGTGTTCTGATTTTCATACATCCATTTGATTGAGTTGAATTAGAGTGTTCGAATTGTTCCAATTTAATTATTTTATTTTCAGGGGTTGGTGGGTTCACTGAAGGAGTAACTTGACTTGAAGGTTTAGTTTCCTTTGCACAGACGGAGCGAAATCTGGCTGGCTTACGTCGACATCTCGTTCTTGATTGTTGAGGTGCTTTGGCGACAGTAGTCGGCTCATTTTTATACAATAAACGGTCTTTGCTGTTCCCTGACTCAAAAGGCGAAGCTTCAGAAGTAGATTTAGGAGCTGTGATTTCTTGAATAGAAATATCGTTTTCCGCCGGGTGCTCGTTTTGAGGTATTGGTCTGTCAGTTACATACGACAAGAGATAATCAGCGTCATTGAAAATGTTAGAATTTAGAGGATGAATTCCAGAGACTCGAAAACCACTTCGTATGTTTTCCGCAGTAAATGCTCTTGTGAAGGCTTTTGCAAAACATTCCGCTATTTCATAAATTGTTATAGTTTTACCTCCATGTTGTGCCATCCAATCATCACAGGCACTGTTATAATAAGCCTTCAGTGGCCCGTATACCGTTCTATCTAAAGGTTGCAGTTTATGCGAAGTGTGAGGAGGAATAGTCAATAGGTGAATTCCGTGCGATTTGGCGAAATTCAGTGAATCGATACTGGTATGGCTATCGTGATTGTCCATAATTATTAAAGACGGATTTTCAATTGAGCATTTGGCATATTTAACAAAATGCTCAAGAAATTTAACAAAATTCGGTGCTGTCATCCAGCCGCTTGGATAAACACAGCCTTGAGTTCCAACGGGCGAGTTATTCAACATTCTGTCCTGCCAATTTTTCCGAGGAAACACCATGAAAGGAGGAATGTTCTCTCCTCTAGCGTTTATTGCACAACATGCTGTCACCAGTTCGCCTCGTTCTCCTGACGTCGCTTTGCTTACCTGCTTTGTCCCTTTTGGGGCTAAAATTTTCTTTGGCTTATGGACTGTTGTGAGGCCAGTCTCATCAATATTCCAGATGGACTCGGGTCCGAATGAGAATCGATTCATCAGACTGCGAAGGTTTTCGAAAAAAATTTCCACGTTGTTTCTATTGAAGCTTGTGGCACGACTCAAACTTGTTGGCTCAGCTACTCGCAAGGAGAGCCGTCTGCAGCGGCGCATAAAACCGTAATACCACTCAACACCAGCTATCTCGTTTTTCCATCTGGCAGCAATTGGCGTCCCGTTTTGTATCGCAAATTGAAAGGCAAGTTTACGCACAGAAAGTGGAGTTATTCCATGATTAAGTTTGCTTGCCATTTCGATGTAGTCCGCTAGTAAAGTCTCCTCTTCGTTTGAAAAAGCGCGTGAATGTGCCCGATAATCTGGTTGATAGCTAATAACATCCGGCTCAGTTGCTTTCTGCCGGCGACTGTATCTTTTTAATGTCATGACAGGCACATCAAAGATCCTAGCTGTCGTTTTAATCGGGTTTCCTTCTGATACAAACCATACAGCCAGTTTCAGATTTTCCGGGTTTATGGGAATGCGCTTTTTTCCCGAGGATTTGTACACTCTTGGCATTCTGAAAAATACATCATCAAAACATTGAAAATGTGACTAAGAGATGCGAAAGTGCATTTGCTCACCTGAGGTCCAGTCAAATAGCAGGAAAACGAATAAATACTAGATTTTCCGTCAGGAAAAAACGGCAATCAAAACAATGCGGGCAAAATAATATTATGACAGGTATCCGAAAAACGCCAGTGCTGCTAGTATATCTTTCTCTAAATGATTTCGTTCGTTATTTTGTCTAGAAAAATAAATGATTCTTCAATGAAAACTGGCAGGCATTCTGCGTAAATGTATTTTGTATATCTTTGAATGACTCGAATGTGTGCGTTTGTAATAATTATGAGGATCGTGTACAAATGATCCTCATAATTATTACGATTACAGGGATCAAGTGTTCTCGTTGATAGGATTTTATAAATATGGTATTTTAAGTAAATGTTTCCTGTTTTTGCAATCAAACATACTACTGACGCTAATAGAAATCACCAAAAAGCAATTTTCTTTTCAAAACCCTTGCGGAAAAATCGTTATTTTGTCTTATAAAATATTTGAAAAGTTCGTAAAAAGATTTATGAGAGGAGCGCAAATCATTTTTTTCTGTAACATCAAATATCTTCTCAAAAACTGTTGGTAAGCTTGTAAATTGTTTTTGAAACATCATATATTCCCAAATGTGTCATTTTTTATATATATTGCAATACTTTTATGTTAATAGATTAAGAGATATGGCCATGGGATCACACGTCCCCAAGGAACAAGTGTCCTCACTTTCCCCTACTAGTAAAATGCAAAAGACAAAAATGGGGGGCTGCTTACAACCGGAGCCGGCTTGCAACCGACGACCTTGCCCTATTCAAATCGGTTTTAGATATTTTCTTCGGTACATAATGATTTTAAATAAATTTTATTAGTGAAACCCTGTTTCCCGCAGAGCGTGGTGCGTGGAAATTGCATGAGCAATTATTCGTTACCGCACCGATTAATCAGGCAGTAAACGCCTGTTTCTAGATTTTGTAAATATACGGAATAAGATCATGTAATTGCACCTCTATTTTATCATCATTCAAACACACGAGGATCTTGATTTTAAGATCATCACAATCAATAACGTTTTTAAGAAGAAGAAATATTTTTGCCTGTGTCAATTTGTTGACTGTTTTACTACCTTAAATTAAAACAAAATTTGTGATGAAAAACCCATTCCAGCCCCATCCAAAAATGTGAACTTTCATCTTTATTTCCCTATTTCAACAGTCTAGAACAGAAAATTGAAGCCCTGGGTGCAATTATTTTTTGTTTAGAAATAATATAAAATATCTCATAAGTCGACAGTCTTAAATAAAATAAAAATTCAAAATCTTTTGTATCAGACTTGGTAAAACGTATTTCTGTGAAATCATTTTTATAAGATGACTTCCCCCTTCCAACTACCCAAGACAACAGTCACTGCACTCACTTTATTTTCTGCTTCTGCTTGAGCCAACGAAGCGAACAACACAAAACAGTATCCAGTGTTCATTGTCTGAAGAAGTAAGGGATCTGATACTTGAATTCTTGTCGTGGTGATCTTTTGGTTACAATATAAGTGATCTTAAAATCAAAAATACGGAAATCATATTGACTTTAGACCTTTTCGAATGACGAGTATTTGCTAGGCGAACATTTGCCAAAAGTTTTCAGAGCTTACCGAAGTCACCTTTATCCAGTTCCATCATATCAGGTACTCAGTACTGATAACGTTCAACGAATAAATCATTTTGCATAACAATCTTTAACACGGCGTCGTACTCTATGTGGATAATGGCAAAATCGAGACACTACTACTTAATCTGATACCACGTACTTGCGATATGGCCTTAAAAAAATCATATCGCGATACGGAAATTCGAGTTCAGTTATACAATATACATGGAAAAAAATATTTCTACGACCTTCCTACCTGTCCCTACAATACAGAACATAAGACACTATCATTCCACAGACAACGCTTTGTACTTATCACGAACAGATTCTTACCACCCGTTCTATGATCAAATAGCTCAACAGTGTAAACCATGAACAGCAGCCACTAAGAAAACTTATCTTTAACAATCAAATCCCAAACACAAGCTTCAACATCGTCACCACAAACGATTGCCAGATTTATGGCTGCTGTTTAGGAATTAATGGCATAACTGCAAAACCGTAAAAAACTGTGCAATGAAGAACATACGACCGCGGGCGAATTAATAAAAACGTTGATTACGATTTTCCAATGAAATTCTTATAATTGAACTTGAGCTTGAGCTTGTGCGACCCACCCTTAGCTGCTACTCCGTTATCGATCTGGACTAGCTGAAGTCGCACAGGGAATAAGTAGATAATTATGCTTGGGAGTAGCGAAACATCTTTCAATGTGCAACTCCAGGTACTCCGAAAGTGTTATTGATGAATACCGGCGCCGGCCAGGCCCGAACGTAGATCGTGGAAGGAAAGGGAAGGAATGGTTAGTTCGATACTTGCTTTTGCTAGAGGCCGTATATATTACTGCACACTCCACAAGTATCACGGGAGGAGGATATTTGTTAGTAAGTATAGAAGTTGGATTTTATTTCTTCTTTACCGACGTCAGAGAGGTGACTCCACTATCTGGACTAGATATCGATCCATCGACTCATGGACCGGGGACCAACGACTTTATTTCCCTTCCGAAGGAAGGCGTGGCCACAGATTTTTTCACCTCAGAAAAATCTTAACGACCTCGGCTGGAATTGAACGCAGGCCAACTGGAATGAGTGGTGGTCACGCTTACCACTCAACCACCGGCGCCGTCTCAATGAAATTCTTATAATTGAAAAGACGACTAACTGAACTAACACTCGAAAACAATGTTTCGGCAACTTCAAATATATTTTACTTGTGACTGTGGTTGCATGAGTCGTGATGGCGTCACTGACATATTCGCTAGCATACGGAGGACAGACCACTAGTGAAACATTATCTTCAAGCATGGAAAATAAGTGTTTCGGACCGTGTATAAAAGATGGTGCTAGTGTTCTGGTAACATGGGCGAAACGATATTTTTGGAGGTATGTCTTAATGGGGTTATGTGAAATGGATTCACCATATCGGTTATAGTTCTCGAATGGTTTCTATTTATAAAGCTTGTGATCCGTTAATTTTTAAAGCTCCCTGTTTATCAGTTGAGATAATTTGGTGTATTCCAAGTATTGAAATCATCTCCTTAATTACAGATTTAAATTTTTAAATATTTTAGAACAATGGAAAGGTTATGTGAGAATTCTAAGAACTTCCACTGAATCCGATTTTTTATTGTGAAAACATCTTATAGCATGTGGTTAAAATGTAGTGAATATGAGAGATATAAAACATCCTAATAAAACACTTTTATGCGTTTCGTTTTTGAGCTGAAATGTGTCCGGATTTGATCAACTGGTGGTTGAGTGGTAAGCGTGACCGCCACCCATCCCAGCTGATTTGGGTTCAATCCCAGCCGAGGTCGTTAATATTTTTCTCAGGTGAAAAAATATGTGGTCACGTTTTCCTTCGAAAGGGAAGTAAAGCCGTTGGTCACCATGAGTTGATGGGTCGATATCTAGTCCAGATAGTGGAGTCACCTCTCTGGCGTCGGTAAAGAAGAAGTAGAATCCAACTTCTATACTTACTAACAAATATCCTCCTCCCGTGATACTTTTGGAGTGCGCAGTAGTATATACGGCCTCTAGCAAAAGCTAGTATCGGACTAACCAATCTTTCCCTTTTCTTTCGCGATCTACGTTCAGGCCTAGCCGGCGCACAGTGTTTTAAAACGTCGTTTTCCTGCTCAAAATTAATAGCGTCTAAACCGTTGACTTTAGATATATAGTTTGTTCGGATAAGTTGTTGTTCTTATGATTGCACATCCACAGGAGTATACCGTTCAGTGATTAATTCACCTATAAGTGATATAATAATATTTTTTTTCGAACTAATTAAGATAGAGACTTTGTGTCTTCGGCAAAGTTGTAGCAAATGTTACTGCAAAAGAAATTATTTAAGGTGGAAGTTACCACAACAAAATCGTAAAATTTGGAATATTTTTTTAGATTCAACAGATAGGAAGTGACTATATTCGGAAAAAATATGTGTTTCGATACCGTAAATAACTTTGTGGAAGATTCCAAGTAGATACGAGAATGTCTAAAAAAGTTATCATGAAAAAAACTAATTTTAAGGGGTCTTCCATATAATATGTTCCATAACTCCTAAACTACTAAAGATAGATATATGGTGTCTTTAGCAATTTCTTTTGCAGTAATATTTGCTGCAACTTTGCCGAAGACACAAAGTCTATCTTAATTAGTTCGGAAAATAAATTTCGTATATCACTTATAGGTGAATTAATTACTGAACGGTATACTCCTGTGGATGCGCAATCATAAGAACAACAACTTATCCGAACAAACTATATATCTAAAGTCAACGATTTAGACGTTACTAATTTTGAGCACGAAAACGACGTTTTAAAACACTGTGCGGCGTCGGTATTGATCAATAAACACTTTAGGATTACCAGGAGTTGCGCATTGAACTATGTTTCGCCACTCCCAAGCATAACTATCTACAGATTCCCACTGGATGTAACTTCAGCTAGTCCAGATCGATAACGGAGTAGCAGCCAGGGGTGGTCGCGTTTTTTAAATTAAATTAAAATGCGTCAAAAACTGTTGACAACCATAATTGTATGTGTATTTTTGTATCATTTGGTCTACAATTTAAGTCATAAAAACCTGTTTTAATCCACCTAGCGGTGCAATTGTGCCTTTCTCATTTCTCTAAACTATGGCACGGAGGCTTTTTATGTTCATCATAATCGTGGAAATGTCCATTACATTCTTAGTACACTTTGCACTTATACACAATGGCATGCCAGCCACGAACTTGATGAGCTACGTGTCGACGGTGAAACACTTGAAACAAAAAAATATCATACTCCATTAGCCTAATCAGCATTAGATCAATGTTATCTGCTTGCTAACTCAAGAAGAGGGCGAAAGTCCCATGAACGAACGACTCCCCAGCTTAAATTGGTATGCTTTGTGATATAGTGGTGGTTTAAAGATGATGGGGTTGAAAGGGAGGGGTATGAGGGCTGGATGGGGTGGTGGTCTGAGGGGTGATTTAAGGAGATTTTCAAAGGAGGGGCGCGAACAGTAGAGAGGGGGTGTAACCCCTCTCCGTAAACCATCAACTACGCCCCTGTTAAAATCCAGAAACCCTAAACGAGTCGAAAATTTTTTTTTGCCGGGATTAGGTTGACGTTTTTCAGAGTGACGTTTCATGCACCTTGAACACATTTAGCATCAAAAATAAAAATTCTATTTTTAATTTTTCCTATAGTTTATATGAGAAATTTCTGTGTGGCCGCACTCTGAAACCCGTAATTCCGGAACCAGAATTCCGATCGATCCAAAATTCAATAGCAGCCGATGGGAAGATTGCACCTTTCATTTGAGGCTATTCGGTCCAGCCATCTCTGAGAAAAAT
Source organism: Topomyia yanbarensis (assembly GCF_030247195.1). Classification (NCBI taxonomy): domain Eukaryota; kingdom Metazoa; phylum Arthropoda; class Insecta; order Diptera; family Culicidae; genus Topomyia; species Topomyia yanbarensis. Next base: position 34,565,078 of record NC_080670.1, read on the forward strand.
GAGTGACATTATTTGACACATACGCACATACATACACACACATACATACATACACACACACATACAGACTTTTTCCGATTTCGACGAACTGAGTCAAATGGGATATGACACTCGGCCCTCCGGGCCGGGATTGCGTTGACGTTTTTCAGAGTGATTGCATAACCTTTCTATATGAGAAAGGCAAAAACGCAATTGAAAAAAAAGATTAAGAACACCCTTTATATTCGCAGATCACTACATCATTTTGTTTTATATTTGCTATTTTTTATGACTAAAGTGACATATTAATGCCATTTTTTGTTAATTTGTTCAGTTTTCTCAATAATTTTATCATGCCAAAAATAAATGCTTGAATAACGTTTACAAATTTCAGAATTTTTTGTTTTCGAGAGTTGTCTTACTGGAGCTATAGCGCTAGGTTCTTGGAAAGGCTCCCCGTCAGAATCACGCACTACAATTGCAGACGAGACAGGCAATGGCGCCCACTAAAACACTGCTTTAGACCAATTGCAGCGGGCCGTGATCCTGAATGTGACATGGTTCAGATATGTGCGGGCGTAGGGACATCGCGATCGCGAGTATTATCGTGAAGGCCTCGAACATTTGTACGTTAACGTGTTCGATCACGGGTGCTTTTGTATGTCGCGTGTGCTAACTTGTGTTAACATGTATGTAACTTCACATCCTTGCTCTCACTTGTGTACTATGGCTCTAAACTTTCCCTACCCAGTAATCTCTAGCTAATTGAATGTCGCTAAAATGTAATAAATAAGTTAAGGAGTTTGCGTTTCGACTTCGTCTCATCAGAATTCGACACTAACTTAGTGACAGGGCTAACCTAGCTAGCTCCACAAAATGGAGGCAATTTGTGTTCCTGAGCAAACCCCTAGTCTAGTGTGATGTTCCGCAAGAAAAGAAGCTTATTTTAAGCTGATGAGAAACTAATGAAATCGCTTAGTCCTTTCACTAAGTTAATGTCGGATTCTGATGAGACGAAGTAGAAACGCAAATTCCATAACTAATTTAGATAAAGTTTATTTCTGGTGTATGGTGTAATGAATGAACTAAACTGCCTATTCACCATAATGAGCATCCAGAACAGATCTAAGAGACCCCATTTCATCCCAACGAACTGACTGTGTGGTGCAGTTTGTACACGAATGGCGTGCTGGGTCCATTTTTTTCCAAAATGATGCTGGCGACAGTTTCTACATCACTTGCCATGGTTGAGAGCTTCTTAATGTAGTTACACAAGATTTGACGACCTTTTATCTTAAAAAAGTTGGGAGAACAAGTCAAAGGGGCATTCAAACCACCGATTTATTGAAAACGATGTTCGATGTTTCATGGTGCTACGCTAATTTTCTTGTCTACACCGACATATTGCAAGCAACTGATGAGCTAGAGCCCTACTAATGGCCAGCTAATGATTTATTCACGAAATTTCTACAAATTTTATCGAAAAAAATGACCAATATTAGACCGAGACCGAAAGGGGTTTTTACAACATAGTCATGTTGGACGTGCTTTTGAAATTATTTCCAAACATTGAATTGTGGACCATACGCTACCAAAATACACATACAGCAATGGTTGTAAAACGTTTTTTTGCGCATTTTATTGCAATTTGAGAAAAAAAGTATAAAAACTCCGCTTATTTATGGGTTATTTTATTCTGTGAATGATATCTCAAAATATGGAATATTAGCTATGACACCATATGCATGTTAAATATTTTGCTTCCATCTAGAAAAATCCCTGAAAATATTCAAAGAAAATAAATCACCAAACGAAGCCATTCATCGTTATACAGTTATTCATGTATATTTGTTAGAAATGCTTATAGCTGTTAAACATACAAATATTTGTACATAATTTTGTCGGAAGCTAAATATACACCACAGGATATTGTTCGTTTGATATTGTCGAAAATCCTGTTACATTTATGAAGTTCCCGGTACGAACGACACAACATTCTACAACTCAATCGCGATTCTTCCATCAACACAAAATGTGGTTTCAAACCGATTGCATCTAACACTGCTTTGGGCACATTAGCTGATATGATTCGCTACACGGTACAGTTTCCACACCCAATGTGGTTAAGCGGTTCAGGGAAAATGTGCTCCAGATGTAGAATAACACTGCAGCCAGCATGTCCCGAATGCAGGTAAATACGATCATATTTTTTGTGTTGTTGTTGTTGTTGTTGACTGTAACAACAGTTCGCCAACATCTGTGTTTGCGATAACCGCGTGAAAAACACATTTCCTGAAAGCTGTGCGCAGTGAAAAACTATGTTGCCCTCAAACAAAACCGATCTGCGTGTGGCTAGGCAATGGCTATGTATTGTTGTGAAGCCATATTTAGTGCTGCGAGTGGACTGTAGTAAGCGCCGAGTCCGATCTAACAAACGGACGGGATCGAGCGGGCTGCCGGGGGAGGATTGCAGCCGTCGCGCGGTGCATTTGTATTTTACGGAAACACGACACCGGCAATCATCATTATCAAACAAGCGCAAATTATAGCTGTGCGGGCTGGCGCTCACTGACCATATAGTAAACGCAGCTATTTGATGAATTTACATACCTCAAGCGGCTAATCTGTAGTGGAACTAATATCCTCATATCGGGTTTGGGATAAATGTGTGGCGAACCATGGGTAATGGTCGGTCAGCAGGGTATAGTGCTCTTCAATGTGAGGTGTTAGTCAGGGGGAGGTGGTTGGAAAATTGTTTTTCTATACCCACCTGAATCACGTATTATTATGACATACATTTTACTGTACTGAATCACGTATTCTATGACATGTATTTTTTAAGAAAGAAACCTAGTTGAAAAAATTATAAGAGCTAGAGAGCAAGTATTTCCGACAAATTAGTGAAGGCCTTTGAAAAAAGATACAAACAAACGTTTCATAATTTATTGTATTCCGAATGTTCATGACGTTTCGACAGAATCAGGAACACCCGTTTCATTTATTCAATTACGATATGAAGAATAATGACAAATTTGATTCGGAGTGCTGTCTCGTTAATCATGATTCAAACTGAATTTCAATGCTAATTGGTATCATACGTTAGCTGGAAAATATGTCCGCTGTCATAAACTACTAACTGCTAATCTCATTAGTTAGTAACAATTATTCATCCAACATATCATTGAAACATTGAAAACAAACTTTGCAAGCCACCGACAACGAATGGGATTCTGTTTTGTTTAAATGTAAATCCAATTAACTTAGTACCGCGCAATGGGTCATTCTATACAGCACTGGTGTGGTGCTCACTCGGTTCTGCGGAACCCTCCCCCGTCCCTTTATGTTCAATTTTATGCCAACTGATCGCGCGATGTCATCCTGCACTGTAATCAAATTTAATAATATATTTATCAACTGCCACGTACCAATGTGCTGGTGCACTTTCGCTTCACCGATATTTCTGTTGTTGTGGGAATAGTTGGGTGTGTAGGCTGGCTATCGCTGCTAGTGTTACCGTTGTGTTGCCTGTCACGATGTGTTTGTTAGATTCAACAGTAGCTACGGGCTGGTAGTGCAGCAAAGCTTCCGCTACAGAGCTGTTCGCGCGATCCGTGACAGAGGAAGAAAATCCTATCCTAACCCACCTACTGTTGTAATTTTGCCTTTCTCATAAATATATGCGAACTGCAATCAGCAGTTGTCAGAGAGAACCTTTTTATTGAAGCGATCGAAAATTCGAAAAACAAAAATTGTAACACATCGACAGCCTGCATAGAATGTATAACCTATTGAACTTAATTGAAAACTATTTCCGAGGCCCGGAGGGCCGATTCTCATATATAAATCAACTCAGCTCGATGAATTGGGATAATGTCTGTGTTAGGGTTATGGTACCGGTACCGGAAATCTCGGGAATACCTAGCTATTTTTGGTACCGAAATACCGGTACTGAGTAATATAAGTGACGGTATTTTCGGTATTCTTCAAAGCTTTTGTTAAGCAATGTAATTAACCTAACCTTTCAGTGAATATAGGGACCTGTTTCAAACATCGGCCAGCAAGGTGACATTAGAAGATCAACGAATATAACTCTCGTTGCACACAACTGGATATTTTAGCTGTTTATTCGAAAATAAATGCAAAGATCATTTAATTCATGTATTTTGAACTAACATGAATAAAGTAACAATCGATTTGTTCTTTTTTTTTGGAATGTCCCGTAAGCGATATTCAGTTTGTTTCTCATTATTCTCTATATGCCGAAATAATAAGTTTCGGGTCTAAGTCATGCCTATATACATTTTGTTGTTAAATATTAATCTATAAAAGATCGAACGCTGTCTTAGATTCGAATAGGGAACGTAGGGATCTGTCCTGAGTATGTGATCAGCGTTGTTTGATTATATGTGATTTGTATCTAAATCCAAGTAAGAAGGAATATGTTTGGATTCTCACAACATGAACTGTTGGAAATGCATGGGAAAGTTTTTTGCAACTATTGGATTTCAGTTCTCCTTCTTTCGATAAGATTCCTTTAAAGTACTGCAAGTTAGAGCGCGGTGCAAATCGACGCACCTTGACTTCATCAGCATTAATATACACGGGAATCTTGGCCTAGACGTTGTTGTATTCGATGTTGTGTTGCACGAAATTTTTCACAATCACGCTTCCAGCCTCGGTTAAACGCTGACAGTATTACATTACGCCCACGATGTAGCTACTACCGTGAGAATTAGCGCCGTTATCACCTTTAGGAACAGTTCCATCAAGCGCACATTTGATCTAATACGAATTTGTATGAAATCAGTCGCAATGGCAATTCCCGCAGTGGAGGCACGTTTCACTTCTATGGTTTTAAAATTTCACTGGTTAGCCGGAGGAAAGATACTGTAATGTTTGTGCAGTGGATAAGCAACAAAGCAGTAGAACATTGCTTGCTTGGTTTCTTGATAATTATAACGGTTTTTTTGCTTCTGCTTTGGCGAGAAGTATATAAAAGCTTACCAATAAAAGTATATTTTTTATATTTAATGTTACACTGGTGATTTTTAGTTTATTTTTGACAAAAACATTCTAGTACCGGTATTTTACCGGTATTACTGGTGCTCAGGGATACAGTCCCGGAAAACCAGTTATCACTAAAAAGGGTCGGTACACGGATGCCTAGTCGCTCCCTCTCTCTCTCTCTCTCTCTCTCTCTCTCTCTCTCTCTCTCTCTCTCTCTCTCTCTCTCTCTCTCTCTCTCTCTCTCTCTCTCTCTGTGTGTGTGTGTGTGTGTGTGTGTGTGTGTGTGTGTGTGTGTGTGTGTGTGTGTGTGTGTGTGTGTGTGTGTGTGTGTGAGAGTGTGTGTGTGAGTGTGTGTGTGTGTGTGTGTGTGTGTGTGTGTGCGTAATACACACTGTGTACACTAAGGTCTTGTAATTCCATAATCTGCAGACATATTGCTTAAGGTGTAAGGATTAACATTGCCGAAGACTGCAAATTGATCCGATTTTGCAGTAAAAAGATAATTTCATATAAAGTTATGTGTTGCCTCTCTTTCTAAGGTCATGTAATTATCTCAGCAATGACTGAACAGTTTACTTGAAAGATAAAATAAAGTGTAAGTTCACTGCAATGTGAAGATTTGTCCTGAGTTGTCGTATTTACCCCTCGTATTAAGCATTGCTTTCAGTCGTGAGGAAGATGCTGGATGATATATGAATTAAATGATCACCAAGAAATCTACATAGTAGTGAGACAATAGACTTCTGAAATGATTCATATTCATATTATACTCGTGGCATCACCGAGACCAAATCTCTCTCGCTATTTATCTATCCCTATCTACGACGCACAGTGGCGGATTTGCCTAAAAACCTGGTCAAAAGTTAAAATGCATGGTAGTACTTTGGGTTCTAGTACATATATTGTCCTTCAGATGGTGTTGCCGGATGCTATTTTAAGTGAAACGCTCCAAAATATCCATATTTGAGGTGTTAGCATATCCAAACAGTTGAAACCATCGCGTTTTGTTCATATTTTTTATCGAGCGCTCGAAATATCAGTATTATTCAAATGTAGCTAGATTTTGATAAAACTGCCGGTTTCGAATACGGAAAAATAGAAAGTTATGCTGAAGGTATGTTCTTTATTTATATGTATTGATGTCAAAAGATACTATTTTGTTTGTTTATAGAAAATGTCAACTTTCACGATTTCGTAGCAGACGGTTTCAGCACACATTTTTGCTAAATTATTGAAATACCGTTTTTGTACACGTATCTTCACTATGTTTCAAGGCAATTTGTGTTTCTTGAACGATTCTCCATTTGGAAAATTATAGAATTCTTGCCCGAATTTGCCCGTTTTTTAGTAATCTTTGATTAAGTGGAGACGGAGACGGATTATAAGATTCTCAGTTTAAAATTTAGACTCATACTTTTAATTACTGTTACACCTTCGGTTGTCGAACGCGAGTTGCACAATACTGTATTTTGAACAGGAAGAATTATGTATTTATTGACGAAAATTTCATCGAGATTCATAAACATTTTCAAAAGTTATCAAAAATGGAACGCAAAAAACGTGAATAATTTTGGTTGTTCATATTGAAAACCAACGAGGTCAACAGAAGTGATCGCCAAAGATTCCAAATTTTTAATATCGACGACGAATACCATAGTTAAACGTTACCGGAAAACTATGACGTTTGATCATGCAAAGCAAAATAAATCTAGAGGTGGAATATATGACTGGCTTCTACGAGCGAAAATCAATAAAGTAGTGCAAAAGAATACTGGGATTTCAAGCCGTGATTTGGCTAAAAATATCACTTTGGCGTACACTTCAGCTTGGCGAATTTGTTTGCGAGAAAGTTGTAAGTCGTAGTATGTCAGCAAGCTTGACAACAAACATGGTTGCTCAAAACTGTACCAGATAGCAGTATATGAAATGTTCTGATCAAGTATAACGCATACTTTAAAATGGACTATTCGCTATTTCCGAGTTGCGAATAATTATCCCTTCATTAACAGGGTACGTGCTTTATACGTATATAAATTGCGGATTCAATTAATTACGCAAACATCTGATTTTATTCCCTGCGGTGCTCTTTCGGGTAGCCCTTATCCTGTGTGCCAATGCGAATCGGATAGAGCGTTTCCTGGTTTCCCGGTCAAAAATTCGACGGAATTGATGAAATCTGGTTTGGCGGGGAGGGGGAGGGGCGGATAGATGCAACGTGCATATATCAGGAAAATACGTAGCGTCCCAATAGCAATCAGCATAACTGGAAAATGAGAAAAACGAAAACAAACTGAAACAGTCTCGTTCCGGAAATATAAAATTCACGACAACGGCGAAAAATCCAAACGTCGGCGTCGGTGGGTGTAGTGAAAATACCTGCCTGGGTAGGGAAAGCAATTTAAGGCTAGAACTGAAACTAAGCAGCCATTTCACGTATGCTGAATTCGCAACCACATGCATGCAATATGCCACGTCTGATGTGCGGATTACGGAATGCGGTTCGGTGTCAGAGATCAGTTTTTTTTTCCGGTACATACTATAGCAAAATGTTCCGCTATGGTTTCGGTACCGGGAATTCAAATATTTGATACGCTTTCGAACTGGGGGATTAAACGGGCTTTGTGCAATCGATTGGGAACATTTGATTATTATTCACCTTTCAACGTTTTTTTTGCTTACACAGGAATTGAGCTCAACGTTATTTATTATTTGCAGGTCTCTTTCGGAAAAAGTACGAGCAGGTCGTTTGAGCGCGAAAATATTTAACATAACGTTGCATTATGTAGCGTAGAATTAAGACCTTTGGACTAACTATCAAATTACGGTAGTTTCCCAAAATTACACACAACTTCATGATGAAGATTGCTAGATAGCAGCAAAGTATGAACGGAGCACTCGGCAAGCAAAAATCAATAATCCAAAAATGGAAACAACTTCGTTTGTCGGACAAACGTATGATGCTAGCCCATCATTAAAACAGACAGCTTGATTCGACTACGAACGATGAGTCGCTCCTGCATCGGAAATATCAACGACGGTCGGTTCAATCTCAGTGTCACGTGGGACTGTTCTATTATTTTTCCTTTCACCCGTTGGCACTGAATAATGTTACATCTGTTCCAGCCTTGCAGTGAAGCTATGACAAAGTACTGAACCCGTCAACGGCAGGTTCCCTATTCTGACCTCTCTGATTCCGCAGGGCTAGTATTGCATGCAAACATTGCGTGTGAACAGTAAATAAAACTCAATGCGATCTGTTTTCTGCTTCTGCTGCTGGAAGCCACCGGTACCGGTACCGCTCGCGAGAATGGAAACAACGGAACGAGCCAGCAGCAGAAAGCTTCGGCGAAGGCAATTTGTTGGGTTGCCTGGGTTGCATTCCGCACTGCAATCCGTCAGCCGTGATTACAGATGCCACCACGAATACGGGATGGTGTCGTTGAGCTCGTCCGCTGGAAGTCCATAACTATCTAGGCGGAGGGGCGGTCGATGAAAGGTTATGTGCTTCAGTTCCGCTGGGAATTCAGGGGACTGGAAGAACATGCATTTGTGCTGAACGTAAAACATGAATGTGAGACAGTGTGTCCGGTATTTAAAAAGTTTTTAACCTAGCAGTAGAGCATTTTTTTTTCTAAAGGGAGTTCCCTTATTAGTAATTGTGTCGACTGGTCATTCTGATAAAAAAAATGTTCGAAATAACAAAAGTATAGCAACCCCGTAAGTCCAGTTGGAAAAGGGTCCGGAATGCTGGCTAGTTCTAATTAGCATTCCTACTAACTCTTTGTTCCGTGTTGAGCTCCGGCTCATTTTCTGGCTGAACTTTACCGGGGAACCATTGTCAAAATGAAGGACCCCTTGCACAAGATTTCTCACAGTACGGTTGTGCCGTTGTACCGATAAAGTTTATCGGTTTAAATTCCGGTTATTATTACTGCACCAGGATCGCCCATCAATCATCAATCTAGTACGAAAGACAATGTCGACATCAAATTTCAACCCGGTTAGATTGTTTCCTGCTGCCGGTCATTCGTTCTGTGACAGGATATACAATGCAATGCTTTCATACTTCCTTGTGGTGTTCGACACTGCCAGTCAGTTCAGTTAGGCAATTTAGTGGCCAATACAATGGAAGTTCCTACCGTTGGCATCGTTATCATCATTCATTGTCTAGATGCTCTAGCAACGCATGGCGTTCGAATGAAGATAGGTGAAAATTTCCTCCGCAAACTATGCATCTCAAAGGTAGGGGGACGATCAAATTATAAATTGAATCGATAGAGTAGCGCTACTCTTGCCAATTTCATACCAAAATCATTCATTTTGCTCTTATCAATCGCTTCTGTACTAATTGGAATTTGATCAAATTTTTTACTAGGGTTTTGCCAGGATATACTCTGTTGAAGGGGCTCGATTGTTGAAACATTGATTTGCATAAAAAATATCATTGATTTGATGACCAGTAATGAAAGTATTTTTACCCTACCAATTGGAAGTCATAGGTTAGAGTAGTGCCTACCATCTTTGTTCCTCGCACTGACTCAAAAAGAAGGGGTGAAAATTTGGGCTTTGTTGAATATTAGATACCGCTTGTACAGTTGTTGCTAGTAGTTATCAGTTGACGAAGATTAGCCAAACTTCACATAAACATCGACAAGTTTGTACCTGTGTACAAAATCTCGTGCACGCGTTCAACCTCAAACATGTTTTGCCTCGATGCACAGGTTTGCCTCGAACATCGAACACAAGCGAACGATGTACAAACTCTAGTTCAAACATCCGTGTACGTGCACCGGGTGCGTACACGAGAACGATTCGCACAAGGCAAATAGAGTCAGCGCAAGTGATGATGAGAGTGAGAAAGAGAAAACTGTGCCTGTGTGTACACAAGGTGTACGCACACCGCGTACGTACATGTGGTTCGGTTGTGCACGTGTTTTAGTACGAAATGGCGTGTTTGAGTTCGTACACAAAATGTGGGTTTAATATGAGCACAGAACCAAAGCGAACATTGTGTACGATGTTCATTTGGGAAGACTGAGATTAGCTAATTTAATTTAATTTAATTTTAATTAATTTATATATTTCGTTAAACAGATGTGGGCTACAAAATATTTTCTAACAATGCTGGTTAAAAATTGTTTTAAGATAATTTTAATTTATTTCTGAACATAGTAAGGTTCATTTTATTCATAATTTTGGTTATATTGGCGCAACATTCGATTGGCCGAATCGTTTTTTGCATAATTTGTTCTATAAGGAGTTTCTAAAAATAATTCAGGCGTTCTTGAATGACGGTTCGGTGCATAAAATTTTATATGAGAAAGTAATAATGCAAATTGTACGCGTTTGGAAATAATGTCGTATTGAGCTGCGTGCCTCACATGATGGAAAAGGTAATGCGGTCCAATGGAGTTTATGAAGTGCATATTAGATAAATTGTTTTTGGACTGATTCAAGGCATTCTTCATGCAGGATGGTGTATGAACTCCTTAATACGCCACAATATTTCAGAATTGGTTTGACGTATGTATTTTATAGAGATTAAATTGTGTAAGGGTTCTTCAAGCGGTGGGGTCTCAATTTTGCGTCCTTTTGGTGTTTACACTGGTTTTATTTTTCAGATTAACTTATGAATAAATTAGAGCGTACATGGAAATGGCCCATTTTTACTGAATTTTTTTTACGACTTATTCTCACTTAGTTTATAAAGCAGATCAAGATTTCACTGCGGGCCATAAATATGAAGAACCAGCAATACACATTTTTTCCGAAATTTTAAACAGAAGTCCAATACACTTTTTTTTGTAATTCATTCGAAGGCAGACGTTTGAAGGTGACGGGAGAAGCATTTTTCGAGAGACTGTGAAATCAATTGAGACTAGGTGCGGAGGTTCCGGAGACTTACGTGCGGATAGGCTTACTGAGCAGAATATTTTTTTGGGTCTTTGGGGTTGTATGATACAACATTGCGTAGACTTTATATGAATATCTATATCTTCACCAATCGTTATATTTATTTCCGATGGTTGGAAATCCGATTTCCCAACCATTAGATCGAAGTTCGCCCATGGTTGACTGTCGCCAAACAAATCTTGAACTGTAGATGAGTGAAATCAGTTGACGCTAGGTGTTTGAAGGCGATAGAGAGAGCTATTCAGGAGATTGTACATCAAGGCCAGTATAATTAGGAAACAATATTTAGGAGTTGTCATCTGGTTGGTTACGGTGCTTATCATTTGAATTATCAATTCAAGTGCCGACATGGTTATGTCTCAAACTTTAAAATTTATTTGACAATTAAAGCAGTTAAAAGGCAAGTATAACCTCCAAATTTATTGATTACTGATGGTATAAACATAGCACACGATTTTTTTCAAGTATATGGTAGAGATTTTAAAATTAATAATATTTAAATTAAAATAAAATAAAAATTATTTTATTTCGTTTACCCAATCGATTTTGCTGTTGTTCACCTTTACATATGCGATCTTGGCAATATTTTGCCGTGAGATTTAGACAGGCGAGCTTGAAGATGTGACATTTTACCTGTATCATTTCACAATCGGATTTTAAAACACACGACCGACGCCAGCTCGTGATTGGTAACTGCTAATTTTATGCATCGAGCCGAAAATCTTGAACAGAAAGAATTGGGATTGTAGTCGGTTTCAATTAGTTAACCATTTTTTTTATTCAGTTCGTTTATTTGATAGGCACAAATGCGTTAGCTTGGCGGTGCCAAAATCTTTTGTTTATACATTTTAACTACTTAAAACTAGGAGGTTACAATGTTCAGATATTTTTTTATATTGAGAAGAAGAATTCTACAGCTATGTTGAGAGTAGAAATATAATTCGATATACGAGAGAGGGGGCAAAAGATTTTTGTTATGAAAAATTTAAAAACAATGAATGCAGTTTGAGGGGGAGTAATAGTTTTTTACGAAATATTTTACAGTTATCTTAAAACTAAAAATATAGTTTGGTATACAAAAGGGGGTACAATTTTTTATGAGAAATTTAAAATCTTATTTAAAACTACGGATACAATTATATTTACAAGACGGAGGACAATAGTTTTAATGCAGAATAAAAACTACAGCTATCTTAAAACTAGGAATACAGAATACAAATTGATTTTTTAACGGAGACTTATGCTTGATCAAGATATTCAGAGAGGGACTAAATTGGGATATTTATCGTTTTTATAAATATGTAAATAAGGGACATATATGGGACATCGTGATTCGCCAGCACATCCCGAACTGGAACATTGGGTGGTCTAGTTCGGGCCCGAAGGGAATCCTTTAACTGAGACCTGGTGTCTAAATATCTGGTGCACGCCCAGACAACGTGCTCGATCTCGCGATACCCCTCATCACAAGCGAACAGACTACTCTCCGCAAACCCAATACGCCGCAAATGCGCATCCAACGTGTTAGACATGAGCCAGGACATTACACGAATGGAATCCTGACCCACATCCACCCCACAGAACCAAGGCTTCGTTGATACCTTCGGGATAACAGAACGTAGCCATCGTCCAAGTTCCCCATTGCTCCACAAGGTTTTCCAACTGTTGAATGTCCTCTGACGACAGATACTGAAAAATTCGTTGAAGCAAATTGGTCTTTCGTAGATGTCACCTTCTAATGCGCCTGCCTTTGTTAAAGAGTCGGACTTTTGATTGCCCGGTATGTTGCAATGAGAGGGGACCCAAACAAAGATAATCTGGTAAGCTTTTTCAGACAACGTACACAGACTTCCGTATCTTCCCCAGAAAATACGAGAATTGTCTTTTGGGTTTCATCGTACGAAGAGCTTCGATAAAGCTGCAGCTGTCCGAAATGATGAAATAGTAATCTGTGGGCAAAGTGCCGATTATCCCAAGCGTATACTGAAAAGCAGCTAACTCTGCGACGTAAACTGGAGCAGGATCATTGAGCTTGTATGAAGAGGTGATATTATCATTGAAGATACCGAAGCTAGTGGATCCATCGAGATTTGATCCGTATATGATCCGGGATTTCACGAATCTCTTCCTTCATGGATGTGCCCAAGAACACAGTAGAATCAGAAGTATCTAAAAAACGGACACAGTTGGGATTGTACGAAGAAGGACTGATGCTCTGTGCCATGTAGTCGAAATACAAGGACGTAAATCGGGTTTGAGAATTAAGCTCGACGAGCCTCTTGAAGTTTTTAACCTCCAACGGGTTCAAAATGTCGCATCGGATGAGCAATCGATATGAGAGTTCCCAAAATCAATTTTTTAACGGGAGAACGCCCGCCAGCACTTCGGGACTCATCGTATGGATCGAGTGCAATGCGCAAGCAACGATACTGAAACATCCGTAATCCATCACCGACAATATCGTTATTTGGTACAACCCAATCAGGTGTCCTGGGTTGGCACCCCACCATGTTCCAATTATTGTCGGGGGAAAATTGATCCTTTGTTGGCATTTCTGTTTCAGATACCTAATGTGAAAACCCCACGTACCATTGGAGTCGAACCAGACCTCGAGAATTAGTTAACCTTGTTTGATTGCCGGAGACTACATTTCAACATCGGGCGAGAAAGTGATTATTAGGATTCAGCCGGCTCCGGGAACTAATTCTAATAATTAGTAGGTACAGCTCAGTGCTGCTAACGAGGGCCAATTGGAACAAAAATCTCCCACTCAGAGAACATTTTTTTTAGAAATCTAATTAGCCCTTATCAGCGCTATCAAACCTGAAGCAAGAATTAAATTTGATAATCTTTTCCAACACCAACTATTATTGTTATATCCGATGGTTCGAAATTAACATACATATATGGAAAAAAACCGATTTTAAATCATCTGACTGAAGCTCGTTCCTGATTGGTTCCTGCTAATTACATGCACCGAGCCGCAAATCTTGAACAGTTTTTGTTCGAAGCTCCTCCTCTTTGACGATGGAAGTAAACTGATTTCATTCGATGTCTGCCCTATTTGGTTTCTAATGCAAACTAAACCAAGTACAAAACCTGGCACCGTATGCGAGTGCGGCATCATTCGTGTGTTACATTCGTGATGGCTGCATCACACATACGCTCGCTGTGTCTGGTTGCGGTGGATGAGAACCGTTGAAGGGAAAACCAAAATCTCGCTCGTTTCGTGCCGGTCTTCAGACGAATCCAACATCTGCTGAGAAAGGGCTACTACGCCGAAGTATCCGTCTAGTTTGCGGTCGTAATGGAATATCAAACCGCCGAAATATTGGAGCTAGCAGGAAACGCAGCCCGTGGAAACAATAAGACCAGGATTATCCCCCGTCAGCTGTTTAGAACAAAAATGTTAAATATGATTTCAACCATTCCAGAAGTCTTGGATTCATGCCGATTCTCTGCAGTTGGAATCAAAGTAGTGGTATGTCATTGCGGTCCAATGCTTTACTGAAGCCGGTGTATATGGCCTCTAAGATGTTGCACTGTTCATTGCATTCCAAGAAAAAGTTATCAATTCTAGTAAATTAGATAAATTTGAGCGGCCGTTAAAAAAGCCATGATGCTTGTTAATTATTTTGTGCTTTACTTTCTGGAAAATTCTTGCATTCGCCATTTTTTGAATAGTTTCAGTGTGCAAGAGATAATGGCACACCCACAGTAATTCCGTATGCCAGATATAAAGCCATATTTGAAACATTGACACTAAATTGGAGGATTTCCATATTTCTGGAAATGTTCCATTTTTTAGAGAAATGTTTAAGAGATAAAGTAATGGTGGGTAAGTTCTTTCGCCAACATTTTCAAATATAAGGGTGGTATTCCCTCAAGTTCTGGTCCTTTTGATGTGTTTAGATTACTTAGTGCAATGAAAATGTCGTGCTCTGATAGTCGATGGATACTAATTTCGTTTGAGAAATCAAGTATAAAAGGAAAGAAGTCGTGGTCACAGTCGGTTTCGGAATAATCGGTAATGATTTTGATGACTGCGTGTTGATTTTATTTGCAATGGAAACCTTTCTCTTAGATCTCTTAGATATTGAAGGCGATACTATTGCGATGTGTAAGGAACGGAACTATCAACAAGAGATCTCAAGAGCGTCTTAGTATCACGGAATCATGAGAATCGATCACAGATCCGTGGAAGAGGCGTTTGTGCCGTTTGAAAAAGAGACTACGATAATCGAACGGTTTTCAAGTAAAGTTGCTGAAAAATTACGGAGAAATTGCTAAAAAATTACTGAGAGGATAATATTTCGAAACCCGACTAGACTGGTAACCAGTTACACACTAAATCCAACAAGTCATATGTATTGTGTAAACGCCTAAACAACTGGCTGGTCCCGAGTTATCTCGGAAAAAAGGACAGAAGCTGATTTGCTTATGCGCAACCGGAATCGAAATTGCCGATAGTCATTGCTTACCTCGAGGCGTTAGATTTCCAAGCCAAAGCTGTCCAACAAAATGCAAAGGCGAAATGAATCGCAATTTTCTCGACAAGTTGCGCCTAGTGAAAAGGCTTTGCAAAGACACAAAAAAAATAAAAACGCTGCTTGGAAAAAAACGGCCTGTGAAATCCAAATAAGAGCGTGTAAGAACTAGGCCAAGATCATACTTTATGTCAGATCTTTCTTCGTCATTCCAACTTTATTCGAAAGGTCTCTGATAGAACTATTGCAACCTAATTTTGGAGAAATAGTGAAAATGTTCTTGTGACTGGTTACATATGCGATTACTTCTGATCCTTTTACAAGAGTTGCGACTCGAACCCAGCTCGGCTATGTACCGGACGAGTGTCTTACCAACTGCGCAAAGCCGCTCCGTTTCGATTTTCTTTTGCAATGTTGGAAACTTGTCGCGACCGGTGAAATGGAATAAATGGAAGATGAAATAATAATGGCAGTGTGAAAAATTAATGACTTTGTTGAAATTGGATGGCTTTTGTAGTTGATGGGTGAGAAAGCCGTGTATAGTGGGTTCGGATATTCATTTCCGTTTTCGGTGGGAATATGCCGACTCGGGTGAAGACTTGAGGACGTACTTTCTGTTTAATTAATCACTGCTGATGGCGTCTTGATAATGGCGGTTTTGCTTTAAGACTTTAGTAGCAGCACGCAATCTATCCATTTTCATTTGTGATGGAGATGTAAGATTTGAATCAGTTGAAGTTGCTGAATCGGCGATGTTCTGTTTCCGGCAATATTTTTTTTTCTGAACAATCAAAAAAGTAGAATGCCAATTAGACCATTAATGCTTTTTGTAATATAGAGAAGTGAGCAACACTCACAAATGTGTTTACTTATTTTACGTTCTAAAATAGTACAGATCGTACAACAGCACCCACAGTAGGAACTGAGCTTCACTTACCTTGAAACTGTGGGACATGTTGTCCAACTGCAAGTTCCAATAGCACCGGTCAGTCGATACACTGTTGGAAGCCCATTGGATTTCTTAGGTGCTCATCGATTTTTTTAGAATGATGTTTCAATTTTTCGTGAAACACCTTTTAAATGCAAATAGTCATCGCTAATTCTCACTTTCACATACTCTGCTTTCAACAATGCCAATTACTACCATTGTTTTTATTTTTCAGAACCTCCAAACCAACACTTTTCACAAGCTCTGAACAAACACTTAAGCTGCAAGCAATGAAATTACCTAATAAACTTGAACAAAACAAAATCATCACAATTATAATATTAACACAACGACCTATCTGGATCGCAAATCGATGCGGACTTGAATCAGGATTGCCACATTTACCTATTTTACCTGCATTTAATTATAATTTCTGAGCACAATTTTTCCCCACTGATGTAATTTTTACGTTGATTTTCAGATTTTATAAAATTTACACTATTTAATTACTTATTTGCGAGGTAAAGATTCTTTAAACTTATTCAACACTTCCCAGTAAAGTTCAGCCGGAAATGAACTGGAATTCTGGCTTGTTCTAGTTCGTACACGGGCTCCAGTGACACAACCGATTCTAACTAGAATCGGTTGTGTCACTGGAGCCGGAATGCGAACTGGAACCAGCCAGAATTCCGATTCATTTCCGGCTGAACTTAACTGGGTTATTCCAATATAGCGTCACTATTGATGATGCCAAACACGATCAAACAAAAATAAAAACGAACAGCAGCCCCCGATCTAAAAAATAACCAATATTCCAATATAATAATCACAAATTGTGTCTATGCACATTCCATTTTTTATACGCTTCTAGCACTCACTAATCGAACTTTTTTTACTGATGCCATAAATTTTCGATTTTTTTTCTGCAAACATAGTTTCACTTTAACTTATCGCGCACTCGAACCGACAGACGACACAATTCCGAACCATATTTCAAAGTATTATAATATTATCAAAACGGTACAGCACTCTTTTGGATTGCAATTAAACTATTCTTTCGTACATAATAACGACGCGTGGTACCACGCGAGCAGGGCAGTAACCGGATCTAAAGCTTGTCCAATGTCCAGCAGTGACTAGAATCGCGATCACGCAACGAAACGACGCCAATCATGATTGGACATGCACGCAAACGCAGAGTACCTGCGCTGCGCTGAAACTTGCGTTGTACTCGCTTGAGTGTGTCTGTGTGCGTGGTGAGTGCGTGTGATGAAATCTCTCATCTCGTCGCCCAGCGAGCAAATTTTCTGGCAGAGACAGCTCTGCTAGATTTCTGTAAGTCTTGGTTTGGCCCTGTCGGATTTCTGCGCGTCTCCTGTCGGGTTAATTGAGCTAGGGCTAACTCGGGTTCGCTTGCGTTTTCTGGCAAATTTTGACAGGAACCGAGCTAAACCCTGGCATAACTCGGACATAAATTGTGCAAAGATCCTGGCAATTCCTACCTGGTAGAATTTAGTACGAATCGACCAAAACATCTGACAAAGATGTGGCAGGAAGCGTGCAGAGATCTTCGCCGTACATTTCTGGCTGGATTCTGGATAAAAGTGAGCAGCATCGGTTGGTTTAACCCAGCTCCCTGGCAACCCTATACCATCATATGGAGTTTAACAGCGACCGGCATATATGGGTCGTTATAGCTATAAAGCCCCAAACAAAGAATTATGTTCGGCACTATGCTCGATATTCAAGCATTCCACATGATGTTTTGCATCTTGTGGGATGATTTAATATCATATCGTTCAGAAAATCGACATTTTGCAACTAAATACAGCTTCTAATCATTCGGTTCAAAATCAATGTTTTGCCCAAGGATGCAAAATGCCTACCTTTTCTGCGGCTGTAATTTTTCTCCCTACATTCTCATTTCTCTTTTGACGCTACTGTCGTTCGCTACTGCAGGACGCCGAGCGCTGTACGGCAGTCTGTAAGCAAAGCAGTAACATGACAAAGAAATACTGCCCCCAGTACAGCCACCAGACGCGAGCGGTACAGCTTCTCTTTCCTTATTTTACACTTTTTAATATTTTTAATCTATTCAATATTTTCAATAACGAACGACGGTAATAAATGCGGTTCGTTTACGCCACGACCGGCATCATCGCTTTCGTGTGCGGGTCTTTCCCTTTGACTACGCAGAGAAAAGTGTACAAAGCGAGAGAACAAACTTTACTACGTCACACTCTCACCGAGCAGTCGGAGTACAGCAGCAAAACAAAAATGTATTCTACTTCTCTACGGGAAAATGTACTCGGTTTGACTACCGTTCTGGTAAGAGCTGTAGTGATGTGTCGCTGTAGCGGGCTGTACGGCTTGTGCAAATGTAAATATACCGAAAAAAATGTAGTTTACCAGTACCTTTGGCATCCCTGGTTTTGCCTTTCATGGCAGTGATGCTGGCTCCCGGTCAAACCATTCGGAATTTGATTCGGAATCCTGAATGGAGTCATTATGGATTCCAAATCAAATGCAACAACCGATTCTGAGTCGGAATCGGTTGTTGCATTTCATTTGGAATCCATAATGACTCCATTCAGAAATCCGAACCGGTTCCGGAATGAGTTTAACTGGGCTGTACAGAGACGTCGTCCTTGACAGGAGGCTGGTTTAACCGCCTCTGTCAGAAACGGTTGTTGCATTTGAACGAATTCGTTGCCATAATTCTCGCACAAATCGCACAAAATGCTCGCAGAAACTCTGCCAGCATCAATTTCGCTTTGCTCAACTTTTGCTAACTTTCTGCTTGCCACGCTGACCGGGCGCCATCGCACCGCAGTGCAGGGATGCCAGGTACTTTTGTGTGACATCTGCAGAGGAACTAGGAAAAGTCTGAAAATATGTTCAAATGTCGGCAATATATGTAGATAGAGAAAATTGTATTTTAATCAAATTTGTTCGATATTTTTGTTCCAATATAGGGTATTAGAGTTACATTTTGTACAGAAAGGGTTTTTGGATTAAACTAATCATCAATCAAGTAGAATATTCTACAAAAATAATAACTGTTAAAGACAAAAATAAAAATTATTTGGTGCTTGTTTGAGCGGCTCAATAACTTCTGTTGTTACTTACCTGGAGCAAACATATTAATTCATTTCGAATATTGTATCTATTCTGCGAATGGATTCGTTTGCAATACATATTACAAGTGAATCGAGTGCTTGTGCCATCAATAAGGCCAACCTGCTGTTTTTGGTTTTAGAATCGAATCGCCCTAGGTTCGCTCTAATGTTTACAACATCCATTCAAAAGTGACAGTTCGGAGCGAGCCTAGAGAAACTCTGATCTAAAAGCGACATCAGCATCCGTTTTCATTATTATAACTTTTCACGTACTCTTTTGCTGAAAGAATAATGGGCATAGTGGTTGTAAGTGGCAATTTGCGTGTTTTTGTCTTATTCAGGTTGTATATGGAAAAACATTACTGAAGCCAGTAATGTACCCAATCGGGTTTTCAAAATTTTAGGAGGATAAACGCATGGATTTTTCTGGATTAAATAGTTTTTTTGAGGGAAGATTGGGGTTCTTTTACAAATTCCTAATATTTTATAAATTTTGTTTTTGGATCCCTTGTTTTGAGGGAAACCTACAAAGGTGTTTGATTTTTAAATTTTAGTTTTGCGCTTGATTTCAACAACGTAAACAATAAAAACGACAACTCGCACAAATTTACCGCACACTGAGAATAAGTTCCAAAACAAGTTCGAAAGATGTACAAGTATAAGCTGTCCATAAAATTATAATATTACTCTATAATTGTCTATAAATCTACAAAAATATTTAATTATCTAATAATTTATAAGTTATTGGAAGTGTCACACCCCTTGGTTTGCATTTTTTATTAATTTATGAACATTATGGACATCCGGGCACTTCGAATGGACAAACACTGTTTAGAAAATGGCGTCATGTCGTGGTGTAAATTTTCATTTGTTGGAAAAGGATTCATTTGGTTTTTATAATTTGTTAATTCGAAAATGTATATACTTTTAGCTCATACTCAATTTTTGTAAAAACAAATTAACTGAAACAATGTTAATCGTATTAAAAAAAAATTTGATTGGGATTCATTCAAAAGACTTTTTCAAACAAATTTTTTATCCGCTAATCTGCCAATCTGCGGCTTTTGCCCTTCCATCCTTCTAATGGCGAAATCATTCCAACGCATTCAGAGCATCAGAAATAATTAGTTGGCTCTCTTCACCCCGCAGCTGCTGAAGTCATGTTCTGTTTTGAATATCATTATTCATAGCCAACCCATCGGTAGCTTATTTACAGAATCAACCAACTTGGGACCGAGACTGTTCTGGAACGGAGATCTTCGTACCGCATCCCACACGGATCGGATTTTGCGGTAAATGGAAAACCAAGCGACAATAATAACAGCCACTAATGGATCATTAATTGGTTGGCCCGTCAGGGACAGAATACCACTGGTTGTCGGAATGGTATCAGTGGCTTTCATCAGCAACTAAGAGATTCAATCGTCCAAATCTCTACCGTTCCTGGCGTTGTTGATCCAACAGCAAGCCACTCGGAGATGAACAATCCGTGCACGCTTCCAAATGGCCATTCATGGATTATGAGCCATCAACCATTTCCATGAATTGGGTGGAGATAAGCACGATAATCAGTGTTCATCCCAATAAAGCCTTTATTTAATCCGTCGGTATAAAATTGAATTACCTTTACAGTGCAGTTACTGTGTATCTGTTTCGAGAATAATTTTGGATTAATAACTATCATTTAGATTCAGGGAGGGGCATAGTGCTAATTAAGCCGCTCGGGAATATTTTCGAAATGGTAAATGACTTCATTTTATCGCTCTCGCTCATGTAAACATTTCGGCAATACTTTTATTGAAACCGGAATGTCAATAGTTGACAGTTAGATATTTGAAATCGGTTAGTAGTTATTCCAGTAAGTTTCTTTGGACTCAGCTGTTATAATGCTGATACCTGGGAAAGTTTTCAGTAGAACCTAAGTACATTGAAAGCCACGACATCACTATAAATATTTTCTCCAATTTTCCAGTACATATCGAAATAGAACGGTTTTTTCTAGCATAACTCTCTAGTGTACATGATGGCGAGTATCATACTTACCTTTGAATAGATCTATAAAAGCTTCACAACTCCAACTTTCGTGATGGACAACGCTGATCTTGGCTACAAACACTTTATATAACAGACTTATGGAGAGAAAAACACTAAAAGTAGCAGCCATGAATGTAAACTGGCATCACGGAAGCTCCCATAACGCGGTAAAAAAAATTCGGACGAACATATGGTCAGGCGATTTAAACAGTTTGACGTTTGACTCAACTCGCCTGTGCTAATTGCCACTAGGAACAAACGCAATTAGCGAATACGATTTAAAGGCAATTTCAACACTTAGACAAATTGTCTGGCGGCTGAAATGTACTTGGTTGTTTTTGCGTTTTTTCAAACATGGCGGTTCATGTTTGGATTAAGCTTAAAATTATTTTTTAAACAATTGGCGTGTTCTCGCTTGTATTTTGTTTGTCAAGTGCACTTCATTTATCCAACGAATGTGGGAAATTGTGGAATCGTGTGTAAGTATAGTGGAACAAGATTTCTGACCTAAAATCTTAATGAAAGTCGGATTGTGGTAAGTTTTGATATGCAATACCAATTTCACCATTATTTCTTCCTATAGTTTGGTGCTGATTACCTAGTGTACTGATAAGTTTATGTGAGTAGATAATGAATCCAAAAATAAGTATTATTTGTAATTTTTAGATAAGGCAATTAAGGGCGATTAAATGACGCGTTCCCTAGGCGATTTGGGGGGCGATTTAAGGGCGGGTAGAGCGGCAAAAAAATGACGGCGGCAAATCGCCCAAATGTTGCATTTGAAAAAGCCCCCTAAGTGCCAGCTATTTGCTGGCAAATTGAACGGCAATTAGCGAATCCGAGTTGGCAAATAGCCCCCCTTTAGCCAGCAACTTGCCCTTTTTGACTGGGAAGCTTTACATGGGCTTCCGCTTGATTTTCCCCCCTCATGCTCGTTTGGGTGCACTTTTTGACAGTCCGTTTGGCTGCAATTTTTGAAACTTCGCTAGTCTGTGTATAAAGTGTCTGTACTGTATAAAGTGTCTGTACTGTATGTCGTTTTCGATTGAGAACCTAGAAGCTAACCCAGGTTAGTTGCTTCAAACAAACGTTTTTAATGGAATTGAGTTGGGTTCTGGCCAAACAGCGGTGGTGTTAGCGAACCCGAAATATATTTTAGGTTAGAACCCTACCCGGTTTTCAGTTCAGTGGCGCATAACCTACACGCTTACCAGCCGTTACCTAATTTTGGGTAGAATCCTACCCAAAATGGACTAAAGTGCATCTCCTCACTTTTGGGGAACAAGCTTTGAACTTAAATTTTGAGTAGTGTGAGCACTACCCAAAGTTTGGTTTACAGATAACCCAAGCGTTGGGTACAGAGCGGGTAACCCAAAGTTTAAGTAACGATGAAATAATCCAAAATTTGAGTAACGAGCGGATAACCCAACATTTGAGTACTGAGCGGATAACCCAAAATTTGAGTACTGAGCGGATAACCCAAAGTTTGAGTACTGAGCGCATAACCCAAAATTTATAACGAGCGGATAACCCAAAATTTCTGTAACGTTCGGATAACCCAAAATTTAGGCTTCCAATATATATTATATGGATGCTTGGCATTCGCACTAAGAACAACCATCGATATGGGTATCATTTGAAAAGTAGCCATTCGTAGAAGCTGTAAATTGATGATTGGCGCCATTTTGAAATCCAAGATGGCGCCTTCCGGTTACCACAAAACACTTGAAACTACCATAAATATGGGTGTCATTTGAAAGGTATTGATTAGTTGAAAGCGAAAATTGATGATTGGTGCCATTTTGAAATCCAAAATGGCGGCTTCCGGTTACCACAAAACACTGAAAACCACCATCAATATGGCTATCATTTAAACGGTAATAATTAGTAGAAGGCGAAAATTGATGATTGGCGCCATTTTGAAATCCAAGATGGTGGTTTCCGGTTACCACAAAACACTAAAAACCACCATCAATATGGGGGTCATTTGAAAGGTAGTAATTAGTAGAAGATAAAAATCGATGATTGGTGCAATTTTGAAATCCAAGATGGCGGCTTCCGGTTACCACAAAACACTGAAAACCACCATCACTATGATGGTCATTTGAAAGGTAGTAATTGTTAGAAGACGAAAATTGATGATTGACGCCATTTTGAAATCCAAGATGGCGGCTTCCTGTTACCATAAAACACTGAAAATCACCATCAATATGGGTGTCGTTTGAAAGGTAGTAATTAGTAGAAGGCAAAAATTGATGATTGGCGCCATTTTGAAATCCAAGATGGCGGCTTCCCGTTACCACAAAACACTTGAAACCACCATCAATAGTGTGATTTGAAAGGTAGTAATTAGTAGAAGATAAAAATCGATTATTGGTACCATTTTGAAATCCAAGATGGCGGCTTCCGGTTACCACAAAACACTGAAAACCACCATCAATATGAGGGTCATTTGAAAGGGAGTAATTGTTAGACGGCGAAAATTGATGATTGGCGCCATTTTGAAATCTAAGATGGCGGCTTCCTGTTACCATAAAACACTGAAAACCATCATCAATATGGGTGTCGTTTGAAAGTTAGTAATTGTTAGAAGGCGAAAATTGATGATTGGCGCCATTTTGAAATCCAAGATGGTGGCTTCCTGTTACAATAAAACACTGAAAATCACCATCAATATGGGTGTCATTTGAAAGGTAGTAATTAGTAGAAGATAAAAATCGATGATTGGTGCCATTTTGAAATCCAAGATGGTGCCTTCCGGTTACCACAAAACACTGAAAACCACCATCAATATGAAGGTCATTTGAAAGGTAGTAATTAGTAGAAAGTGAAAATTGATGATTGGCGTCATTTTGAAATCCAAGATGGCGGCTGGTAACAAAATACTTCAATATGGGTGGTTACCCTTCAGGTTTAAGAACAATTATTCACTAGTGGTCTATCCCCCATACGCTTGCTCATATGTCAGTGGCGCCATAATTGCAAATGTGGCCACAGTCCCAACTACAAATATATTTGAAATGAATTAATCATCAACAAAAAACAAAAAAAAATGAATGCACAATTTAAATACTTGTCTCTTAGACAGCCAGAATTCTATATTATATTCCAGCCGGTATGACTAAAGTCAAATGGAATTGTAGTGGCTCGGAGCTCGGGTAAGCTACAGTCTTGTTCAAATGTTCCGTATTGCTCGATGTATCTGAAGTCAATAACCGAGATGACGTTGTTTCACCGGTGTTGACTATTGGAAGCCTCAGTTTGACATGACTGAATAGTTTCCTGCAAAAAATGTTATTATATATACGTTATACCACGACCGATCATCTTAACCATACCTGAAGTCACCACGCAGATGCGAGGTCATCTAAACGCAACCAAGGCCCATAGTAATAGGTGGAATATCGAAACAAGCCACGCGGCTCGCTACCGACGAGTTGATGATCCACGAGGCAGCACGTCGAAGCTACGTGAACGGAATCGAACGACAGCAAGGAGTGCAGAGGCAGCAGAAATAATTTATAAAAAGTGGTAGAAATTAAGTTAGTCTTATGGCGCTTTTGTTTTTTCGACTACACTGGTGTAGTGCTGAGTCAAAAACGAAAACGCCATTAGTTTATCTTCCAGTGTATCCATAAGTTATAGTGAATAAATGTCGTTTCCACGCCCACGATAACAACTTATATTACATGCAAAACTGTTCTTATTTACTTACCAAATATTTTGAGGAGAAAAATTTCTTCAACTATTTAGCTAAAAGCAACAAACTGCAGAGCGAAAATACACATCTCTGATCTCTTAGAAAAAACGGGTGGTGGAGCAAATGCAGCAGCTGGTCGCTGTTTTCCGTTCGTTGGCAACAAAAAGTGCAACTCGATCATCATCTACAAAACGAAACGTGTCAGATTTTTAATGTTTAGTTTGTGTAATTTTGCAACATTTACCCTTTAGATAGATTTAATAGGTGTTTGAAACAAGACGACCTAAAGTGCACGGAATAAATTCTTCGATGCCGCACGCCATAGTCTTTAGATTCGAAGTCACAGAACCGAATCAATTTTTCAACCCTGGGGTTATTGATGACAATGCTTTAAATATACGATTCGATTAATAGAATTGAATTACAGGACTAGATTAAAAATAATAAATATCCTTACATATCCAACTGCTCCGGACAACGATGCGAGGATACCAAAATTTGTTTATATTTCTTTAACCGTATTCAGGCCTGCGTTGACGATTTTCGTTTTCTCAGTTTTCTCAAAACACTCAAAAGAAATATCAAACTGGGACGTCATCAAGCGGTAAGTGCGGTCAAATCTGAAGGGACATGAGCCACTAATTATAAAAGTGTAAAATGTGCCACTATTTGCTACAAATTATTCATACGATTTACGTTTTGCCTTTCTCAATAGAAAACTGCTCTGAAAACCGTCTTTTAAACGGAGACCCGGAGGCCCGAGTGACATATACCATTCGATACAATCCGTCAATTCTGTGTGTGTATGTGACCGCAATCTCACTCACTTTTCTCAGAGATGGGTGAACCGATTTTCATAAACTTAGTCTCAAATGAAAGGTACAACATTCCTATAGGCTGCTATTGAATTTATAATGGATCCGACTTCCGGTTCCGGAATTGCAGAGTGAAGAGTACGATTAGCCAGACAATGTCGATTTTCAAAATTCTGTAATGAATGTATAAAGGTGAAAACTTTTTCAAAATGGTGCCACATCTACTTAGATTTGTAGTACTAGGTCACTAACAGCCATTAAAAGTCTCTTTGGTCACATTGGCCACCATCGTCGGTTCCGGAAGCCCCGGCGGAAGTATCCAAATTCAGAATTACAGTCTCATTTGTTTCCCGGAGATTCGACCAAACTTGGTCTCAAATGAAAGGTGTTTTATCCCCGTAAATGGCTATTAAATTTCATCTCGATCCGATTTCCGATTCCAGAGTTATGGGTTGTGGGGTGCGGTCACTAAGCAAAATCAGTTTCAAATCGAATATTCTAGGGGAATTGACCATTAGAAAGTAGAAATTGAGCAGCTTCTAGCGCTGCGAGGGAAGCTCTTATCTTTATGAAAAATGATTTCGTGTTTCTTAACCTCACTGTTTTCAAGGAAAAATAGTTTTGAAACCCTGCATGCACTAGAAAAACTTTGGACATGAAAGGGTTAAAAGCAATAGATAGATGATTTGAAAAAAGGAAGAGCGTCAGTACGACGATTTCCATTTCACCGTATGCCAGTTTACGAAATGGATGATTCTAGAAACATAGTTATCGAAGTACTTAGAAATATAGGGAAGACCCGATATTATCAGCCACCGCCCGGTCAGCGTGGCAAGCAGAAAGTTAGCAAAAGTTGAACACAGCGAAATTGATGCTGACAGAGTTTCTGCGAGCATTTTGCGCGATTTGTGCGAGAATTCTGGCAACGAATTCGCTCAAATGCAACAACCGTTTCTGACAGAAGCGGTCAAACCAACCGATGCTGCTCACTTTTATCCAGAATCGAGCCAGAAATGTACGACCAAGATCTCTGTACGGTTCCTGCCACATCTTTGTCAGATGTTTTGCTCGATTCGTGCTAAATTCTACCAGGTAGGAATTGCCAGGATCTTTACACAGTTTATATCCGAGTTATGCCAGGGTTTAGCTCGGTTCCTGTCAAAATTTGCCAGAAAACGCGAGCGAAACCGAGTTTGTCCTAGCTGAACTAACCCGACAGGATACGCGCAGAAATCTGACAGGGCTGCCAAACCTGTGCCTGATTCAGTCTACCCCCAATTTTGTCAGTGTATTGACCCCATTCTGTCACCTCTCGCATGAAAATTCGTTTGATTGGCTCTATCAAACAAACCAAGTCAACGTCTTAGATTTCAAAATGGCGCCAATCGTCGATTTTTGGCTTCTACTAATCAATACCTTTCCAATGAAATCCATATTAATGGTGATTTACGGTGTTTTGTGATAACCGAAAGCGGCCATCTTGGTTTTCCAAATGGAACCAATCATCAATTTTCGCCTTCTTCTAATAACTACCTTTCGAATGACACCCATATTGGTGGTGATTTTCAGTGTTTTGTGGCAACCGGAAGCCGCCATCTTGGATTTCGGAATGGCGCCAATCATTAATTTTTGCCTTCTACTAAACACTACATATTAATTGACACCCATATTGATGATGGTTTTCAATGTTTTGTAGTAACCGGAAGCCGCCATCATTGAACTCAAAATGGCGCCAATTATCAATTTTTGCCATCTACTAATTTTTTCCTTTCAAATGACACCCATGCTGATGGTGGTTTTCAGTGTTTTGTGATAATCGGAATCCACCATCTTAGATTTTTAAATGGCTCCAACCATCATTTTTTGCCTTCTACTAAACACTACCTTTCAAATGACACCTATATTAACGGTGGTTTTAAGTGTTTGTTGTAACCAGAAGCCGCCATCTTGAATTTCAAAAAAACGCCTATCATCAATTTACGTCATTCAGAAACTTCCCAACTGCCATTATCCAAAAGGAAATGTTACCCGAAAATTCAAAAAAATCTGAAAGTAAACGCAACACTTTTTGGTTCTAATCACCTACATTTTTGCCTTTCTCATAGAAAGGTTATGCAATCACTCTGAAAAACGTCAACCTAATCCCGGCCCGGAGGGCCGAGTGTCATATCCCATTCGACTCAGTTCGTCGAGATCGGAAAAAGTCTGTATGTGTGTGTGTATGTATGTATGTGTGTGTATGTGTGTGTGTATGTGTGTGTGTATGTGTGTGTGTGTATGTATGTGCGTATGTGTCAAATAATGTCACTCATTTTTCTCAGAGATGGCTGGACCGATTTGCCCAAACTTAGTCTCAAATGAAAGGTGCAACCTTCCCATCGGTTGCTATTGAATTTTGGATCGATCGGAATTCTGGTTCCGGAATTACGGGTTTCAGAGTGCGGCCACACAGAAATTTCTCATATAAACTATAGGAAAAATTAAAAATAGAATTTTTATTTTTGATGCTAAATGTGTTCAAGGTGCATGAAACGTCGAGATTTGATGCAAACTCGAAAAAAAAATTTGACTACGATTCACTTCATTTCGACTCGTTTAGTGTTTCTGGATTTTAACAGGGGCGTAGTTGATGGTTTACGGAGAGGGGTTACACCCCCGCCCCCCCTCTACTGTTCGCGCCCCTCCTTTAAAAATCTCCTTAAATCACCCCTCAGACCACCACCCCATCCAGCCCTCATACCCCTCCCTTTCAACCCCATCATCTTTAAACCACCACTGTATCACAAAGCATACCAATTTAAGCTGGGGAGTCGTTCGTTCATGGGACTTTCGCCCTCTTCACATACCCAGCCCCGCATGACAAAATGAGTTAGCAAGCAGATAACATTGATCTAATGATGATTAGGCTAATGGAGTATGATATTTTTTTGTTTCAAGTGTTTCACCGTCGACACGTAGCTCATCAAGTTCGTGGCTGGCATGCCATTGTGTATAAGTGCAAAGTGTACTAAGAATGTAATGGACATTTCCACAATTATGTTGAACATAAAAAGCCTCCGTGCCATAGTTTAGAGAAATGAGAAAGGCACAATTGCACCGCTAGGTGGATTAAAACAGGTTTTTAGGTGAGAATTTGGTCACTTTTTTCCATCTTACGGTGACCGTCGTCACTCAAAATAATTATTGGAATCGCTCTGCCACGTGACTTCTGTCACCTTGGGTGACTATAGTCACCTAAGTGACTGCGGTGATCGCTTTTTCGCTCTCACCTCACCAAACTAGGTGAGGTGACGCGTCATAACGGTGAGAATACATTATTCTTTTTTTGAATTTTAACCTTTTTGCCTTTCTCATATAGAAAGGTTATGCAATCACTCTGAAAAACGTCAACCTAATCTCGGCCCGGAGGGCCGAGTGTCATATCCCATTCGACTCAGTTCGTCAAGATCGGAAAAAGTCTGTATGTGTGTGTGTATGTGTGTATGTATGTGTGTGTGTATGTGTGTGTGTGTATGTATGTGCGTATGTGTCAAATAATGTCACTCATTTTTCTCAGAGATGGCTGGACCGATTTGCCCAAACTTAGTCTCAAATGAAAGGTGCAACCTTCCCATCGGCTGCTATTGAATTTTGTATCGATCGGAATTCTGGTTCCGGAATTACGGGTTTCAGAGTGCGGCCACACAGAAATTTCTCATAAAAACTATAGGAAAAATTAAAAATAGAATTTTTATTTTTGATGCTAAATGTATTCAAGGTGCATAAAACGTCGAGATTTGATGCAAACACGAAAAAAATTTGACGAAGATTCACTTTTTTGGATTTTGCACATTTTTGCCTTTCTCATATAGAAAGGTTATGCAATCACTCTGAAAAACGTCAACCCAATCCCGGCCCGGAGGGCCGAGTGTCATATCCCATTCGACTCAGTTCGTCGAGATCGGAAAAAGTCTGTATGTGTGTGTGTATGTGTGTATGTATGTGTGTGTATGTGTGTGTGTGTGTGTGTATGTATGTGCGTATGTGTCAAATAATGTCACTCATTTTTCTCAGAGATGGCTGGACCGATTTGCCCAAACTTAGTCTCAAATGAAAGGTGCAACCTTCCCATCGGCTGCTATTGAATTTTGTATCGATCGGAATTCTGGTTCCGGAATTACGGGTTTCAGAGTGCGGCCACACAGAAATTTCTCATAAAAACTATAGGAAAAATTAAAAATAGAATTTTTATTTTTGATGTTAAATGTATTCAAGGTGCATAAAACGTCGAGATTTGATGCAAACACGAAAAAAATTTGACGAAGATTCACTTTTTTGGATTTTGCACATTTTTGCCTTTCTCATATAGAAAGGTTATGCAATCACTCTGAAAAACGTCAACCTAACCCCGGCCAATTTTTTTTTCGACTCGCATAAGTTTTCTGGATTTTAACAGGGGCGTAGTTGATGATTTACGGAGAGGGGTTACACCCCCCCCCCTACTGTTCACTCTCCTCCTTTAAAAATCTCCTTAAATCACCCCTCAGACTACCACCTCATACCCCTCCCTTTCAACCCCATCATCTTTAAACCACCACTATATTACAAAGCATACCAATTTAAGCTGGGGAGTCGTTCGTTCATGGGACTTTCGCCCTCCTCGCATACCCATCACCGCATGACAAAATGAGTTAGCAAGCAGATAACATTGATCTAATGCTGATTAGGCTAATGGAGTATGATATTTTTTTGTTTCAAGTGTTTCACCGTCGACACGTAGCTCATCAAGTTCGTGGCTGGCATGCCATTGTGTATAAGTGCAAAGTGTACTAAGAATGTAATGGACATTTCCACAATTATGTTGAACATAAAAAGCCTCCGTGCCATAGTTTAGAGAAATGAGAAAGGCACAATTGCACCGCTAGGTGGATTAAAACAGGTTTTTCATTAAACCTTTAGTAACATTGGAACCTTTGTTATTTTCAATCATTTGCTATATTCGACCTTTTATCATTCAACATTTCGTCGCATCTTTTAGAATTACCCCGTTTACTAAATTCACACCGCTTGAGGTTTTTACCTGCTTTTGATCAATAGACTCGAATTAGAATTGTTGCAGCCTGGAACATTTGGTATATAATTGCCAAACTGTATCACTTTGTAGCTGCTATTGTTACTCATTACTTTAACCTGCGTGTGTCAGGGGCAACAAATGTCAATCTAATGGGCCCATCATATGTAAGAGCGAGAAAATAATTAATCACCGCTAGCCGCTGCCATTGCACTCTAGTAGTTATATTCTATTTTAATTCTAGCGATATGCATTTCAGACATTTCCAAAAAATATGAATCATCAACGTCCCATCATGAGTTCAATGTGTCTTTCGAGGTCCGATCAGGTTTCGCAATGATGCGGTGGCCGCTATTTAAATGATATGAGCAACTCAACATGAACCCACAATCAAAAAATAAACAACGTTACAGTACTCACCGACTCATGTTTTAGATCCAGCGCTAATTGCTTTATCCTAAGTTTCTAGGCTGAAATAAATTAATCATTAATTTTAATTGAAATTATTGCATTATGCATTATAATTACCATTCTTTTCCAGAGCCACTTCATGCAATTTTATTCACAACAATAAAAATGGCTGTCAAAAACATTACCTACTACTTTGTTTGAAATGGGCTACCCAAAATATAAGTACAAAGCGATGAACTTGAATTTGAGTAGACGTCATTATTCAATTCTTACCCAGCACGAAGTTCACAGCGACCAACTCAAATTATGGGTAATCGCCATGTTCAAATTTCTACCTAATTTTGGGTTGCCCATGTATAAACTTCCCAGTGAGCAAATTTAACCCAAAAAATAAGTAACTTTCATTTTCAGTGTAGGTTGGAAACTGGCTTCAAACAAACGGTTTGACAGCAGTTAGGTCCGAAACTGAGTTAGTTTCTGCCTCACGCAAAAACGACATTAGCTACTTATTCAGCAATCAAGATGGTAAAGGTGGTTACATTGTTGCTATGAATGAGTGCGGTTGTCATTTTTTCGAACAACCAGGAAGCTGTTAAATGAGAAAACAAAGATACATGGTACTTTACCTCGCATTAATTGGTTGGCAAAGTAAAACTTTACTTTGGCGGGCCCGGACGCCATAGCTTCGTTGATATCCTAGGGGTCTTACCATACGCCTATCGTGTAACACAACCTGTCGCTACATTAAACAGGACAGGCAGTGTCGAGCTGTGTACACAGCGCACACACACACATCGTGTACGGTGCGGTTAGATTAATAGTTCGACAATTAAATTAATCCATCGTGTGTCGCTAATGTAAATCAGCACTCCAAAGCATCCGTGATTAATTTGCGTACCGTGTCGGTTCGGCCGAGATAATTAGAGACACTAATTAATCCCGGGAGTGTGCAGCATTTCCTGTGCGATCCCAGCATTAAGGCAGTGTTGGGCAGTCTCACCCTGCTTCGTGACAGAGCCTGATGACATTTTCGAGCTTGCAGATAATTCTTTGGTGATGCTGAAATGGGCCTCTAGTGCCAGTTGATGTGCAGCTCTAATTCGTTAATCTAACAGGTCTGATCTATTTGCATAGGTATAAAGTGTATGAATTTTGGGCGTCACTATTTATACTGAGGGCTGACCTCATTATTTGAAGGAATTTTTTGTATAAATTTATCCCTTAAATGCTTGAAAGTCATTTTACATTGGTACCCATTTTTCGGTATGGATACGATATTTGCCTCTTGTTAAGGTTTTATATCACAGAATTCGGTATGTTGCCAAATGGCAACATGGTATGCATTTAATGGTTAGCTTTTTATGTTTTAACGACATTCAATTAGCAAGAAACTAGAAGATATGAAGTATTTTGAATTATTAAGAGTCATACTACTCAAGGAGGAGCGAGACGGTAAAGGAAGAATGTATAAAAAAGCGTTGAATAGGGTAATTTGAGAGTTAAGTGTTTTTTGACTAATTAATCCTTTGTCTCAGTATGTTTTTTCAAATGCGAATCATCAGACTCTGCGGAATGCCCGAACAAAGGAAAAATGACTTTGCACCTTATGCTGTCGGAACCGATAAAAAGTTAAGTCACGGAAAGCTGCCACACTAAGCATTTTACGTCATTGAAATTCTTGAATGAGTTAGCTTCTGTCCTTCACGTATTGAAATATAACTAATATATAAACGGTAAAGAAATTATTGATATGTCGAATCTTTATTCAAATATTCAACGTTATTTAATGAATTGATTTTTTACGATATATAATTGACGAATTCAAATTATTTTATTAGGCAACTTGTACTGATCATGATGATAACACTGCGAAATGAATCCTGTGGTAACGAAAACAGTATCCCATTAGTCAAATTCGAAGGCGTCAAATTGGCTCCACGCTGGCTCAGGAAATCGCTTACTAGTTGACTTGTCTTGTTGTAGATTTTGCATATCGTTAATAATTAGGTTTGTTCCAGTACTACGAGAAACTGGAAGCACTCCGGAGAAAATCGTTCATGTTCTCTACAGACACTTTATACACAGACTAGCGAAGTGTCAAAAATTGCAGCCAAACGGACTATCAAAAAGTGCAGCCAAACGAGCATGAGGGTTTTGAGAGGGGAACTGCAAGAGGAAGTCTATGCACAGGGATGCCAGGTGATATTTTGAAAAATCTGTGCGCGGTCCGTTTAAAAATCTGTGTGTTACGGAAAGCGTACAAATTTGGCTGAAAACAAGATGTGGAGACCTTTTTTATGGTTTTCACGCGAGCCAAAAATTAAGCGCAAGGTACCAAATTTAGAAATCTGTGCTAATCTGTGTGCATTGTAGAACAAAGCTGTGGAAATCCGTGCATTAAAACAGAAAACTCTGAAAATCTGTGCAGCATATTGAAACTTTCTCTTGCGTTGTGTGTGAATGCCTTCATTTAACTGCATGTAACTTATCCTGACGGAACGGTGACGTTCCGTTGACGGAAGCTGATGTATCGTCTGAATCGTCCTTTATTCCAGTGATTACCAGCTGAGCAATGCACGTTATCGGAAGTCTATCGTCATAATGAATGCAATAACGCGCGAATCGAACATCAACATGATAATGAGGACAGTCATTCGATGGAGTCCTGTTGCTGTCGGTGCAATATTGCTATCAGCATTTTACTCGTTGGAATGTTGACTAGCGCGTCGACAATAAATCTGGAATATGCCGCATTCTGTTCTGCCGAATCCCACCCATTTCCGGAATAATAAATTTGGAAATATTATTAAAATGCAATCACATACAGCCGACCGGTTATGAAATGAGTTATGGGAGCCTGCGTCTGTCGCAAGTAATAAATTCGTGCATGTGGGAATGATTTTACGCTCGGTTAGGATGGACGGATTATTTCACGAAATCGATGTATAAATTTTCATATTTCGTTCAGAGGAACCGTTTTAACGAGCCATTCTTTTTCATTTGATATTGTATTGCAATTACAAGATTTCCTGATGCAGTGCCAGGAATGCCATTTCTAGGCTAGGCTATTTAATCATACCACTAACAACTCATTCTAGTACTGTGAATAGTTTCTCAACTGGAATGGTAGAACATTCCGGAATACTTATATTCTGTTGAAATTGCCATCTCTTCATGGTCCCAGTTTAGTGCAGTCTGCTCTGGCAGAACTATAAACCATCCAGTATCATCTCATTTGCATTCATTACATACAATCCTACAGGTGCAAAGCAAACCGCTGGAATAACTTAAATAGAAAGCCAAGTAATTAGCTCTCGGTTTTGTGTGCTCTTCGGTCGTTCGTCAAGCGGAAATGATCTCACAAAGCACGGAACCGACGCCACAAAACCGGAATCCATCCGCCAGATGTCGTCGCTTTCGTTGGGTGCACCACGTGAAACATGCACCCGAAGGAGAGGTGACGAGGGGGTTCTTCCTCGACACGACTCATAAACTCGGAAAAGAGATACCAGCTCGTGACGTTTAGTGTCGTTTCATTCTTTGTGTGGAAAAGCGCAGCATACCTTCATACAATGTGCATAGTGCAGAGTGCTAGTTGAGTCACATTTTCCCTATCTCAACGACCGGGCGGGGTGCGATGCTGTTACGAGGTGGTGCACGGATGATTCCTTCTTCGCCATCCATTCCGCAACCAACGTTGGCCCAACGAAGATGAAGCAGAAGCAGTCGCCAAGTGGCGGAAGTCCTTTTGCCGTGCCGACTCATAATTAATTTTCGTATAAACTCATTAGGAGCAATCAAGATCATCCTATCCGAGCACTCAAGAAGCCGTGAGAGAAGTAGCCTCTGAGGGATTGGATTGTAAGATTCTTGGAATGGAATGGATTGCTTGAGATAGCTGTGAAGATTGAAATGGATGCGGCCCGCTCGTTGGTTGGAAGGATTTACATGGTAAATTTTATTTCTTTTATCAAAGCATGTTTAACGGTGAAAATATTTCCAGGCTCGTGGATGGTCACTTCAGATTGCAACGTTCGCTTTCAACCGAGCAATGAGATTGCAATCATGGTAATAGAAAAGCGAAGCAATCGGAATGGATTGCTTTGCCGCACGCATACATTCTTCGATTCAAACATAGCTATATATTTCACATGAGTAACAAATTATTTCAATAATTATCAGCGGTTAACTTTCTTTGTGCATTTCTTAAGCTTTATTTGCATTTCCCTAAAGGAATGAGAAAATGTAAACATTGTTCAAATGTAATAACAAACATCAAACTTTGTGTTTTGTAACTATTGGATGCGTCCTGTTGTTTACATAGGAACATCAAAATCAGAGATGTTTCTTTCCAGTGAAGTTCAGCCTGAAAACGAGCTGGAATTTTTACTGGTTCTAGTTACTAACCCATTCCCAAAAATTCCACGCCGCCTTTCCTGATCGAAAGGAACGGCCGCGTTTCATGAAACACCGCGCTTAGCTATTCTGGTATAATGTTTCAAATTTGCATAACGAAGGGCTGAATGAGTATACAAGTTGTTCCAAAAATCAGCCCTGAACGTTTTGTGAAGGTTGAGTATATCAGATGCAAGTGGTGCCAAATTCATCACGCTTAGTTAAATTCAAAAAAAAATTTATGAGCTATACCTTTCAATCAAACTCTGTTTTAAAAATTCTCTTTGCGTTTAAACCAAAATGGGAGGCTTATTACTACTGCAAATAGCAAATACGAAGACTACTACCCACTGAGACGTCCAAAAAATTGTTTCAAAATCGTTTAACACGGGTCCAACGATGGACGTTCGTTGAACGGTTATTTGGACGTTGTCCAAATTGGTCCAACGAACGTCCTTCATTGGACGATTTTGAAACCAACCGTTCTTAGAGGGTAGTTACACAAAAAACTTGCTGGCAACCTTAAAGCGGCGTTTAGTACAGAGATGCCAGGTACTTTTTTCAAATGTCTGCAATAATAATTTTAAAAGTCTGGGAAGAACAAAAATGTCATGAAAGCTAGTGTAATCAAAAGCCTTTAAATTCAAAAATCTGTCAATATCTGCAACCAAACAAAAAAATCTGCAAATTTCTGCAACCAAACTAAAAAATCTGCGTCATCGAAGAAATCTGCAGCTCAAATTAAAAGTCTGCGAATCTGGCATCTCTGATTTAGTAAGCAGCTGGCACGGCGTGTACGTTTCGGTGAATGTCTCAATATTGTGCTTTTCGCCGAAGGTTTGCACGCGACGGAATCGATTCAAAATAGCGAAAGAATTGAAAATATACACTGTTGGCTCCATCCGCAAAGTTTAGAACAAATATCCTAAGCAGGCATTGCATTTATCGCTCATATGAGTAAATGCGCCCGGATAGTTTGCTACTGCGACAATAAAAACTCACATTTTCACACGAAAAGTTATTGGTACTCACACAACTTCTCCGGATTAATACAACGTGTTATTTCTCCAGATAAATAAAACAGCCGGAGAATGAGTGAATGAGTTTATCACGGTATCCTTTTTTCGCTCGCTGCTTTCCTGTCGTTATTCCAAAACACGAAAAAACAAGTCTATCATACTTCTTTGCCGCTTTTCTTTGTAATTAAGTGTATTTTTTGAAGTTTTTATTGATTTCCACGAAATTAAAATTTTATCACCTTCTCCGGTGAGAAGAAAAAAGTCAAATAAATTTTATCCGGAAAATCATTCTCACGCTATTTGTGGAGACGGAGAATTTTGCGACTCATCTTATCTCGGAAAAGTTGGACATCGGATAAGCTTCTTCTCGCATGAATGAGAGAGAATTACAACGCCTGATCCTAAGACAAGACGTGACAATCGGCTTCTTATTTTACCTTCGACATTCTTCTTTTCGCACATTTTCACCTTGCCGACAGGGTTGCCACTATTTTTTCAAAGAATATCTGGCAGATCAACTAAAAATGTCTAGCAAAATCTGGTACTTAACAGCGACCTAAAAGTCATCGAAACTAATAAGTCGATTTTTACTCAATTTGGGAAAATATGCCCCAAAAAAACGTGTATGCATACACTTCTATAATTTAAAATTCTGGAAGAATGAGAGGGTTGTCTTTTTGCCTGGAAGCTGCGAAAAACTCTGGCTGTGCCATATAAATCTGGTATCCCTGCTTGCCGAAATCTTCCAAACAGTGTTGCTATTTTTATTAATGAAAATTAATTCTTGTGGAACTGGTGGTAAAATGAACACGTTAAGCAAAGTTATTTTCTAACTAATAAGTAATTAAGATACTACAATCACCTCATACGTTTCTTGTTAGACATGTTTTGTACATATTTGGTGAAAATATTTCGACATAAACACAAGTTTTCAAACATTATTCTTGATTTCAAAACATGTCTAAAAAAGAGACATGTTTATAGCGTGCGGGTAAAATGAACATGTGCTGGTGGTAAAATGAACAACTTCTAGTGACCTGAAAAATGTTCTGTATGTATGCAATGCTTAGCGTTGAAAAACTTTTTCCGAGCAATGCTGATGTCCCAGCGGCTCATGAGCATTGCATACACACAGGGCATTTTGTAGGCAAAAAAACTTGTCACGGAAAAATTAAATTTTCATGTAATACTAACCAATTTACAATTCTGTGGCATGGAAACACATCTACAAACTTGGGGTTATCCATAGGTGTTTAAAATTTAAGGATCTGTTGGAGAACAGTGAAGATATAGCAACTTGAACTTAGCAATTAATTTTGAGGCTTGGTACTTGGAGCAGCAAGATGGTTCATATTACCCCCACTACAACCTGTTCATTTTACCCCCTAAGACATTTTATTGAGCCGATTTGTCCTGATCCCTACTTATTGCTGTGAAATATCTGCAAGAGGTTCAACTACTGTCATGTAACACCATTTTCACAATAAAATTAAAATTTCACCACAAAAGACCTTATATTCTACATGCCGAATTTAACATCAGCGACAAACATGAATGCCGATTTTGGTTTTCATCATATTTATTTCACATTCGACAGCTTTTCATCAAAAGAAATTATTTCAATATCCTTTGAATACTTGGCAGGTCACGTTTCTGTGAAGTTTGTTCTAAATTTAACTAACATTGACTTGATTTGGCTACCTGTTCATTTTACCCCCTGTTCATTTTACCCACAAGTCCCCTATTTTATTTTATGCCCGCAATATTTTGTATCTTGAATCCACTATATTGATGAAGGAGACCATTTTTTCGTGTCATGGGTGTTTAGTAAGATTTGATGAAATGTTTAAATTTTGACGGCAATCGGTTAAGCCGTTTGGGAGTCCATGAATCATATACATACAAACATTGACTTTTATATATATAGATAGATAGATAGATTTTTCGGATCCCATGTAAAATCATTTCAAATGCTTCAAAACACCATCCAGCAGGAGTGTATTTGGACCATTAGCACGGTGGTATGGGCTTTTCGTTTGCTCAGTGGTATGTATTGTATAGTTACTATATTCATAGTTAGGCGGAGACACTGAGCGGAGCCAATTGAACATGTCAAATACCGGAGCCAATCGAGTATGACGTCACATAACATGTTCTCTTTGAATGTATATGGGAAAAGTATTGTGATTATGATCATAACTATTTAACTCTTATCTTGTGTTATCACGCGTAGAGAAACGAAAATAACCATTTTTTTCTGTAACAAGAAGAGATATTCGCACAAGTATGAAATCATATCATCCGATCTTCGAATTGTTTTTTTCTATTCGTGCATGTAAAGTTCTTACTTACGACGACAATGAAATTATTAAGCTAGAGCATGAACAATTACATGGGATGCCAGTGTTTTTCCTGATATAAGAGCTGCCAGTTTTCCGGCTTTTGTGTCCGCCTAACTCTTAATATAGTAACTCTAATGTATTGTAGTTACACGTTAGTGGTTAGTTACACTTTAGCGTGTATTCAGCAAATCTTTTAGCGCAATCGCGCAACACTGCTGTCAGTCGATCTGATTGAAATAAACCATGTGATATGGCTCATTCTAGTTTACAAGTCTCAACGTTCGGATGTGTTTTCTAGTGCTAAAGAAAAGTCCCCACGAAGTCTCCGGTTCTCTGGCTATTGCGGTCCACCTTTGTATAGACAGGTCAGTTGGATCTTTCTGGACTGACCGGTTATAGGAAGACCGTAAGTAAAATCACATATAAAATACTCAGTTGAGCTACCTTGAAAGTCATCCCATTGAAACGTTCTTGGTGAAAAAACAGTTGAACCATTATAAAAGGGGAAATGCGTAATGTATCAATAGAAATTTATTTTATTGGAATTACTTTGCCAAGTATAAACGTCCCTATAAAATAATCGCTTTTGATAAATTGTCATCTTAGAAAACCATTCTAATGTCAAATATTCCACCACAGCCTATATGAGAAGATTCCAACAAATTGATTGATACCAATTACAGTATTACATCCCGTTTTATTTTAGACTGATCCTTTCAATCAAAGTCACCTTCCTCCAGAGAAATCAATGCCATCCATGCCAAAGTGGATCACATGACAATGTGTGCTTGTTCCGTTTCGCAGCCCTGTTCCGCCCGCCCTACAACATCATACGCTGCTTATAATGCTTCGTTTGATCGAACGTCAATTTTTAGACGGAAACAGAAAAAAACCTATTCACCATCCCCGACCCAACCCAACATATGACCTCAAATGGTTACCTTTTCGATTCCACCAGCGATCATCACCGCACAAAGCCCCCCCCCCCCCCCCCCTAATCAACTTAGCTAATGCCGCCGTTGGCCTACTGTGTGCCAGGAAAATGGTAAATACCAATCAATCACTGCTGCTGAGAACGCGTGTGGGTTGCTCTCAGCATGACTGCGGATTTTCATTCTGTCAAACAAACGAACGATCGACTCGATGTGCCTACCTGGAACAGAACAACAATGGAATCACAATAATTGCGATTATTACACATGAATGAGGTGCTGGATGGCGTTACGAGACGCCAGTGGAGGTAACACATGAGTACATATGACAAAAAGTGACATTTTTCGAAACCGCTCTACCCATTTATGAATGAGATCGAACGATGTGAATGAAATCAAATAAGCTTGGTGTATTAGGCTGCAAAAAGCAAAATGAAAACTTGATTACAATTCAATATTAATGAGATTTTTGTAATTGTAAACAAACTTCTTTCGCTCATTATTCCGCTGCCGAGTTGAATTTTATGAAAAGTACACATGAATCAACATATTTACCCTTGATAGAATCAATTTCAAATGTTTTCTGTGTTGAAATTATAACAAATCCATATCAACTTTTGAATAGAGTTAATAAGATTTGTAAACAAACCTTTGTTTTGCTGATTTCTGTTAATTTGTTCTAATTTAAACACAGAAAACATTTAAAATTGATTCTACTAAGGGTAAAGATATTCATGACTCGGCAGCGGAATGAGCAGCGATGTCACATGTTTTTGTGAAATGTTTGTAGAAGAATAATTAAAATGTCTATAAAAGTCTGTAGATAGTTGTGTAAATCCTATTTACACTAGGTTATTACTTTAAAAGTAGCTTGAAATTAGTAAACTAATGTGATGGAATCACTCGTATTCGGATCAAATTATTCTAGTGCAATTTTGTTAAACACTTTTAAAAGTCTGTAGATTTCTGATTACGTCTGTAGGAGACCATCAAAAGTCTGTAAAATACAGACATGTCTGTAAATCTGGTATCGCTGATAATGAGCGAAATAAGTTTGTTTACAAAAAACTCATTGCGTCCCAACTAGCGAATCGTATCCGTTAATTGGGGCAACTGACTGCTGACAAAAATTACCTACACGCTTATCCTCAGCTACTCATTGCAACTAGAACGCTTTTACTCAAAAATGAGTAAAATTTGTTTGAGAGTTCAATATGATGTCTGATCGAAGTAGGTCATCTCCATCCGACATCGGTACTACATCATTCCGACTGCTCTCACCTACTTTTACTCATTTTTGACAAGGTACGGTTTTTGTCAGAAACGCGTCAAATCTACTCATTTGTGAAAAAAACGTACCTTGTCAAAAATTAGTAAAAGTAGGTCAGAGTAGTCGGAATGATGTGGTACCGATGTCGGATGGAAATGACCTACTTCGATCAGACATCATATTGAACTATCAAACAAATTTTACTCATTTTTGAGTAAAAGCGTTTTAGTTGCAATGAGTAGCTGAGGATAAGCGTGCAAGGGAAACGTTTTCTTTCAATAAAAACAAACAGAAATATTCTACGGTGCACAAAAGTTGGCTGTTTCCTTCCAGTTTAAAGTTGTTTTTTTGCGACAAAGTATGTCATTAGTGTTCTTTTTGTCATCAATTATTTTTTGATAAATTCCTTCACATAAAACAGGAAATGGATACATTCTCAGATATGACCTTCAAATTTTAGTAAACTAACCTCTCTGCGACACAAACTAATTGATGCTAAACGGAAGAAGCGAAATATTTAACACATTTATTTCACTAAAACATTCCGGAATATGAATTCAAAAAATAAAATTCCATTGAATTTCAAAGTATGCTTTTTTCCTAGATCGCCACAGTAATCAACCAATGAGCCCCTTGAAATCAATGACATTCAAACGTCAATCAGTTTTTGACTTTCAGTTTTAACATAAGAGTGTCTTTTAGTTGGGGCACGCCCCAACTAGCGAATACCCAACTAACGAACAGCCCAACTAGCGAACCCCCAACTAATTAATGCGCTGCATTAATTTTGAAGTTAAGAGAAATCAGCAAAACAAAAGTTTGTTTACAAATGTTGTTAGCCCCCCTCAAAAGTTGATCTGGAATTTATGACTTGAGAGCTTGTATGATTTTTTTTGTGTAGTGGAAATATCAGACACTGTAAACAAAGGGGGGTAATTGGGGATACCTAACCTATCTAGCATGAAAATATCGAATTTCAGTTTATTAGACGTTGCTTACCAAAAAGGGTTCATCAATTTAGCAACAAAGAAAGCTGTATGGCGGATGAACATGGAAAGTAACCATCAAAAAAGGAACAATAAATCGATTAATCAAAACATGTTTATATTGCACAATTTCCACTAACCTGAACTCCGCACTTTCAAAGTGCGGGAGATTTTAAAACTGCGAGCTGCTAAAGCACTTGTATTTCAAGAGGGTAATTTCATAGACCGGACGAACTAAGCAATCCATGAGAATTTAAAAGAGGAATGGTAAGTGTGCAGTGCGGTTAGAATCCAGCTTTACGTGACACAAGCAATACTAAGGCTGTGAACCATTTGGTGATTTTTTTAACCTTTAGTTAAAATTTGACAATTCAAAAGTTATTTTCTCTTGAATGGAAAAATTTAACCGAGAGAGCGAACCATTTCAAAAGTTGACATATGGATAGTTATTTAGAATTGACAGCTGCGATGACCACAAATTGGTAGAGGTGTGAACACTTGTCGATATTTTAAAATTAGTTTTTTTTCTTATTACATTAAGTATGTCAGTCATAGCCTCGAAAAGTAAACATCCACATCATGAAATGACCCAAACAAATCTTTACACAACACGTTATCGTTTCCATCTTTATCCCTTAATTTTGTATTGAAAAATATTGACAACCTCAATACAACAGAAAATGTTTCCACCTTTTTATTCTGCATCATGGGCAAAATTTTAACCATCGAGCTGTCAAATTTAACTATCGCTCTGTCAGTTTTAATAGAGCACTCTAGTTAGAGTGTGGCCAAGAGGCCATGACGTATCCAAACGAACATGGAATTTGACGTAAACACAATAGAAATATGTCAAATTTCATGTTCGTTTGGATACGTCATGGCCT
Source organism: Topomyia yanbarensis (assembly GCF_030247195.1). NCBI lineage: Eukaryota > Metazoa > Arthropoda > Insecta > Diptera > Culicidae > Topomyia > Topomyia yanbarensis. The sequence continues at coordinate 34,608,349 of NC_080670.1, forward strand.
CTTGGCCACACTCTAACTAGAGTGCTCTAAGTTTTAACCATGCTCCAGAGTAGGGTTATTTTGCAAATAACTTTCGAAGTGTCAGATTTTAACCAAAAGTTAAAAATTTCACCAAATGGTTCACAGCCTTAAAAATCTCAACTTGTTATTTTCCCAGCTTACAGAGTGGCGACGAGAAGCTGAGCTGGGTTTGGAACTGACATTAGGATGCGAGATACGAAAAACCTGCTTGCAGCATATCAAATAAAGCTTGTCAGAGTAAAAGCAGGCAGTCAGCGCAGATCCGCTCGGCTATCACCATGACATCATCCTTCTGGTTTGCAGCAAGCAGGTTTCTCGCATCATGCATCCTAATGTCAGTACCAGTCCCAGCCCAGTTTCTCGCTACCACTTTGTAAGCGGCCTAAAAGAAGAGATGACAGCAGTCAGAAAATTAAGATTCCCTACTAGTCCCTGTCGAAAATCTAATGACAATCGTTGCCAGATTCCTTTTGCAAACCGACCGCCCCGCCCGGAGAGCCATTTGATTAGCGCTTTTTCGTCTGCCAAGTCCAAGGGTACCCAACACACTGATTGGTCCCGAATGATTGCTTTCAATTATATTAGTTGTAACGTTTTCCGAGACGGCGGCGATGCTCGCGATATGGCAAAGTGCTGTTGGCTGTTTTCAACTTTTAAAATTGGCAAGCAATAACGCGGAATTTCGGGAAGAGGTGCGAAGCCGACCGCCGAGCGAAGAAAGTCACGTTCGAATTAGTATTAGCGATAGCGCAAAGTTTTCGCCCGGCAATGGATTGGAGCAATATAAAAACTTGTTGGACCAACCAAGCTTACCAGATACGGAATGAAAATATCCCAGGGGAATAATCGCTATCGGAAAAGTTTATCGCCGAACCGATAAATCCGGAAATCACGGCCAGAGGTTTCCGCTGGGCTTATCAAGTTGTGAGGAACGGAGCCTGGAAAAGTTTTGCCGAATAAAGTAAATTCGATACTTTTGTAAGCATGAATTTCGATTACCAATTACCGCATGAATAGTCCCCAATCAGGAAAAGTAATCATTATTGGGTACGTTCTGGGGCTGGGGTATGCGACCCAGAAAGAAACGAATGCGATTTACAGTCTAAAGAAATATGGTTCTTGCTTGATTTAATCATTTATAAGCAATCGTTCCGATTCAATCATATTAAGGGATGTGACGGTCTGATTTGAAATATGGATGTGAATACATAGTGTCCGATCAGTTGGCTGAATATCATTTGGCCAAATAACATTTGTCGATAAAGTCGTTTGATCATTTGAATCAGAGAGTAATGTATAATTAATTTATTATAAATGGGACTTTTAATTTTAACTTTTTCTTTTTTTTATTTATTATTTTATTTTCATTATTTGTAGCTAGTACTCTAGATATTCTGATGATATTCTCCTTCCTTTTTGCATGAGCTGTTCTTTCTATGTCTTAAACTCCAATTGGCCGACTGTGAAAAAAGCCTAAAATTCGACAGGCAAGTTCTATTAGTTTTGGACAAGATTTCATTATCCTTTTGGTAATAGCCCATTAAATTGTGCATTGCAATATTAAGCCCATATATCCGCAAAGATACTAAACGGTGAAGTAGTAAAATTCGGTGGGTGTAGAGCCTAAACTAGGCCGTAATACTTTTACGGCAATAAGAAAAAATGCTCTAATATTAAGACCGTTTATACTAAAAAGGTATCAAGAAAAATTTCCCCAAACGGCGACATCAATACATTTAATTTTTCTCTGATATGGAACATGAGACTTCCACATTTCATCAATTTTTACACAATCCATATTAACGTAACTGATCTTCTGAAAGTGTTTAGCATTTCACTTGTCAGTGTATTGCGTGTTATGCAAAGCGAACATAGTGTGGAGAAAGATCAAAAAGAACACACTCGTCACAAAGTATGAACAGTCCTTCCTGCACAAAATATAAACAGTCCTTCCCGTTCTGGGATGCCATTATGCAAGATTTACCTGCAACAACCAGAGTTTTTTGCAGCTTTCAGACATAAAAATAAAACTCATTCTGCCTGATATTTAAATTCAGAAGTTGTTTCACACAAACTTTACAAAACCTGATTGATGCATGTTCTCTGAAGTATGTTAAATTTCGATGACATCGATGTGATTGCCTTCAAATGACAGATTTAATCCAGACATTTTTAGTTGAACTGCCAGATTTTCTTTAAATAAAAGTGACAATCCTGCCTGTACGAGAAGCAAGATCTGTGGTTTGGATCCACGTATCCGAGCCAAAGGTCACGCGGTCACTTGTCTGAATCTAAACACTAAGTCTGGGCCTTTCGCAAATCCAGAGTTGGTGAGATGAAAGAGGATGGATTAGAGCCGGAAACTGGCCCTGATGCAAACTAAACTAGTTCGAATCCATGGATTGGTCCAGATAAGTGCTCTGTCCCGAATTCGGGGTCTAAACCAAAATCGGAACCTACCTTGTGTACCAGATGCCTGGTTTCAATTTAGGTCCAGACCCCGAATCCGCTACAATGTATCGTATGGATTTTTAAAGTTATTATTGTACATTCCAGCCAACCCAGACAGTAATCTAATATTCTGGCTGCTTTCTGGCTGTATTTAGGCAGAAACTAGGTAGAATTCCAGCTGAAGCCAGCCAGAATTCCGACTGGTTTTGTTCGGTACTAATACACTCACAGGAAACGATCGAACCGTCCCATCTATAGAGTTCTACGCAAATCATTTCACTCACACTAATTGGGGGTTTGTTTTCCTCCAGCTGTCATATTTAAAACTGTCAACCAATTTGAACATTTGAAATAGCTCGTCTAAAATATTTATAATGATGTTGAAATGCTCTATGTCGCTGTAAAACTTATTGCGGGGACGTACATTATCGGTTGGTCAGGTTCCATCATGAAAAGAATCCGACCGAAAAGCTATTTTCGATTTGTTGTCCTCCACCTACGACAGGTGGAGGAAAACAAATCGTTGAACACACTAATACAGTTACAGATTGTCAAGTACTCTATAAACGGAGCTGAGGTTGACACATACTGAAAAACTATTTGGTTATGTGATGCACATACATGTACAGTTACTGAAGTTCACCAACTTACCCACAATACCCCTACCTCCCGTATTTTTTTCTGGAATGAAACTTTCCATGTGATTGCTAAGCGTATTTTACAGTAGAAGAAGTAAATTAACGATTTCATGATAAAAATGTGGAATCGAGACTAAATGTCAAAAAATCTAATGTTTTTGAATTTTACCAGTAACAAATTGATTCCTATTGTGTTCCTTAGATTTCTACCCGGTCAACAAAGTGCATTTTATGTAAATTGATTGAAGAAAAAAGTCATATTTGTGCGAGTTATAAGATATGTTATACCAAAATACCCTATAACCCCAACTTTTCGTATTCAGACAAAGGTCGCAAAGGTTCCGTTGGATTCCTGAGATTTTTTCACATTAGAAAAACTCTAAAATATGTATGATTTGTAGCACAGAGTTGAAGAGATATTAAAAATCCCATAGTACCAATGTCAAATTATTATTAATTTTTCTATAATACCAATGTTAAAAACGTCAAGTGAATGGGGGATCAAAAATTGTCCAAATGATTTGAAATTTGGCATCTGAGCTTACTTTGACATTTGTCACAATATGAAAAGGGAAAATTAAAAGGAAATGCGATGCCTTACCGCCCACGTTGCGAATCATCGTGTGTGCACGCCTCGAGTCTTTCGCATTTCTAAACTCGTTTCAAATATCGCAGCACAGTAGTGTGAAGAGCACACGATAGACTTTGTACCAACCAATAAACGGGTGCACATGCTTTGACAATTAACGGTGTTTGACCGCTTTTTGTATCGTCCGGACGTTATGTTGCTCGTTTGACATGCGAAGGACGAATGATACAAACGGACACATTGGCACCCCTTATGTATACATTTTTTTACAATGGAGAATGCATTTACGCACTGACCCAGTACACGTGTTTAGTAGTTGCCAAGCTACCACACGGAAGTGTACTGGAGTGTCGGGCTCGACCAGGACCAAGCTAACGGGTAATACCGACTAAACTCCATTGGGCTCCGCCATTTTTCCTCCAGGAACTGCCCCCCGCCATTATTTCTGGGGGGATGGCAGTACTTAATGTACTCACTCATTCTCGCTCATGCACGCACACATCCAGTATGAGGCTTAGGGGAGACTGAGGAGACTTGATCCCCTTTTTTATTTTTCTGTCCAACTCCGTGGAATGATAAAAAACTATGTATTTTTTTGTAGTTTTATATTGTTTCTAGGGTGACTAATATTCATAAAAAAATTACATGGAAATATTATACTGGACTTGAGCTATGAGCATTTCTGGAAAACAACAAAAAAATGGAAAATTCTTAGATTAGTGGAGACTCGATCCCTAATTTGGGGACACTTGATTCCTTTATGAAAACGTGTTTAAAAGAGCATGTAGGGTAATAAGCCTATTTTTGCCCTGTTTCTACTATCATCCTACCCATCTGAAGCCTTTGGTTAGAGCAGCGTCTGCCATCTTTGCTCAACGCATTGACTCAAATGGTATTGCGATAATGGGGGTACTCGATTAGAGATTTTGCTGCGCTCAAACCGAATATTTTCACCATTCTCAAGACAATTTTGTTATTATATTGGCTATTAATAAGAGGCAAATGACCTTAATGTTAAAACCTATATAATCGAAATAAAAAATGGACCTTAATAACAAATCAAAGAAGCTGAAATAATAAAATTATTGTAGTAATAATGTGGTACCCTTCTTAATAGGGCAAAAACGGGTACATTACCCGTTCTTACAATTTTATAAATGGATTGTAGTATTGATTAAATTGTTATGATTAGATATTATTTTTGTTACTACATATTACGCATCTCTCACCTGATTTTTTTATGAATTCCCCAAATCTCCGTGCAATTATTTGAAAGCTGTCTTTATTATGGTTGAGGAACGTCAAATGTGGGATGAATGGTTGCTACGTATACTGTAGTAAACAATTACAGTTATGTTTCTTTACGATGAAGCGTTCATTTTTGACATTTTTTATGACAACAATGACTTCAATTGTTCTGGTGTGAATTTGGTTATTTTCAGTGGTGTGTAGGAAGTATGGCGAAGGGGATCAAATCTCCACGAATTTGAAGGGATCAAGTGAACCCATAGCATCTATTTCAGCAAACTTTAGTAAAAATATAGTTGAACAAAAGAATCAGCTCAATCATAACGTATTCATATAATTGACATTCCTCTACTGAAGAAGCAACGCGACGAAGAAGGACAGCAAGTGTCACATTGTCAAACAACGGGCACCGAGTTTACAACGTCTTCGTCACCTAAAAGATAGCAGATAACAGGTATATTTTTCATTCCTTTTTGTGATAGTTTTTCTTGCTAGGTAAAATGGATGAGGAGATGGGAGAACGAGTAACAGACCCTCCCCCTAAGCCTTCTGCTGAAAACGTAAACCCGATTAGAATTAAAATTTACCCAGAGTCGTCAACGGGACCATGGATTGTTTTTATTAGGCGTAAAGTAAAGGCGCTAAATATCATTCAAATTTCGAAAGATTTGACTTCGCGATTCTCGGATGTAAAAGAGATCGTCAAAGTTAATAAAGATAAAATACGCATTGTCGTTGGTAGTCTCAAACAAGCCAATGCAATTGCTTCTTGCGAGCTTTTTACGCGTGAGTATAGAGCGTATATTCCTTCAAAGGAAATTGAAATTGATGGGGTCATCACAGAATCGAGTTTGACTGTTGATGACTTAATTAAGCATGGGGTTGGTCGTTTCAAAGACACCATACTTAAAGACGTAAAGATACTTGAATGCAAGCAATTGCATTCAGTATCACACGAAGGAGATAAAAAAGTTTATCGACTGTCTGACTCGTTTCGAGTGACTTTCGCTGGGTCTGCGCTGCCCAACTATGTCATTATCGATAAGATTCGTCTCCCTGTTCGCCTTTTTATCCCTCGTGTAATGAATTGCCTTAATTGTAAACAGCTTGGCCACACAGCCACTTACTGTTCCAATAAGGCACGGTGTGGCAAATGTGGGGGTTCTCATCAAGAGGATACATGCAATGAAAATTTAGAAAAATGTTTAATGTGCGGAGAAAACTCGCATGAGCTCCCTGCATGCCCCATTTATAAATTGCGCGAGGATAAAATTAAACGATCCTTGGAGGAGAGGTCTAAGCGCTCCTATGCAGAAATGTTGAAAAATGCTACCCCTAAACCCATCTTCTTAGAAAACACTTACACATCTCTATTTTCGGAACAGTCTGACTCTGACGGAGCGTGCGAAGGTACATCATTTGTTTTACCCGGAAATTCCAGAAAAAGAAAACAGTCTTCTTTTCCCAAGCTGCCAAGCAAGGGCCTTAAAATTTCTCCACCAATAGATAAACTGCGCCCAAAACCGAAAAATTCCGATTCAAAACCGAAATCAATTCCACCCGGTTTTGGGAACGTACAATCCAAACAGAACACCATTACTGGAAATAATAAAATTTCGACTTCCTCTGAGCCTCAGCCAGGGGTAGGATTATTGAAATTTTCTGAAATTGTTGATTGGATTTTTAAAGCTCTCAATATTTCTGAACCACTAAAGAGTATACTTTCAGCTTTCCTCCCAACAATTAGAACATTTTTAGAGCAGCTGATTGCTCAATGGCCCATCCTTGCAGCGATTGTATCTTTCAATGGGTAATTCACCTCCTCCAATGAAAGATTCCATCACTGTTTTACAGTGGAATTGCAGAAGTATCATACCTAAAATTGATTCCTTAAAAATTTTACTGCATAATTTAAAATGCGATGCTTTTGCTCTATGTGAAACATGGCTTACCTCAAACATTAATTTCAACTTAAATGATTTCAACATTATTCGCCTAGACCGAGACACCCCGTATGGAGGAGTGCTTCTAGGAATTAAAAAGTGCTATTCTTTCTATAGAATTAACATCCCCTTGTTTGCAGGCATTGAGGCTGTTGCTGTCCAAACGAACATTAAAGGCAAAGACATGTCTCTCGCTTCTATATATATACCTCCCAAAGTTCAAATTGGACAACGTCAAATTTTTGAGGTAGTGGAATCCATGGATGCTCCGCGTCTGATACTGGGAGACTTCAACTCGCACGGAGTATTGTGGGGTTCCCTCTACAATGATAATCGATCCTCTTTGATATACAATGTTTGTGACGAATTTAATATGACAGTTTTAAATACTGGCGAAACAACACGCATCCCCAGACCTCCTGCACGTCCAAGTGCATTAGATCTATCTCTGTGCTCGACATCACTTCGGTTAGATTGCACGTGGAAGGTTATACCTGATCCTCACGGTAGCGATCATTTGCCAATCGTTGTTTCAATTAACAGTGAATTAGGCCTTACGAATTCAATCAATGTTCCTTATGATTTAACACGAAATATTGATTGGAAAACATACGAAACATTAATTTCCACTTCTCTTTCTTCGACAGAAGAGCTACCCCCTACCGAAGAATATGAATTCCTAGCGGGTTTAATTATTGAAGCAGCAGAACAAGCCCAAACGAAATGCAATCCTGGAATGACAATAAATAGACGGCCCCCTAATCCTTGGTGGGACAAAGAGTGCTCTGATGCATATGAAGCTAAACAAGTTGCCTACAAAGAAATTATGAAACAGAAAGGGGGTATACGTGAGAACTTTGAAAATTATTTCATTTTGCAAAACAAATTTGACAGTATACGTCGTGCCAAAAAGTCTAGTTATTGGAGACGCTTCGTTGATGGCTTGTCAAGAGAAACATCAATGAGTACTCTTTGGAACACAGCCAGAAGAATGAGGAATCGAAACGTGACTAATGAAAGCGAAGATTTTTCGAATCGTTGGATATTTAATTTTGCCAAGAAAATTTGTCCAGATTCTGCTCCTGCGCAGAAAATCACTCGCGATGCTCCCACAAGTAACGATTTCATAGATTCGCCTTTGACAATGATGGAATTTTCAATTGCACTCCTCTCATGCAACAATAATGCTCCGGGACTAGACAGAATTAAATTCAACTTGGTGAAGAATCTGCCTGACCTAGCAAAAAGACGCTTGTTGAATTTATTCAACAAGTTTCTTGAGCAGAACATTGTCCCGCGTGACTGGAGACAAGTGAGAGTTATCGCCATTCCAAAACCGGGAAAACCAGCCTCCGATCATAACTCGTATCGACCGATTGCAATGCTATCCTGCATCAGGAAATTGTTGGAAAAAATTATCCTACGACGTCTCGACAATTGGGTTGAGGCGAGCGGCTTGCTCTCAGATACCCAGTATGGTTTTCGGAGAGGAAAGGGAACGAATGATTGCCTGGCGCTACTTTCGTCAGAAATCCAACTCGCTTACGCAAAAAAAGAACAAATGGCGTCTGTGTTCTTAGACATAAAAGGAGCATTCGACTCAGTCTCCATTGATGTTCTCTCGGAGAAGCTACATCAATGTGGTCTTTCACCGATATTAAATAATTATTTATACAATTTATTGTCAGAAAAGCACATGCATTTTTCATATGGCGATTTGGCGACACTCAGAATAAGTTACATGGGCCTCCCACAAGGCTCTTGTCTAAGCCCCCTTCTCTATAATTTTTACGTGAATGACATTGATAATTGTATTGTCAGCCCATGCACTCTAAGACAACTTGCAGATGATGGGGTGGTTTCTGCCACAGGACCTAAAGCCATAAATTTACAACAACCATTGCAAGATAGCTTGGATAATTTATCAATTTGGGCTTTAAAGCTGGGCATCGATTTTTCTACGGAGAAAACAGAGTTGGTCGTTTTCTCAAGGAAGCGTGATCCAGCTCAGCTTCAGCTTCAGTTGGTTGGTAGAACGATAGCCCAAGTCCTGACTTTTAAATACCTTGGAATTTGGTTCGATTCTAAAGGCACATGGGGAGGCCACATTAGGTATCTACAGGCATGGGAAAATTCACTCATTCGTTTGATTGCATCTGATAGCCATTCATCCTTGGTTCAGCCGCACACAATCATCATAGTGAGCATGGAGCAACGAACCATGAGATAATGCGATGAATCCTCTCTCCACCACCATGTTTGTGCACTCCGAACGGTCAGCGAACGCACTATGTAAGTGAGTGGTTAAAAAAAATACTTGAAACGAACCGAACGTCAGCAAACAGGCAGGACTTCAATTCTGGATGAATCAAAATTCGCTCACTCATCGAATGCATTTGTTGACTCATTCAGAGGGTTCCTCGTATGTAATTCCAATAATAAGTATAAGGCGCTGTATATATCGTTTACGCAGAGCTGTAGGAATTAGATTTTTCTTTAAACTTCTTGTTCGGCTCGGAAGCCTTTTGGTGATTATAAGCCGGGAAATTACATGAAAATATAGCACAGTTTGAATACTGTGTCTGTGACAGATGACTTCTATAATAATCATAGGCAAGGACTCGACATCGCTTTTGGGAATGATTTGAGATAGTATCGTCGCATTCGGAAAGCGACAGAAATTGTTAAATTTAAAATTAATTCTTTTAAAAGGCTAACGCGATGTTTATATAAACAAATTCATTATATCGCTACGGAGCGTAATTTCCTCACCCTTCGTAGTAGCAATCGCACAGCTGTTTATTATAGTAAATTAAGAGTAAAAACGAAATTAAAGTTTTTTTTGCTATTGTTAAGATTATATTGATTTGTAGACAGAGCTGCGCTAAATAAATTTAAGTGTTGGATACGTTGTACATAAAAACGTATTGACTCCAAAAATACGTCTGTTGAACTTTTTTATTCATAACTAGTTCGTCGGGATAATAACGGATATCAATATTTTTGTAATTATCTTTGTTTTTGGAACGTGTTTGACGAGTGGGTTTTGAAATACCGTCATCGGTGATTACTTTACGCCAAAAATAGAACGTTTTGTACATTACACTCAAGAACTACGATCACGCAACTTCAAATTTGTAACTGTTCGATGTTTTACTTATGGTACAAGTACCTCCAAAGTCATTGAAATGAACTTTTGGAAAATCAAGATTGAACGTGAAATCTAAAGAGCTAAAATTGACGTAAAGTCACCCCCACAAGGGGGCTACTTTACGCCAAAATTTTTTCGCAAAATCATGTTAACTCCTTGATTTATTGTTATGGATTATGCTCGTTATTTATGTGTAAAAGCAAATGAATGTAGTGCTCGTAAAAATAAAAGGGTGTGTTCAAAAACTGCGTACCACGCATCCAATAACCTTGTTTTGGAGAGTCGATAAGTCCTACAATGAAAAAAAGCAAGCCGAGAAAAAAAGCTCTACATGATATACTTGATATTGATGATATTGAGCCTTGATAATTAGACCACCTTGTTTTAGTATTTTTCTAAAAGTAGTTTTAATTGTGTTACGGAGTGCAAAGGCTTTTCCAACAGAAACGTTTTAATGGTCAGGTCAGTTCATCCATCTTTTATGATATATCCATTTATAATATGACGAATTTCGCGCAAACTCGAACAAATGTTGGCAGCACCCTTTCAGATTTTAATGAAACTTTCTGTACATGAGAAATTTGTCACAAAAAGCCACTTTGCATACTTTGTTTTTCCAAAAATGATCTAGACAAGCTTTTGAGAGGGTCGAACTTTTTTAACCAATTTTTTTCAAATGTCTAAAAATGATAAATCCTACAAAAAAATGTTGTAGGAGTGATTTTTGCAAAATTAGTCATTAGTTGGGCACTTTCAAGAAAAAAGTTATTTGAAACAAACATTTCCTTGTCCAAACTGATTTTTTAGTGTATTTTTATCGAAAACTAAACCAATGAAAGTCATAATCATCTCAGAATCCAATAAAACTCAGTTTGTCAAAAGATATTGTCCAACTTAGCAATTAAGGGTGTTTATACGCGATTAAAGAGTTTTTAAACTATATGGGGTTGGCTCGATCGGTAGTTACCGAAGAAGCTGGTTTCATTCCAGTAAAGCACATTCAGAATTTAAGCTGGCTTGAGGTTTCTGTCAGAATTTCGAATCAAATAAAACAACCGATCGCGGCTCATTGCTTCATTTAAAACTGATTGTGGCTGGTTTGACTAGTATTTAATAGTATTTACAGGTATGGTCCGTTGGGACCATTTTAGATGTTTCGATGCATTTTTTTTTTCAAATTTACCCTTTGGTCGTTATAACATCTCGTACACTATTTTTGAACTTTATAACCTTGAATGTCATGTGTGTCATGATATCCAAAGCCATTGTTTAATATTGTGGTTGTAGTTGAAAACTGGAAAATCCAACCAGACACAATCGTATTTTCTTTTGTTTTTAGCAATGGAACACACTACTCCCGACGTCGTGAATTAGCATTGAACAAAAGAGAAAAAAATGTCCCTGATAGGATTTTCCAGTTTTCAACTGTAACGATAATATTTTAACTGCACAAAAGATAGACAGATTCATGAATAGGGGAATCGGGGGCAAGTCCGACACCGCGGGTAAGCCCTACACCCCATAACTTTTCCCAGATATCAAATTTTAAATCATACAATAATAACAGGATATCATTAGTACGATTATTTTGAGTATTTCGAGACACATATATGCCATATAGATTCATCCAACGTCACAAAATAAACAAAATATGCGAACGCAAAGTTTATGCGCACTTGGATGTTATTTTTAGTTGAAACATTTTAAGGTTTTAACAGCACAAAAGCTTTGAAAATTACCAGTATTTTGCCGCACATTCTAATTTATTCTGCCGGATTGTTGATCAACAGAGTTCCGAAAAATCATAACACGAACCGGATAGCTCACTACAAAAGGGTATGTTACTTCTAAGTGAATGAATCTTAGTAACAGGGGATATATTCTTCTTGCAGAACGGATCTTACTTCTTAGAATGGCTTCACAAGCGGTAATAAAGCTAGAAAAGATTAATGGGGAAAACCAAGTGTTGAACATTATTTATTAACACCACACATTCGTATGCTTTTCCTCTTGCTACGCGATGATATTCCAGAAAGCATGCATGTGCATCACACATACTCATATACACATAATTACACTTTATCACACATACACAAAACATTTTTAATGAAAAAAATGGACAAAAAGAAAGCTAACAAGGGTGTCGCTCTTGCCACTTCGGGGTGTCGGTCTTACCCGCAGCGTTTTTAAAATGTTATTTTTCTCCTTTTGGCAACCAATAATTTTTAATGAATCCAACACTGAAAAAATTATATCTTGTTAAGAACCATCTAAACAAGGATTATGCACAGAATATACAATTTTTGGAGCTTCGTGGTATTTTAGAAAAATGATTGCGCTTAGGGTGTCGGACTTGTCCCCGGTTCCCCTACTGAAATAGTAAAAAGTACTTCAACATGATACAGAAGAAATAAAGTCAGTAACTTGTAGGTCACGCTAGCCGTTAAACGATAAGCTTGCGTATGTAAAAATTAAAAATCCTGCATCTTGAGCTATTTTACCTTTGCACTTCTTCCCATATATTACCTCTACAAAGGATAGAGAACCGATTGAACGATTCAATGATTGGATATGATGATTGAATCAAGATTAGACTCATCGAGTGGCTCGCAAACCAAAAAAATAATATTCCAATCTGATTCACTCACATCCAAACATCATTCTTAGAAAATATTGAGAGAATGAGAGGCTCTCCGACTTAGAACGAACGGGAGTCAATTGAGTGCCGCACAGCTGCTATCGCTAATGAGCTTTGCGACAAGCTCAGTGTATACCTCCTGGCGTTTACTTCGTGAGACAAACACAACGGTTGGTAGCATGAGATGTATCAGAATATGAATACAGATGAATGAATTTCGAATGTATTTTTCCCATACCTGGGTATCTAATAACGAAATGCCAACAAAGGATAAATTTTCTGCGAACAATAACTGGATCATGGTGGGGTTCTCATCCAAGCGACATGATAAGATTGTATCAAACAACAATACTTTCAGTAATGGAATATGGATGCATCTGTTTCCGTTCAGCTGCGAACACTCACATTATTAAACTGGAACGGATACAATATCGTTGTTTACGAATTGCCTTAGGTTGCATGCAGTCGACCCATACGATGAGTCTTGAAGTACTAGCGGGAGTTCTTCCTTTAAAAGACCGATTCTGGGATCTCTCCTCTCGTTTACTTATTCGATGTGAGGTTATGAACCCACTGGTAATTGAAAATTTTGAAAGACTTGTCGAGCTTCAACCCCAAACCAGATTCATGACAGTGTATTTCAATCACATGTCACAAGAAATAACGCCTGCTAGGTATGTTCCCACATACGTCAATATACTAGATACTCCTGAATCCACTTTATTCTTCGACACGTCCATGCAAGCAGAGATTCGTGGAATTCCGGATCATCTACGCTCGCGGGAGATCCCTAAAATATTCACAAGTAAATATCAACACATAGACTGCCTTAAAATGTTTTACACTGATGGGTCACGAATCAGTGAGGCCACTGGTTTCGGTATTTTCAACAATAATTTTTCAATTTCTCTCAAACTTGCAGAACCCGCCTCTGTTTATATAGCGGAACTAGCAGCAGTTCACTATAGTTTGCAAATAATTAATACTTTACCCCCGAACCATTACTTTGTCCTCACTGATAGTCTCAGCACAATTGCAGCTCTACGCTCAAAGAGGATTGATAATCAAGATCCATTCTTTTTGGGGAAGATACGAGAATCTCTGAGTAACCTGACAAGAAAATGTTATAAATTTACCCTAGTGTGGCTCCCCGCCCATTGCTCTATTGCGGGCAATGAGAAAGCTGATAATTTAGCCAAGATTGGTGCACTAGATGGTGAAATATATGAAAGACCCATCGCTTACAATGAATTTTATAGCGCTTCTCGACAGAGGACACTTGCTAGTTGGCAAACATCTTGGGACAATGGAGATATGGGACGATGGCTACACTCAATTACCCCTAAAGTATCAACGAAGGCATGGTTCAAAGGATTGGATGTAAGTCGGGACTTCATCCGTGTGATGTCTAGGCTCATGTCCAATCATTATACTTTAGATGCGCATCTCCGTCGTATTGGGCTCGCTGAGGGTAATCATTGTGCTTGTGGAGAGGGTTACCATGACATTGAGCATGTTGTTTGGTCCTGCACTGAATATCGTGAAGCCAGATCACAATTAGTAGATTCTTTACAAGGCCGAGGAAGACCAATCCATGTTCCTGTTAGAGACATCCTGGCGTATCGCGATCCTTTATACATGGAACTTATCTATCATTTTCTAAAAACAGCGTCTGTCAAAATTTAATTAAATTCATCTCCTCATACTCTCATCCAAGGCTAATCATTCACCAATTAAAGTGTCCTAGAATATTCAGTTTTTAAATTTAGACAATAACAGAAAAAAAGTAAATAAATACACCCGAAAATACTAGATCATTATGAAATACAGCAATGTAAGGAAAAAAGCAAACAATAAAGTGATTTCAGTGTTAGTTTTAGACAAATTACTAGTATAGTTAAAATTAGTCTTAAGGATTTTTGTAACGTGCTATGTAAAAAAAGAAACTGGCGTAAAATGCTTTTGCAAATGCCGTGTCAAATAAACGTATGAAAAAAAAAATATAATTGACATTCTCCTGTAATTCTGTATGCAAAAGTAGAGTATGTAGTGGGTGATTTTATCAATTTTATAAAAGTTTGAATATTTGAAAAATAAATCTTCTTCAGTTCTTCTGAGACTTTTTTTTAAATCGGTAAAAATTCGGTTACACAAAAGTCTATTTTCTTTTTTCTGTGTTAATGAAATTTATGTTTAGATAAAACTACGCAACTTTATAGTATATTCGATTAATGTATTCTGATCCGCCTTTGAGTTACAATGATGGGATCAAGTCTCCCCGGGGATCAAGTCTCCTCAGTCTCCCCTACTTGGATGCTCGCTCTGTCACACCCTGACGCTTGCTCTGACACTCCATGTGAGTCTGATTTGTGTGCTCACTTCTAGCATACCATGCAAGGCTGACTTGGATGCTCGCCCTATCACCTGATTCACTCTCAGTCATACCACTCTAGTAAACCCTGTCACTCACCCTGGCATCACATGTGGGACATTTTTCTAGGTTCCCACTTCTGTGAAGCTTACTTGGGTGCCATGTGAGTCTGACTTGTGTGCTCACCTCTAGCATACCATGTGAGACTGACTTGGACGCTCACCCTACACTCCTCTGCCACGTCACGAGGTATCAATAGCGATAGGTACCAACGTCTATTCACTCACTCTTCTGCCATTCTTCGGTGTGACTACCGCGGTTGCCACCCGCTGCCCCACACTTACCTCAGCATGGGCAGACTATTCGCTCATTTCTCCGCGCTCAGCTCTTTCCGCTCTAACTAACCAATCATAAGTTAGTCATGCTTTTCGTCTGCTGCTCGGCGCGCCAGATTCTCCACCGCTTGGCACATCCTCTAGATAAGGGTATCAGGGGTTGTGTCCCGGCCGCAGACGTCTAGCATTGCTCTTCTTTCGACGTCGAAACGAGGACATACGAACAGTATGTGCTCCGCAGTTTCGTCAACACCTGGGCATTCAGGGCCGACTGGGGCCTCCGCGTGCCCAAACCTGTGCAGGTACTGTCGGAAGCAACCATGGCCTGACAGGAATTGTGTCAGATGGAAGTGAACTTCCCCATGCGGTCTACCCACCCAGCTCGATATGTTAGGTATCAGCCGGTGAGTCCACCCACCTTTCGAGGAGTTATCCCACTCGCGCTGCCATCTGGCGACCGAAGCCACCCTAGTACGCTCGCGGACTCCTCTAGTGCCACGCAGCTCAAAACAATCGTCTTCCCGGATGGCCAGCCCGACTGGCATCATGCTCGCTATCACGCAGGATGCATCGTGTGATACCGTACGGTAGGCAGATATCACTCTGAGACACATCAAGCGGTAAGTGCTCTCCAGTTTCCGAAGGTAACTGGTTACTCCCAGTGGTCTCGTCCAGGACGGGCCGCTGTATCTAAGGATAGATACGACAACGCCTGCCAGTAACCTACGTCTGCTGGCGCACACCTTAGAGCTATTGGACATCATGCTCGATAGTGCCGCAACAGCAGTCGAAGCCCTCTTGCACGCATAGTCGACATGGCTGCCGAAGGTCAGCTGGTCATCCATGATGACTCCAAGAATCTTCAGACTCCGCTTTGAAGTGATCACGACTTCTCCCACTTGGATAACTGCATGTTGTACCAACTTGCGATTGTAGACGATAACCACGGCGCCCCTTTATATAACTACACGTATTTGATTATGTCTCTTCATAGGTGCCTCCTTGGAAATCAACTCCAGAAAGAGAACTGCGGAGACTCCATTTTGAATTGATTGGACCCGGGTTTAGCTGTCAAAAACGAATTCAATCATACACTGGCTATTCTTATAATATTGTATGTGTTGGCGTACAATGCCGCGGCACACGATGCCACAAATGCTGTTTTCTAGTGCCACCTATTGACGGCTCTGGCTGAGTAACGAACAACCTGCGTTAGACGGAAAGCTGCAATCATGCTACAGCTGCTACGACGGCGTCAAAACGTAAACTGATGAATTGTTCCTCCAGGCCATGCCTTAAGCGTCGCAGTTCATTTGACGACGAAGGGGCAGTGCCAATAACGTTAACTCGCTCGGTCGAATAGTACGGACCAATCATGGCGCAGATAATTACTGCTTTCACAACATTTATTATTTCCTTTATTTGCACTAATTGTACATTCTACGGATTTTGTTACATAATTATTGTGCATATTCCTAAACAGCGCAGAAATCTGTTTTTTCATTCATTACAACAGTAGATATTTATATTAAAAACCCGGTAAAATTTTGACCAAATGTTTTGAAAAGGGGCTCCTACATTGAAACTCTAGAAGTATTCTACTACAAAAGCGCCAAACAAGCACTACAAGAAATATATTCTCGTAAACCTTTTTCACTCCAAAAGATGTGTTTGGGCCTTCGAAGGAACTCTGAAGTTTGTTTGCAATTTTCCAGAACTAATAACTTATTACGTCGGCACATAACATCTCTCTTGAAAATTAGTTATTAGTCATTCCTTTACTCGGTTCGTTTCATCTAAGAACTTATTCAGCTGCTATCCAGTTTGGACTTGGCAGATTAAGGAATCACACAGAATGTTGATATATGTTCATTTTCTGGCAATCTAAATAAATAGGAGCCTCAAACAATGACCAAAGGGGAGGTTTAGAAAATGAAAAAGGGGGAGAAAATAAATAATAAAAAAGTCGAGCTGGTCCATAAAGCCTGTGTGTGGCGTATAGCACTGATTCGAACTCGGCAGCTAGTAGAAGCGAGAAACAAATTTACAGACAAGTGCGAATATCAAGGTTTTAACTTGCATACTCGCTTTGATGTGCCGTTATAAATGGTTTATCGCATCTGCTCCACTCAGAGCTTAAACAATTGACATCCCTGCGTGAACTTGAAAGAAAACGAAATTCAATTCATGCCCGCTCCGATTAATGAAATTTTTGGTTCGTTTTTTTCATAATTCGTTCGCCCGACGCAGCGCATTCAATCTCGGACATGTTCGGTTTCAGAAGCAAAGTGAATTTTGTTTCTATGCTAGCTCTGAGAGGGATTATTAATCAAAATTGCACCAGATATAGATTACGCAGTACACTTATGCTCGCAAATGGAGAAAAGGCCAACTTCTGCCTTCAAACCGTCCGCATGATAACAAATGAATGTTTTGTTTGGTGAAGGAATTCATATTTCCTCTGCAGTCAAGCATTCGATTCTGCATAAAATTTCAGGCAACTGCCTGTTAACCCTTTCATGCCCAACTTTTTTTTAGTGCACGTAGGGTTTCAAAACTATTTTTTCTTGAAAACGGTGGGATCAAGAAACTGGAAAAAACTTTTTTCATAAAGGTAGGCGCTTCTCTTGCAGTGCTAGAAGCTGCTCAATTTTTACCTTCCAATGCTCACTACAATCCTCCTAGAATATTCACAATAGTCCAATTGCTTGGAAAACGTAGCCAAAAATAGTCTAAATTGATAAGTTTTATCAGTTTTCACTAATATTGCATCATAACGAAGTTATATGAAAAATTCATTTTCCGTCATCAACGTAAACTGTCCCTGGCAGCACTGCTCCATCGGAATTCAAGCAAACTAATTGCAATAACTTCAATTCTAGAGCTGATCCTTGTAACTGTTAATACTTAAATGAAAGCCAATAGTCACATTTATTAGCCTTACTTGTTTTTGTGAGGAAATCTTGCCTCAATCAAATGTTATAGCTGTTTAAAACCGTTGTTGTCCACAAACAACATGGGCATGAATGGGTTAATGAATGAGGGAGGCGGTGAATCTGAATGATGGTTTCGGTAAATACAAGCAGAAATAGGTAACTGATTTTGAAATTTCGCAGCACTGACTCCACTATCAAAGGGTCGAAGATGCAGTTGATGCCAAAAACGTCACGCCGATGTTGAAGTAGGCAGCACACAAAAACAATACCAATAAAATCACTGTTTCAAACTTGAACTAGTCTTGTTTGAAAAAATAAATTGTGCTGAGCACCGATTTTTTACCTAGATTACCGGTGCTGAGGACTTCAGCACCGTAGAACTAGGTCACGCCGAAAACGGTCGGCACTGGAATCCCCACTATTAACTATTCCAACCAGAACCGTGCTTTTATGGCAGCAACCATCAAGACTGAAATTTTTCTTTTAAATGTAATCATTCGGGTCACATAAAGAAAACTTTATTTCCCCACTTCGGACAAGCGGCTAAGAGCAAAAATGGTCCCATAAACAGCAGTTGGTTTCACTTCCACATTACAACGCGTAACTTGCCGAGAATTCCTTCTGCATCGGAGTGTTCTCGAAGTTTTCGTCAGCTCGAAGAAAAATCCCTCACGTAATGCACCCGGCACGCCGGTTGCATTACCCCTGCTGGAAAGTACGAAGTAAGAACAAAAAAAAAGACTAACGGCGTGAACCTGTGCTCAGACTTCTTCGCAGGGACGAACGAAAGTTTTTCAATTTATTACCGGAAGATAATTTTACCCATTTTGAGCCGCTCCGTGAGTTGCTCGCGGAATCAGGGATCTTGAGATGCGCACACCCATTCAGTGCGGTGGTGGTTGGACCTCACCTACAGATGATGGCGAAATAAAAACTATATGATAGAAATGAGGGGGAAGGACGAACTAGGTGCTGTCATTGCGCGCACGTTCCGAATGTAACCTTGGCATATTTAAATGCAACCGCTGCTCAGAGCAGACGCATTAAAATATACGATCGAGACGATGGTCAAATGGTTCTATTAAAGGGATATGTGTAATTTGACAGTCAATGGAACATTTTCGGTTTATTTTTTAAGATTTCAGAATAATTCCAAAATGGAATAATATTTTTTTTCAATACTGCGTAAAAGAAGCTGGAGCGCAAGGCTTAGAACTTATTCCACGATTATTTGTAAAGCTAATTATTTAGAAACACAATAGTATTGCTTTCTAGATTGGAACTATTGTACGGGGCTGCACGATTAAAAAAAAATACGAGGCTTTTGTCATTTCAGTTAGAATTCTGGAACATAAAAAACTTCCTATGTACAATCACCCGTTGGAAGGATATGTCTTAACGCTACCGTTACGCTCTGCCAGCATTCATCGAATGGAAAAGCAATAAAAAGTTTCGAGTAAATTAAAAAGGACTTATTGAGAGGGGGAATGCGGAACCGATGGATAAGTAGATTAAGCTACGCTGCTTCCAACCCAGGTCGGCAAACACTCCGACCAAAGTTCTTGAGACTAGCTCTTGAGTGAACCGTTTTTAATTAAATCGCACGTAGTAGCAAGTTCGACGGGATTCACTGCTGCGAACTTGGTTGAAAGCAATTTCGTTACGTGTGATGTGGCTTGATGGAAAGGTTGATCAAAAGATTGGCGTTTGCGGATATCTACTGATTGGGAAAAAAATTCACTTGTGAAAAGTCTTTATAAAGGAAGGTCCTAGTTCTAGCATGCCTGGAAACCGAAATCTAGGACTTTGTTCGGAGGGACATTGCCACTTGGGATAGTTTCCGGATGCCGGTTGATTGTGGACGGTTGACGATTGACTCTTGACTACTGACTTTTGAATTTTTACCTTCTACTGCTAGTTGGGTCATTAAATCATATGCTGTTTTTGATTTTTTCCGATGCAGGTAACGTTGGAGATACGTAATCGAACTTTTTTAACTTTTCGTGCGCAAAAAAAAAAAATATGAAATTGAATTATTACGACCACACCTTCCATTGAACTACCTTGATCCCTATTCTTTTGCTGGGATAACTGTCAAAAATGCTAACCCGTGTGGCCAAATTCACTGTCAAGGCAGATCGATAGTGTCAAACGAGGACGTGTTTGCATTTTTTTTTTACAAAATCAATTAAAAATCTTTCTGAAGTTTTGAAGATTGAACCTATACATTGTTATATTTAGAAAGATTAGCTATATTGGTTTATGAAGTAAAAGGAGTATTTTATTCTTCATTTAATGACCCAATTGTTAACTTATACAATTGATTGTACACTGATAGCTGATCACAAACTGCTCTTATTATTTATGACACGGGTTTAACCGATATTGTTTTTAATTAAATTTCTGAGAGACTCCAACATTGATTAGCATTCAGTTTAATAAAAACGAACAAAAATTTTCAACTGGCTTCGAACAAATAGTTTAGCAGCATCCAAATTAATCTCTAGTGAAATGAGCGATAATGGAAATTATTCAAGATGATGTTAGTGAAAGCCACTTACTATGCAACATTTCGTTGAAATCTATCAAAAGCAATGATGCTCAAATTTAAAATTTGCCAAACTATTTAGATTTATCTAGCTATGTTTGACGGTACGTTCCAGCCACTCTTAGCACATCAAAAAACAGCTTTCGGTAAAATGTTTCCACTCAGCAACAGACGTTTAAATCAAATCTCAAGAATCCGGAAAGGAAGACTAATGGTTGATTCTATGGTTTGAGGGAAATTACTTTTCCCGATTGTGTGCTGTTGGCTGTGATGCGAAGTTCCATTCCACTTTTAAATAAATTCTAGCATCAAGCAATGCCCACACTCACTCGCCTGCAGAGCGAACAATAGCCGCTCGGTATACACTAGCAAACATTGGGTGTGCTGGAAAGAGTGTTGCGCTTTCTCGAAAAACTTTATCCTAACTCCCATCATCGTTTACACCCGCTTCACACAGATTTATGCAGGCAACTCGTCTTGCTCCGTGGAAAAGAAGGAAAGATCTTCAGCCCAGCCGGCTACAGTAGCACCGGGTAAGCATCAAGTGAACCTGTTCCAACAGTTGTGGAGTGCTTACCGATTCAATTCAACGAGTTTTAATAAAAGTTTGTCTTTGATTGATGCGTTCTTTACCGATACTATTAGCAGGGGGAATTTAACCAGCCCTTTTCGGTAGTAGGATAAACGTTGGGAAAGCTGTTGAAATTCGATTTCGTTGTGAAAAATTCGTCTGTGTAAAAGACATTTCTGAGTAAGTTTCGAGTACACCGGGTAGTATCTACATGACCAAATAACGGGACCTAAGATCCCTGTCTCTGAAGCTCTGCTATTTTAACCCTAGAACGTTGCACTGGAGTACAAATGTACCTCACGCCATCTTTGGAGCTGCGTGAAGATGAAGATTTACCGACCTGGGACCCTAGCCATAATTCAATTTAGAGTTCATTGTAAATGTAGGAAAAGGTGGTAAAATCAATTTTCTTTTAGCCTTCGTGGAAGCAGAAGTCAAAGTTGGCGTAGGGTACATTTGTACCCCAGTGTATGGCTTCCGTTAATGTTTCGTTCTCTCAGTGGAAATGTGATTCGTGACAACACCAGTTTACATACGGTTTGTTTTAAATAAAATGAACAAAATGAACAAAATGTACAAAATGAACAAAATGAACAAAATGAACAAAATGAACAAAATGAACAAAATGAACAAAATGAACAAAATGAACAAAATGAACAAAATGAACAAAATGAACAAAATGAACAAAATGAACAAAATGAACAAAATGAACAAAATGAACAAAATGAACAAAATGAACAAAATGAACAAAATGAACAAAATGAACAAAATGAACAAAATGAACAAAATGAACAAAATGAACAAAATGAATAAAATGAACAAAATGAACAAAATGAACAAAATGAACAAAATGAACAAAATGAACAAAATGAACAAAATGAACAAAATGAACAAAATGAACAAAATGAACAAAATGAACAAAATGAACAAAATGAACAAAATGAACAAAATGAACAAAATGAACAAAATGAACAAAATGAACAAAATGAACAAAATGAACAAAATGAACAAAATGAACAAAATGAACAAAATGAACAAAATGAACAAAATGAACAAAATGAACAAAATGAACAAAATGAACAAAATGAGCAAAATGAACAAAATGAACAAAATGAACAAAATGAACAAAATGAACAAAATGAACAAAATGAACAAAATGAACAAAATGAACAAAATGAACAAAATGAACAAAATGAACAAAATGAACAAAATGAACAAAATGAACAAAATGAACAAAATGAACAAAATGAACAAAATGAACAAAATGAACAAAATGAACAAAATGAACAAAATGAACAAAATGAACAAAATGAACAAAATGAACAAAATGAACAAAATGAACAAAATGAACAAAATGAACAAAATGAACAAAATGAACAAAATGAACAAAATGAACAAAATGAACAAAATGAACAAAATGAACAAAATGAACAAAATGAACAAAATGAACAAAATGAACAAAATGAACAAAATGAACAAAATGAACAAAATGAACAAAATGAACAAAATGAACAAAATGAACAAAATGAACAAAATGAACAAAATGAACAAAATGAACAAAATGAACAAAATGAACAAAATGAACAAAATGAACAATATGAACAAAATGAACAAAATGAACAAAATGAACAAAATGAACAAAATGAACAAAATGAACAAAATGAACAAAATGAACAAAATGAACAAAATGAACAAAATGAACAAAATGAACAAAATGAACAAAATGAACAAAATGAACAAAATGAACAAAATGAACAAAATGAACAAAATGAACAAAATGAACAAAATGAACAAAATGAACAAAATGAACAAAATGAACAAAATGAACAAAATGAACAAAATGAACAAAATGAACAAAATGAACAAAATGAACAAAATGAACAAAATGAACAAAATGAACAAAATGAACAAAATGAACAAAATGAACAAAATGAACAAAATGAACAAAATGAACAAAATGAACAAAATGAACAAAATGAACAAAATGAACAAAATGAACAAAATGAACAAAATGAACAAAATGAACAAAATGAACAAAATGAACAAAATGAACAAAATGAACAAAATGAACAAAATGAACAAAATGAACAAAATGAACAAAATGAACAAAATGAACAAAATGAACAAAATGAACAAAATGAACAAAATGAACAAAATGAACAAAATGAACAAAATGAACAAAATGAACAAAATGAACAAAATGAACAAAATGAACAAAATGAACAAAATGAACAAAATGAACAAAATGAACAAAATGAACAAAATGAACAAAATGAACAAAATGAACAAAATGAACAAAATGAACAAAATGAACAAAATGAACAAAATGAACAAAATGAACAAAATGAACAAAATGAACAAAATGAACAAAATGAACAAAATGAACAAAATGAACAAAATGAACAAAATGAACAAAATGAACAAAATGAACAAAATGAACTAAATGAACTAAATGAACTAAATGAACTAAATGAACTAAATGAACTAAATGAACTAAATGAACTAAATGAACTAAATGAACTAAATGAACTAAATGAACTAAATGAACTAAATGAACTAAATGAACTAAATGAACTAAATGAACTAAATGAACTAAATGAACTAAATGAACTAAATGAACTAAATGAACTAAATGAACTAAATTAACAAAATTAACAAAATTAACAAAATTAACAAAATTAACAAAATTAACAAAATTAACAAAATTAACAAAATTAACAAAATGAACAAAATGAACAAAATGAACAAAATTAACAAAATGAACAAAATTAACAAAATGAGCAAAATCAACAAAAGCAACAAAATGAACAAAAGTTATATGTAGAGAGGGGGGGGGGGCGGTCAGAAAGACATATCGTGTCAAATCAACTATGTCCAAAATATCAATTTTCCTAAAAATTATATTTTAAGTGGATACATTAAATCTCATTTAAAAGACCTTTGGCATCAAAATCACAATACCGATTTTTAAATTTTCCTTTGAACATTTCAGTTCCTGCTTATACGGAATCAAAAACCGTCGTAGGAGGCCAATATGGTTGGTGGGACTTTGGTTAGTCATTATTGATCTTGATTAGAAATAATTTACAAATTTCAAACGCGATGCGCTTTTTACAGATTACAATGCCCCACCCTTGTGCTCATCACATCATTTGGGGCAGCACAGTCGTAAATCTGAGAGGATTTGAACTGACGGAGTACATAAGTAGGACCAATCCACATATTCTGAATGTATGAAAAGAATGTGTGAATTTTGCAATTTTTGTCTGTCTAAGTCACCGGAAGTATTTGAAGTATTTGAGAATATAAAATAATAAAGCAAGCAACAGAGAGTAACACATTTTATCAATTAGTCGGTAATGTGTTATTGAAACTAGGCCATTCTCGTGGAAAATCTAATTTTCGTCAGTAGAAAAATCCGAGTGCCCCACAATTACAGCTGCATCGTGTGCCAATGTCTTTATGGAAAGATAAAGCTGATCTGGATCAGTTGAAAGTTAGTAGCATCCTGTGAAGTGCACAATCAGTTAGGGTCACTAGTCATGTCTTTTGATGTCAAGTCATGTCATATCATGTCATGTCACGTCACGTCATGTCATGTCACGCAATGTCCTATCACATCACGTCACCTCAGGTCACATTATATCACGTCACGTAACATCATCTACATTTCTAACAATATCATGATATGTCATGTTGTCATGTTATATCGTGTGTTATATCATGTTTTGGCATGTTATGTCATGTTTCGTCATGATGAGAGTGTCATTTTTCGTTATGTCTTTTTATGTCAAGTTATTCCATGCTTTATCGTGATACGCCATGCTATGTTATGTTATTCCATATTATGTCGTTTTATGAGTTAATATTAGTTTTGGATGTTATACCATACGATATGTTATGTAATGTTATGTTTTGTTATGTCATGTAATGTTAAGGCCCAAAAGCTATATCTGATATTGATGATTTTCCCACAATACTACAAAGTCTACAAGTGACAACCGTCCACAATCATTAGATTGATGCGAAACATACGCGGATTTCCGTTGAATGAACGACCAATTGCTGCACAAAGTACCACGGAACACAGTTCTCTACCCCCTCGTTCTCCGGAAGACCGATCCATCATCTAAGTTTGTCCTACAATTTCGCTAGTGGCTTTTGTCGTCGTTGCCGTCATCAGCATCATCATATAATGCATCTAGCTGTCGCGTCAAAAGCACTCATCCTACAACTTGTTCCACCTGGGATAGCCCTTCACCGCATGCGGAAACGACAGTAAATGGCCACGGCCAAGGACTGCCATCCGTCCAACCGACCGATATGGCAAAGACGATGCTGGTCCGAGCGGTTGGAAATGCGGTCAGCGGGAGGAAGACCCGGCTTTGGCACGTGAACGTATGACACGCCATTCATCATCATCTCATGCGCTTTGGTCGGTTTTATGTTACCTCCCCAGTGCGGGTTGATGTTAGAGAGTTTGGGGTGAAAGGATTATTTTTGTGCTTTTCCACTCAGCAGCTCAAGCCAATATAATAGGATGCCGGTAGAAAGGGCGAAAGTGAGGGAAAGTTTTCACAAAATGGCGAGTTGTGCTAGTAAAGCTTTATTTTTGTTATATGTTTTATTACCGTAAAGTATCGATTTTATTGATTATCCCCGACAAATTGACGGCTAGAAGAGTATACTGAAAGAAAATGAATGACGGACAGTTGTTCTAGCGCGCAGGTGAGGTGTAATCATAAAATGGAAGCAGAACTGGAAGGTTCATAGAAAAGTGATCGGAATAAAATATTAAAATAAATTTTGCCACCAAGGACAGACATATAAGCTAGAAAAACCTTGCGTAAACAGCTAAATAAAAATACGTAACAAATCACTTGCAATCAACTTCAATTTGAAGATTATAATTATTAGTTTTGTGCTGGTACACAGCTTTGAATAGAAATAAAAGCCATCAACGCTCCAACGAACTGGAATCGAACACATTAATTTCGAATTTTAAATCTTGTTAGATGTTGAATGAAAGCCTTTGAAGCAATTGACCTTTTAGGAGTTCTTTGATGGTTAATATCCTCAAATACTCAAACAGAAAATAGTTTTAAATAATTTGCTAAACCCTTTCGGCTATCGACCTCAAACCGTTCGATCCCGTGAAAGAAGTAAAATCAAACAAACAACGTGTTTGCTCTGCGTCCCACCGACTGGAAACAGAATCCTGAAAGACCAACATCTTTTGATGTTTTCCAGCCCTATTGGTTGGATCGAGATCATTAAATAATAATGAATTGCAAACAAATTACCTGGTCCCGATAGATGTCACATTGCCATCGCCGCAGGAGATACACAGGTACAAGTTGGGAAAGGGACTGTTGGAACCAGAAAGCAATCCCCATCAAATAAATTACTGTTAGTGGAAAATCAGCAGAAAAATGTTCTTTTTCTTCGAGAAGAAAAAAAAACCTAAACCGAACCTTCCTTTCATTTCGGTAAAACGATAGTCGTCTTTTTGTATTATTTCCTTCAACCGGTTTCAATTTTCAACTTCTACCCTGGCCCACTTCCGTCGGATTCGGGAAGAAAAAAGGATCCACATGTATCTCTCAACTGTTCAACTGTGCAACGGGCGAAAATACCCACGAAAGGCATCAGTGGAAATCGATTTCTGTCTTTTATTGCTCCATCAGCGGCAATAAAAATCTTCCCGATTGCGTAACTAATAGGATGTTTCAACTGCAGTATATCAGTGGATTTATTGTTGAACTTGAAGGGGGAATCGCTTCGAAGTTTGGTTTGGTTTGAATCCGACCAAATAAAATCCAGATCTAGACGAAACTAGGTTAATGTTTGAATAGTTGAAATCAAAATTTTAGTTTGTGTGGAAAACATTTCAAATGCTGGTTAGTTAGAGAGTTAAAGACGTATTCTGAATTCTTCTACAGGTACAAAACGATGCGTTACTGTTATTTGGGATAAACTGGTCCCTGAATGCTATCTAATTGTGTTTGAACAGACGCTGTTAATTTATTTATTTTCACTTTTCGGCAGTTCTAAAGAAGGTTGCGAGCATGGTGCTTATCTAAAAGTGAAAATTTGGCATTCTGTTCGATGAAATGATTGAACAGATTACTTTTAGAGTTTGTTAAGAAAGCATCGATTCTAGCATGTTTTTGGAGATATAGACTTTTTTCTACGGCTCATGTACGTACACATCACATGACACAAATACAACATCACTAGCTGGTGGAAAATAATAAACAAAGACGGTAAAAGCAAATGGATTTGTTTTCAACCAAGAAACTGCGTTAGTGTTCGTGAGACCGACCGACAAGAACTGTCTGATAAAAACATACCAACGCTGTTGTCAATAACGAGTTATCCCTTGGATTACATTGTGAACTACGTTCATTTCACGGTGCACCAGTTTTTGAACAAAAATGAAATCACCAAAAATACCAACGCCAATAAATCTTGAAGAGCGTATTTCTAGGGTTGCTATATTTCTTGAACAATCACGTAGGGTAACTGCTCCCTAATTCATCTTAGCACCTCTATTCATCTCACCCATTTGAACACATTAGTTAGAGCAGTATCTGCTATCTCTATTCAACGCATTAGCTCAAATGGTAGGATGAATAAGGGTACGTTGTGCTCGACTTTTCGCTTCGCTCAAACGCGAGTATTTTACATTTCCCAGGAAAATTTTTTAAACTGTACTGCTTCTTAGGAACGAAGCAAAGATGATGATACCTATTTAAGCGCAATCCACTAACTCTAAGTCGAGTTATCAACGAAATAGTGTGATATCCTGTTTAATGAGATGAATAAGGGCTCGTCTACCCTATTTATACTACGAAAACAGGATAGTGAAACAAAATGTGATTTTATTCATACACTTTTAGAAAAAAAGAAAAATATATCTGACGTAAACAACGTAGCGACGTATTTGTTCTGTCTGATAATAGAATTTTACATGTTATGATATGTAAAATTACATATTGTGACTGTTTTGATGTAAAACTCAGACTGAATAGCCCAGGAAAAGCCGAACAACTCACTTTTTATATGTCATTAAATGTGAATTTATGTGAATTGGGACGCTCCTTTTATGTGCATTTGGCAAGACGTAAAGTTACAAGATTTTTTTTTTGCTGTGTAGATTGAGGAACATTGTTTGCGGTCCTACTGTTGATTCACGATTCATTAAATCTTGATCCTGATTTGGGTTTCGTAATAGCTTTCTATTTTGTCCCAATTATAAAATATTAACCTTGGGGTTATTCGTATCTTTGTTCGGGTTGGAAAAATCTGTGCGGGATTAGGAATCGAAGACAGATGAGCTGCGTACAAGGTGGTTGTGAATTAGTTTGCAAATTCAAATCAGATATATTTTCACAATTAGTTCACAAAATCGAAACAGTTATATTCGTTAACTATTTCACAAAATTCAGAATATTTTTCATGGATTCATTCCTACTTCGTGGACGATTCAGAATATATATGCCACGATTCGCCAGTCATGCACGTTAAATATATCACAAAACCATGAAATAAGTTTCCACTTTCATGACATACTTCATGTAATATTAAGTTTTGCGTATGGCCATAATGCTTTTTACATAAACAATTTTACAAAACTTAGAATACTGTTCATGGACCCATTTTTTCTTCTCTGGCTTAAAGTTTAAGGTATAGTAAATTAGTCACATTCCTAGAAGATAACCTAAAATCTATCACTTAAATAGTATCTATCTCTTAAATAGTATGTTATTATAATTCGAAATTTGACACGGCTCGATGCATAAGCTTAACGGAGTCATGTGCCTTTTATATATTTTAAATAAACAAATAAATACAATATTTTTATGTTACTATGTTTTAATTGCCGCAAGGTTCTACTGTATCGATTTTTTTTTGGCTATTTTCGGCAAATTTGAGACTAAGAGAAACGAAAGCAATGAAATTGAAAGACGGATAGGTATTCTAGAGCGAATGAGTTATAAACTTAGAACGGAAAACTAGAACTAGGCAGGCTCATTCGCTCTAGAATACCTATCCGTCTTTCAATTTCATTGCTTTCGTTTCTCTTAGTCTCAAATTTGCCGAAAATAGCCAACAAAATCGATACAGTACAATATTTTTATGTATGTCCATCAAATTATTCGAACGCAATTTACTAGTGCGTGAGGAACTTAATTCCGCGACGAAGGTGCATTTTCAACGTCGTCTGATAACGCCTGAAGATCGTTTGGTCCGCTTTTCTAGTTGTCGCTTTCGTTTGAATAATTGCATTGCTGACAAGTTGGATTCTGATTGTCATAAGTACACAGCGCGGTATGAGTACTGTTAGGGACGCTGTGACTCTTCTGTATTCTGGGATTAGCACTTGAAATTGATAAAAAAATGGAGTATCGACAACATTTGGCGGTAAAATCGAATAAATGGTGGATGATCAATCTATAACAGGTATTTATTTCCAACAATGTACAGTGCACATTCACTAGACGGTTATCACAATGTCGAACGTATTGGCTGGGCATGCGCCATTTTCAACAGCACCATTCCACCCGGTCAATTGTTTTTCTTCTAATTATTTTGCATGATTTGAATCCTGATAATCTAATAAATCGACCGATTTTCTTCTTTTAGAGTTTAATAAATGCTTTATATGGATAAACCGGTGACAAAGTTGAACGCATTTTTTCCAACGCATACTATCAAGCGTTCAATTCGTGTAGACGCTCACCGAAAGTTCTTTGAACCTTAAGCACTTCTATCATCAAATTTCTTTCACTGTTCAAATTAGAAACTGTCCTCATTCCACCATACCTAAAAAGAAACATAGATTCCATTTTGTATTTAAAAAATCTAAAATAAAATGAATCGATTTTCGGAAATACAAGAAGAAGACTTTCAAAATCAAGCCACTTCCACTTATATTGGAATTTCCGAAAATTTTCCGGATCGAATCAACATCTCCCCAGGCATGAAATGCTCCGGTAGATGCTGTTCGGTTTGGTTTCTATCAGACTGAAGCCGAGTAAAATGCCAGAAGAATTCTGAAGGGATCCGTACCAAAACCATCGCGATATCTTCCGGACAGAATTATTGCAAAAATCGAACAAAACTCTGGCAGGAGTCGAACAAAATTGTACATTCCTGACAGCATTCTTGCTGAAACCGAGCACTACAGGTTTGCTGACAGAATTCTGATAAAAGCACACAAATTCTATTCAAAACCAATTTTGCTGAATGTGTAGAAAAACCTACACATATTGTTTACTTTCCCGATCAAAATACTAGAATTCTTGACGTTCTTAATGAACTTGAAACAAGATGTCATAGGTTCACAAATTATTAAGCTAGGTGATTTACTTTCATTGGCCAAAAATGTTTTTCATTTATATTTCTCGAGAAAAAAGCACCAATGATTTACCGATTACAAACTTAACTTAACACAACAAGAAAACCAAAACATTTTTAGAAAGGAAGAGAGCCGGTTGCTAAAAACAACGACTTCAAGCTAAATGTATAATAAGATTTGTGTAACTTTGCTGACGGTTTCCAGTTAGGGATAGAGCCTTTATAGAACTTCAGTGGCGCATAACGTAAGTTCGAAACTGGCTTCAAACAAACGGTTTGCCAGTAGTTAGATCCGAAACTGAGTTAATTTTTGCCTCAAGCGAAAACGACATAAGAGACTCGTGGATGTAAAAACCGTAAAACTGGCAACTAGAAAAACAAGCATGTTAAACTGGCATCACCGAAAAATGTGGAAGCTCGAACGTGTTCGACTGTATTCGATCATTTGTTTTTCGAGAGGTTAAATATATGAATCATAACAGAAGCTATTCGTTTGATACTGAGCAACAAGAAGTAAATAAAAGCAATAAAATTATCCAATTTTTTTCAAAAACCAAACGTTGATGAAAAAGAGCATAGGTAACACAATAAATAACTTTCTAAATAACATTGTGAAATACAAATACGGACATGAAAACTGCAGCCAACGGTGAATAACAAAATACATTTTTTTAAATAAAATCGCAATACTTGTTCCGCTTGCAGTCTTCCCAAAAATTGTACACAATGTTCGCTTTGGTTCTGTGCGTAGCTTAGACTCACATTTCGTGTACGAACTGAAACACGCTCTTTCGTACCTAAACACGTGCACATGTGCGCCTGCATAACCGATCCCCATGTACGTACACGGTGTGCTTACACATCATCACTTTCATCATCACTAGCGTTGATTCTTTGCGTCTTGTGCGAATCGTTCTCGTGTACGCAGCCGGTGTACGTACACTGATTTTTGAACTAGAGTTCGCACATCGTTCGCTTGGGTTCGACACTGAAACAAACAGCTACAAAATTGGCGATGTTCATGGGAAGTCTGTCTGCTTGTTTGCATTTTATGGCGTCATGTTCGTTTGGCTCCGGGTTTCGACTCGAAAAAATGTGCCTTAGCTGGTCTATTATTATGAATGTCTATAGAAGAGACTACAACAGGCTTCTTGCTCTTCTTAATTTTCTGTACTAAGCTCTGTCGTTATTCTAAAGACAACAAGCGTTCATCGTTGCCAGATTTCTTTTGCATACTTTTCACAATTGCTGAAAGTAATTGTACCTCAACCTCAACCAAGAATTCACAATACTAACAGCAATTAAAAATAAATAAAATTTTATGTTTATGCTTATCTCTGTTAACAATATACGTAGCTATATCGTCATTCTGGCCTTTTACTCAATCGGTTTGAACTGTTGATGTGTATGAAAATAGCCGAAATAGATTGAGCAGCACTGTTTTTCATCCCATTTGAAAATCTTATAAACGCTCTTGACTAGCGAAACGACCTATAAGAAGCTGGTTCAATATTGAGGTTAGGACTGGATCTTGTCTTTTCCAGAGATGATGCTTATAGGGATGCGCGAAGACTGAAGCCGAAAGTTCCAATCGAACCCAAAACAACGGTTCCAAACGAGCAATGTAAACAAATAAATCGGATTTGGGAAGTAATGCGTAAGGAGTATTGAGATTAAAATAAAAAGAAATGCATGTCATTATGTTTATATACGAAGAGCGTAAAAGTTTACGCTTACGCTATCAGAATAAATATTTACTGATTACTGGGCTGTGCGGGAAATTGCCGCGCTCAACTAAGTGTGTAATGTCATTTTTGCTTGAGGCAGAAACTAACTCGGTTTCGGACCTAACTGCCGTCAAACCGTTTGTTTCAAGCCACTTTCGAACCTAGTTTATACGCCACTGTACTGAAAACCGGGTTGGGTTCTAACCTGAAATATATTTCGGGTTCGCTCACACCACCGCTGTTTTGCGAGAACCCAACTCAGTTCCATTAAAAACGTTTGTTTGAAGCAATTAACCTGGGTTAGTGTCTAGGTTCTCAAACGAAAACGACGTAATGGTGAACAAACGATTGAGAAAAAGGCGAGTCTTTATTCGGAGAACCCGTGTCGTTAGTTTACACGAACTTAGTAAAATTCATTGCAATATGCTTCGTGCAAACAGAATCTTAGACAAAAGATTTCTGCAGTAAATTATTAAAAAAGTAAGATATCCTGTGCATATAAAGAACTCTATTCAATTGATAATTGTAAAGATATAATCTAAGTATCTGTTATCGGAAAGCAACTCTATTGCATTTCCATGCTTATGAGAAGCCAAGAACAACCGACAGCCCACCTGCTCTACATAAAACCACTAATCACTAAGCACGCCACTTCAGCCATAATCAAATTCCACTGTACAGGAAACCATCAAGTAAACATTAACCCGCTATCGCTATCGCAGGATGCAAATCAAGACAAAAACTACAACATTAACAATCAACAACAAACATCGTGGAGCCGTTATCGTCCATCTGTGAATTGCTGCAACATTAAATCTAGTTTCAGTGCGCTAGCTGTGTTGTGTACATGGACTTGTACAACAGCCGGGTACCAACAAACAAACAGACTATAGAGAGTAAGCCCTTAATCGCACTGTCTGCCGGTCGGTGGCCGGGAGCTGACCGGAACTGGCATGGAAGACGTTACTAGTGCAAACAATAGCGAGCTAAGCGAGGAAAACCGAGAAAACTATCGATTTAACAACACCGGTGAACAATAGATAGACTGCTACCAGGACACAGTTGCGATACAGAACAACGTGCAAAACCTCCAGATTGTGGCGTTTGTTCGGGTTCTATATTTACATTAACTACCCGAAGAAAACGGGGTGGACGGGAACGGACAGAGACCATCGGATGGGTAATCTGGTCGGCCCATTCAAGTGGGTCGTGGAAACAACGAAGAGCAGCATAAAAACGTTAATTATCGACTCGATAGATTGCCGAACGATGGAAATAGAAACACAACTAGCAAGTAATTAATTCAGAGCTTGTGCTGGATTTCCAACTATTTTACCACTGGCAGTGCATTTCAAGTGTAGGTTAGGTACTTGTAGCCTTACTCGAGTGAATTGAAAATTAGAGCTTGCCGTGAGTACATTTGCAAGCAATTGGAAACTAAGGAAACGGCTGCATGCAGGAATGCTGCATAATGAAGCAAGTAGTTTGGATTTTTGTGATCTTAAACAAGGTTTGCACGCAAGAATTTTGCTCGGATTTTCGATAACTTCAAATCATAATATCGTAATAAAAATAAATTGTGGGAATCTGTCCGAAAATGGCCAATATCATTTCTGAATGATCTGTGACACAAGAGAAAAATTTAGTTCACATGAAGACTATTCTTTTTTCCATAACGTGGAAGCCCATCTGTTCCGGATAGGGATGGGGATGTCGATGCTATTTTTTCAAAATCGTTTTTTTTCAGCTTGAAAAATCGATTTTTTGTATCTGATCTTTTCGGTTCGATGTTTAACCACTGAGAACTGACATACAAGTAAAGTTTTCAACTTGTGTAAGAAAGAACAGTCGCTTTGAAATGACAACAGCAAGTAGCAACTTGCCACTGGTTGGCGCTTCGATCATCCAGCAATCGCTATACGAGAGTTGTACGCAAATTCGGATACAATGGTGACTCGCGCATGCAAACCTGTATGCGATGGTGATTTTCGACGGGTTTTCATTTAAATGTTTACACAGGTTTTTCGGGATAGTTTGTTCTAGCTTATGTCTGTTCTCTGTGGTTTAACAACATCGATTTTATTAAATTCCATCGAAAAAGGCGCGATTTTTTCCATAATCGATCTTGTTACCTCGAAAATCGAATTTTTGCATCAATTTTTCCCGGTTCGATGTTTCACAAAATCGATTTTATTTTTCAAAATTCCCATCACTAGTTCCATAATCCCACTGAGACGTCCAAAAAATTGTTTCAAAATCGTTCAACACGGGTCCAACGATGGACGTTTGTTGAACGGTTATTTGGACGTTGTCCAAATTGGTCCAACGAACGTCCTTCATTGGACGATTTTGAAACCAGCCGTTCTTAGAGGGATACGTAGTGAAGTAAGTATTCTTAAGGAACTCATTTTCGACTTGCATAATCGATGAATCAGCCAGCATTGCACGGTTAATAATTGGATTTATGCCAATCTACACCGCGCTTTTCAAATTCCTTAAATCGGTCTTGCATACTCTACCCGTTTGCACGGAAATTGTAGTTAAATATTTTTTCGCCACGAATACTGCGACTGGTGATTCGTTTCACATCAATAACCTACTGCGTTCCATTTTCTATCCCGAAAAGTGAACAGCAACTGTGCATGAAAACATTAATTCGCCGCTCTAGTGTCAGACTGCTCTGAAAAGCTGTCACATTGCGCAAATCGTATCCATCTTTGTCACCCGCCGGCCGGCAGTGCTAATTCATCTTGCAATGCGACACGCCGGCCGCGCCGTACCGGCCGACGCGGCGGTGCGGGAAATGGTAATGAAAAACGCTTCACGCTCATGTAATGGAGCGTGAAGATTACATTTCGGTGACAACCCGACACAGTCCGGCAGCATCTTTGCTGGTGCTTATCCGCGACGTAGCAGTGGGGTAACAACGAGCACTTTGGTGTATAATGTAATGGAAAGCAGAGTTTTTCATACGTAAAGCACCACGCGCTACCACCTGACAGTTGCGAAAGGGACCGGTCGGTGGGAGGTTTTAAAACGTTTTGAGAAAATTGAATAGATTAGAGAGCTCTTGGGAGTGGCTCGAGCTGTAAGGACCCAAGTTCCCACTTGCTAATGCAATAATCGTGGATTACTGTGCGTAGTTTTCGACAAATTGTGTGCTTTAGTTAAATAGAGCCTTCAATTGATATTTTAGTGGATTGCCTTCTGTGCTTTCACGACTTCAATATAGAGTCAAACTTAAGCTAAAGACATGTTTTGACTAAGTAATTCAGTAGAATTTGTGATTTGAGAATTCATTACTAGGGCAAATTTAAATTAAAATTATAAGAAAATATATACACACCCATTGCTTACAAGCGATATTTATGTCGAGAATCATCCAAACCCATAAATCAGTGTTAAAAGAGATGTTATGACGAAGCATCATAAATTAGTTAGTAAACAATATTTTTATACAAATCCTCAGAAATATATATCACAATTTCCCTTGAAAAAAACCCAAAACGAGTGACCGAAACGTCATAACGAAACGATACAATACAAAGCAGGGGCTTGCTACACTGCTGTTTATAACGTTGCGACTTTTTTGGCTTCTGCTTTGCGCGAGATCAGAAGATGGACTGTTGAAATAACTATTGTTCAAGTTCAACTTGTTAAAAATATGCGTTACTGGAAAATATGTATTTTATCGACTGGAACAACTAAATCTAACATTTCAAACTCATAAGAATCATATTTGAAAAGATATTAAAAAACAACTATTTTTAAGGGTTATCAAACAAGCTTTAACTACTTACGTATTTGAAGAAGGGAAAGAGTGTATTCAGCAGAAATATCCACAAAAGTAACCTCCACAACTTTGCTGACATGTCTTCAATACTTCGCTTTCTCTCTCTCTCTCTCTCTCTCTCTCTCTCTCTCTCTTAAAGCTGAAATCAGTTATTATCGAGCTGTATGTAAGGTAAGAAAATGTCACAATTTTCTTATAGACCTATATTATAGAAATATGTGGTAAACAGCTCATGGTAAAAAAAAGGAAAATATCCACAGAAAATTTATGAAATTCAATTGTTGTAAATACAAAAATAAATAACCGTTTAATGTAGGACAAAAAATCACATTCGTTATTAATTAGTTCGTATTTAAAAACTTCTCTATTATCGATATTCATACAAATAAAACAGCGTTCGGCAAACCTATATAAGAAGACTGGCAGCTCTGTTCAGAATCTGGAGACAGTAACACCAGCACCTTTTCCAGGTAATGTGGCACATTCCACACATATCAACTTTTACATTGAGCTTCCTCCCTTCGTACAATAAATGCGCTGTAACCTCTGTCGCTTCTCATTTGTATGGGGAAAGCAAAGAGATGTCTTCTTGATATGTATTCTTGGATTCGGCTTAGTTACTCATTTGGCCAAATTCGGTGTTCGGCAAAATGGCGTCCGGTCAATCGACATTCGGCCAAACGGCATGTCGGTTTAATGGCATTCGGCCAATTGGCTCTTTCGCCAAATTACTGGCGGTCGGATTATATAGGTTTTATCCTTAGAGGTATTCGACTCTTCGGGTTAGAAAAATGTCTTAAGAAAAATTTCTAACCCTATGTGCGCGGTTGGGGCACAGACTAACAGACATAACACTCAAAAACAATTCTTTACCCGTTTTAACAATCATTTTAAATTTATTTGTAGTTGATGGCCACCTTTGCAGTCATGGCACCACTGACATATGAGCAAGCATATGGGGGATTGACCAATAGTGAAAAATTGTTCCCAAACCTGAGGGGTAACCCACCAGCGAATGAGTGTTTCCCAGTTAAACTCATTCCGGAACCGGTTCGGATTTCTTAATGGAGTCATTATGGATTCCAAATCAAATGCAACAATCGATTCCGACTCAATCGGTTTCAGAATCGGTTGTTGCATTTGATTTGTAATCCATACTGACTCCATTCAAGATTCCGAATCAAATTGCGAATGGTTTGACCGGGAAGGTGCAGCTATAGCCCAGTTTAACTCATTTCGGAACCGGTTCGGATTTCTTAATGGAGTCATTATGGATTCCAAATCAAATGCAACAACCGATTCCGACTCAGAATCGGTTGTTGTATTTGATTTGGAATCCATACTGACTCCATTCAGGATTCCGAATCAAATTCCGAATGGTTTGACCGGGAAGGTGCAGCTATAGCCCAGTTTAACTCATTTCGGAACCGGTTCGGATT
Source organism: Topomyia yanbarensis (assembly GCF_030247195.1). Lineage (NCBI taxonomy): Eukaryota > Metazoa > Arthropoda > Insecta > Diptera > Culicidae > Topomyia > Topomyia yanbarensis. Next base: position 34,646,111 of record NC_080670.1, read on the forward strand.
TCTTAATGGCGTCATTATGGATTCCAAATCAAATGCAACAACCGATTCCGACTCAGAATCGGTTGTTGCATTTGATTTGGAATCCATACTGACTCCATTCAGGATTCCGAATCAAATTCCGAACGGTTTGACCGGGAGTGTTCTGGGAAAATTTCCGGATCGATATTTTTATCGATCCAAAAAATTTCCGGATCGATTATTTCTTCTGACGTAACTCGGGTGGGTGCAACGCAGAGCTGCCAGATTATTTTTTTGAAAATCTGTATCCTCGTTACAAAAAATCTGTTTTTGTCTGTATTGAATAAAAAAAAAGATTTTGGTAATTGATTCCCATTTATAAGCCTCAAGTATTGTCTACTATAAATTCAAGCATTAAACCGGAATTTAAATTGTGTACTTTAAAGTAATCTGTACATTTCCTAACTCAAGTTTTAAATTATTTAAAAGTGTTATGGTTCATTTAACAATTATTTATTGAAGAAACGGCCAAAGTTAATGAAAATGATTTCAGAAAGGGTCCGCCAATTGAAAATTCTTAAAATCCGTGTTAATCTGTATTGTGTATTGAATAACTGTATTAAATCTGTATTCTGTATCAGGTCTGTTTCTGTCCTTAAAAATCTGTATAATACAGATAAATCTGTATAAATGGCAGCTCTGGTGCAACGTTCGACAAAATCGCCGCATAGAGGAGTAACTAGAACAAATTCTTGGCCAAAAACCAAAATATTTTTTTCCGATTTTTTTGTTTCGTTATATTTTTTTACATACCTAAGAACCTACTGTATAACGTGGCAAAATTAGGAGCATATCAAACATTGTTAAAGAATTTTTGCATGTATGCCCAATGGTGATATTTTAAGGGATATCGTTTTCGTTATATATTCAGCAAAATCGCTTTCTAGTGATGATGACTGTATTAAATAAGATAATATTATTACAAACGTAGTTTAACACAACCGTTTGTTTAACTTCAGCTTAAAACTAACTAAAAAAAAGTAAACTTGCTGTGTATTGCACCAACTTTAAAAAATACCTTGTTTGAACATTTTATTCCAAATTTGAATTAAAAAAAAAGTTACATTATACGGCTAGATCCGGCAAAGTTGCTGAAGCAGTATTACAATACAAGATTTCAGCTATACAAAAAATATTCGAATTCTTCCGATCTTGTCCGATCCACCAATCCCAAGCGATTTGAAAATATTGAAATTTTGACTAATTTGAGGTACACCGAAATGCTGTAGGGCCAAATATTATGTTTGCCAACATGTATCTCTATGAAAATATGCACAGGCGTCCCTTTTCTTCTCCCTTTCCCACTGATCAAATGTTCATGCAACTGAAAAAATAAATGTATTCACAAAGATCACCTAGAAATGACTAGTATTTGAAAGGATATAGAAAATTGACCTCTGTACTGGTAAGTGGGTAGATGCCAAATTGTTCCAAAAACTAGTAATTGTCTATTTTTAGTTCATATTAAGGCATAATAACAACAATTGCAGCAGCAAATAATTTTGGCCAGGATTCGACCCCAATTACTCCTCTGTGCGCCGATTCGATCTAACATCAAACGAATCGAGCTAATAAAGTATGGTTGTCGAACGGGTTTTTCTGTTCGCAGGAGCAAACTTGTTGACAAAACCACTCGCTGAATTGTCAAACAAACGTCGTGGTGGATTGCCTAATGGTTACTATATCCCACTACACAGGTTTATTGTTCAGACTATGTCAAATGGTTTTTAGCTATGCGGGGTTGCTAAAACGAATGGTCAGAATGTTAAGCACATAATTTATGTTATGGTAAAAGCACAAAAAAGATGAATTAATTAGGCAAAATAATGGGATAATCTGTTGGACATAAAATTAACTACTCGAATTAGTAAATATCTGAACAAGGTCACATCCTGTATGGTAGCTCCAACCATATACGATATGGTATGTTTTTATTCTTCTATGGTCATGGTTATGCCTCTCACAATTATCGGTAAAAGCTAATTCCGATTTGCCATGCTCAATATGGTGGGATGAGCTCACAATAATAGGAAACAAATTTTGTTCTTTGCGCGATAGCGGAAATAGCTCAATTGGATAACGCGGCAGTACCACCGATGTCAACATTCAACACGACACTTTCCAGATGGCAAGTAATTAAATCCAAAATATTTAAAGATCGATAGAGTTGAAACCATTCGCGAGCATTACAAATGTGATAAAATATGCGCAAAATACTTTTACTTTTGTCTATCCTTTTGACAGCGTCGATGAAGTAGTTTCTGCACGCTTCTACTAAATTGATCATTTTAACCAAATTATGTTTTCACAATAAGTGTTATTGTTGCATTATAGTAACCTATGGTTAACATGGTCAGTATAATAACAAAACACACACTATAACTATTTCCAATATTATTCGTCAAAGTCCTACCGTTTTTATTTGTGTAGTATTTCGCTACAAAACTATATTTGAACTATACGAGAAATAGTAGAAACTCGGAACTAAGCGGCTATTTGTGGTAATGTATATTTATAGTCCACCAAAAGAAATGTTCGAAAAAATCGTCATTTTTGTATTGTAACATAACCTAACGCCATATTCCCCAAATGATTATCGCACAGAAAACAATACCCCAAATGACAGAAACAATTTACGGAGTGGCGTGTTTATTGTCGAATCACAATATGACAAATTGTGAAAAAACAACAATACAAATTATCCATATATTGTTCTCGTTTATGCGGGTTATTGAATACTTTACACCGACGTCACAAATGAATTTTGGTGTTCATTTTTGACAGTTCGCTTGTACTGTTTAAATGTACTTAGAAAAATGCTTTGCGATTTGCTGCGAGTGAACCTAGTTATTTGATAGTTATTTAGAATTGACAGCTGCGATTACCACAAGTTGGTAGAGGTGTGAACATTTGTCGATATTTTAAAATTTGTTTTTTTCTTACTACATTAAGTATGACAGTCATAGCCACGAAAAGTAAATATCCACATCATGAAATAACCCAAACAAATCTTAACACAACACGTTATCGTTTCCATCTTTATCCCTTAATTTTGTATTGAAAAATATTGATAATCTCAATTAGGTACAGGAAATGTTTCAACCTTTTTATTCTGCATCATGGGCAAAATTTTAACCATCGAACTGTCCAATTAGGCAATCCATGAGACGTTTCTGATCAGCTGATTATTTCTTGTTTACTTATTCTGACGTTACTCAGAGGGCTGCGACGTCCGACAATATCGTTGATTTGATCTAACATCAAACGAATCGGACTAGCGAAAGTTGTTTGTCGGACGAGTTTTTTCTGTTCGCAGGAGTAGACCTGTTGACAGAACCCACCGCTGAATTGTCAAACAAACGTCTAATGGATTGCCTAATTTAACTATCGCTCTGTCAATTTTAACCATGCTCCTGAGTAGGGTTATTTTGCAAATAACTATCTAAGTGTCAGATTTTACCTAAAAGTTAAAAATTTCACCAAATGGTTCACAGCCTAAGGTGTGTATAAAGCATTGTTAGTGTTTATTTGAAGTAAGTATTAACCGGAATTATTTACGTTTTGTTTATGTGCCCATTACAGCGTATTTTTCCGTCTCATAATAGAGTTTTACTAGTTCTAATATGTAAAAATAAATATTGTGACTCCTTTGATGTAAATCTCAGAGGTAATTAACTAGAGAAAGGCCTGCAACTCTCATTTTTACATATAATTAAATTTAAATTTATGTGAATTGGGACGCTGCTTTTATGTGCACTTTGCAAACTGTAAAGTTACGTGATTACGTGGTTGTGTTGTTTGGTAAGTAGTTTTTCAAATTATGTAAGTGAAAATGCAAAGCATTGAATAACTAATAAACTTTGCTAGATTGCTCCTTAGAGGATAAAAATGGGGATAAACATTAATTTTTCTGCACTAGCGGTTTGCTCAAGACCACAGTTGCCTCCTCCGTCAAATCAGCGCTAGTTTAATCCTGTCACGAAGTTACTGTCGGATTCCGATGAGACGAAGTCGAAACGCAAATACCATAACTAATTTAATAGTTGTAGTCGAAAGTGAAAATGCATTGAACAATCAATATTTTAGCATTTTTAGAGCTACTAATAAGCTAATACAACGAGTATTCTGCATTGTATTCCGAACACAGAGTGTCCATCTTCGACGCACTTCCCCCATTTAGTCGCACGATCTGGGTCACAAAACCTCAATATGTCAAGAATCGGTACGTGTCGTCATCCCTGTTGTTTATATTGTTAAGCCACTATGATACGTCGTTTATTGAAGCTCAGACGACAGACGGCGGGAATGGGCAAAAACGGCCGCACCGACACACATCGAACCGAGGCGTGAGATCACGTAGCAATTTCTAATTCAACGATTGCGGAATTCCTCAGATATATACCAGTCAGCCGGAAGCCATTATTAGGAGTGCTTATGACATTCGCCAAAATTGCCAAATCATGCACACAATTTAGTAACCGCGCTCGCATAAGGAGGGGGAGAACGGGTTCCAATGGCTTTCTACCCCTATTGTAAGCAACTTTCGCAGCCAACTGTTCTGGAGTGAAAGGATGGGAACGATAATTGGATTTCGGAATGTTTATCGTACACGGAACGGAGTTTTCCAATGGAATGACTGATTGTCATGGCATTATTATTCCCCCCAGCAGCCACTGCTCCGTTTGTTCACATAGACCTACTACTACTGTCGGTACCTTGTTGCCTGTTTGTACTACACATGGAGATGATTTGATGCCGAACGGGTACTGTTTTCTTGTAGGCTTTTCTCAAAACGGGGACATAAGTGGTGGTGTATGGTGTGCAGGTATGGATAATCGATTGTTCGTTGCTGCTTTCACTTGCTGTTGGAACCGATATTAGATGACTGCGTGACATTTTCCATTCAATGAATTTTGCATTGATAGGTTTCACCACATGCTTGGATGTTTGTTCAACAGTGTCCCGGTGAAGTGTTTTGTCAGATGGAAATTTAGCTATGTCAATATTAATATTTAATATTGGGTATACAAAATTTAGCGATAGTAGCAATCGTAGTGCGCGAAACGTAGCGAATTGTTTAATGATAGCTTATTTTGACTTGTTTTTAACACTTTTATATGATAAGCTTGCCATTGCCGTTTTCCACTCCGTTTTATCGAACTGCGGATATGAATTTTGGAAAATTGTACATGTCGAAGAATAAGTTCAAAGCACGACAGTTCTCAACAGCGTGAAATATGACCAAGAGGCATTTAATATCTGCAAATAAACAAATAAAACACCTTCGGCATTCTAATGTCAATCCACTAGACTGATACTTACCATTCCGAATGTGTTGATGGTTATGGGCCAAAACTTCCACGCCATCAGCTTCATCGGGCGTTGGGCTCGCAGGATGATCGGAATCAAATTCTTACTAAACTTACAGTCTCCGGCATCCTGGTGGTACCAGCGGCAGTTGTAGACCGCCTGGGCCAATTGAGTGCTCTGAAATAGATGAACACTATTTGTTGTTTTTTGTTTTTATAAATGCAAGGATCTGGGAAACTTACGTTCTCCAACACCTCATCCCCATAGTAACAGAGGAAGAAGATCTCTACTAGGCAGCAACCCATGAATAGGGCGATTTTTGTAACGACATAGAAATCGGCAATCTGGAAATTTGATTAGTGTAAACGGAACTGACATAACAGAATATTGGAGATCTATTGTCGGTAATGCAGGTGTGCCCTTTGCTCAGAAAGTTATATTCGTCAAACGCCAGTCTAGTATTACAAAAACGTCTGTGCGTCTGTGGGAAACACACTTAATATCGTCGATAGATCGCCAATAGCGACTTACAAGCATCAGAAATCCTTGCACACACATGATGATGGTACTAGCAGCGAAGTTTAGGAAAAATGTAAGGCTAAATACTGCATCCATTGTTTCCTTGCAGCTTAATGTTAGAAGTGGTGATTAATGCCATGAAAGAATCAAAATAATATTGTTTTATATTGCCTATCCTACATGCTAAATAAATTATCAAACCAACAGCATGCTGGGTTTCTATGTTTCAATTGTCGCAAAGCTCTACTGTATCGACTAGAACATTGTACTGATCTCGACTAATTCTACGAAGGAGTCAACATCCATAATGCGCTAATTCAGTGGTTTTCAACCTTTTTCGTTTTACGTACCCCTTTCCGAATATTGATCCCCGTGACTTACCCCTTTCTGAAAATTGCTTACCATCATAACCCTGTCAGAAAAAAATGATTTTCAATTGAATGAAGATCATAGCTTGCCAATTAAAACCCTGCTCCTGAACACATAGTAAGCAACAATATATAAAGACAAATATCCGATGGGAACGATAGGACTAAAGTTAAAATTTACCCCGCATAATTCATCCCCTACAATAGTCTAATTTACCTCTAGGGGTGAATTCACCCCCGGTTGAAAACCACTGCTCTAATTTAATGGTTATAAAGCTGAAACGTATTTTTTTTAGAATTGTCCTACTGGAGCTGTAGAGCTTTGTTCTCGGAAGGGCTCCCTATCAAAACCACTCACTACAATGGCAGACGAGACGGGAAATATCACTGCTTACCACTGCTTAAGGCCACTTTCAGCGGGCCGGGGCTCTGATATTGAGTGTACGATTCAGATGTTGATCTGGTTATTAGTGCAGTGGCGTTCACTAAATCATCGGGGCGTTTTCGAAATCTTGGGCGTAGTTGTGCGTGTTTATTATGGCGAGTGTCTCGAGCGTTTGTATGTTATCTTATTCAATCGCGTGGGCTTTTTGATAGCGTGTATGGAATTTTGATTTTGTAACCGTGTGGATAGAGACTTCCGGACGTGACCGAAACATGATTGCACAAAAACGGACGTTTGAAGGTTCACGTTTGAGACTGCGTTTAAATTCACGGTTCACTTATCACCGGGGCGTTATCTTATTTGGTAGATCGCGCCGTATGGGTGCATGATCGCGAAGCGCTGCCGAAGATCATTTTGTTATGTTCGAGAGTCCTGGCTTGGGATACTCCTTGCTTGAAAGAGTTCCAAATCAGGACTCATCGGCAAGCCCCGGGACACCTTCAGAGAGAACCTGGCCCTAAAACCCTTTGTACATTTTTTCAGTACTAAACTTGATTACAATATAGCTTGACTAAAGAAGAAATAGTCGTGGACAAAGTTTCTATGCGATATCATCACTGCAACCTTGCTTTAGTGGAAAAGCTCCCGGACCACGTCAAGGTACAGTATCATGCCAGTTATGAAGCTGAAACGGTTCTATGAACCAAAATTCTGAGCCCGACTCGAGTGAAGCGCGAATATCATTTCTAGTGGAAAGTGTCTATTTTTCTTTAACTGTCATGTTGAATCATTGTTGGAACAATCCGTCAAATTTGTAGTGAAACGAGATTTGCTACTCCAAAAATGATCAAAGATTACTGCTTCCTAAGACACTACGTTTCTAAATATTTCTCTTAAGGCGACGGAAACTTGACTTTTTAGTTCGCAACTACAATTTGCTTGCTAAATAACGTTTTTTTTTGAAAATTCCGACCGAATACTGTTGTATGAATTTCTGGCAAAACTCTTATCAAGAGTCTGGAACAATGTTGGGCATATGATTCGGGCCTTAACGTAAAATAAAATGGCTATTTGAAGCTTTTTTCCTTGACCTAAAAACTGAGTCACGTTCTAACTCTAGCTGCTGTTTGTTTATAGTAAGGTTTAAAAAGCTTAAAAATCCTGGCTTTTAGTGTATTGGAAATGTGTGGAAATAACGACTCACTTTCGTGCCTAACCACTACAAACACTCCTTACTCTATTTTCACCCTTCTTCCCCACGGAACTACATCACGGTATTATCTTCTACTCTGTCTCGGAGCATCACTTGGTTCATAAAATGGCTCGACCTTTGAGCTTTGATTTCACTCTCGACTCTTCTCTTTCTTCTATTACGTCGCCATTCAGCTCACATCCCAGTGAGCTGTTTATTTGCCGATTCCATGAATTATTAAGCTCCTCTTTTGGTGATCCATTCTGCTCCCAGCCCTGTCACGATCTACTCGGATAGTTCTCCGGCGGTGAACTCAGCCTACTTCGACTGAGAGTTCCCAGACGGAGGAATTTCTCCCGACACCCATGCACGCTTTCTTAAACCATTATACTCCCAGCTTTATCGAGATCTACTCGGATATTATCAGGCGGTGTACTACCCTGCTTCGGCTGAGTTTCCTGGCAGTGGTGTTTCTCTCGGTACTGATATCTGCTTCGTGAGCCAATAAGTACTCATTTTTGTCACGATATAGTCGGTGCATCTACCCTACTGTGAATTCCCCGGTGGTAGATTTCTCCCGATGTTCGTTTCCGTGAGCTATTTAGCACCCCGCTTCATCCCGAACTACACGATCTAGTCCGCGGCGGTGGACCTAGCCCATTCAACGGGTTAGTCAGTAGGTGCTGAGGTCTGTTTAGCGATTCCGGGTAGAGCGTAGCCTCCGGTAGACTGGCACCCCAACGAGCCACTGCTAGCTATTCGATGTGATCTACTCGCTCTAATCCCTGCTGGTGGATCTAGCCTTCTCACGAGCTACTCGATAGGATGTCGAGGTCGGTCCGACGACCTGAACCCGTTACTATTCAACTGGTTCGCGGCAGTGGACCTTGTCTACACCGGCGGAGAGTTCCCCGGCACGGAATTTCTCCAGGAACCCTATTTGTGGTTTCATGGCGGCTTTCTAGCCGGCGGCGCTACTTTATTCTCTGCAACTCGGAGAGTACTCGTAAAGCCTCTGTTGACAGCATCCCAGATATGCTCGTAGTGGGCCATCGGTTCGACAACGACTGTCGCACCAGGCATACCCCTTCGAACTTCTTCGATGCAATCTACTCACGCTAATCCCCGGTACCTTAGGATGTCGAGGTCGGTCCGGCGACCCGAACCCGTTGCTAAGTCGCGTACTACTCAGCCGATCCCCAGCAGCGTACCTAGTCTACACCGGCGGAGAGTTCCCCGGCGCCTGCTCACCCTGTTTATGGTTTCACGGCGGCTTTCTAGCCGGTTGCGCTGCTCTGTTCTCTGCAGGTCGGAGAGTATACTCGTAACGCGTCTGTTGACAGCATCCCAGATATGCTGATAGTGGCCGATCGGTTCGAAAACGACTGTCGCACCAGGCATACCCCATCGAACTTCTTCGAAACTTAGACATTCGAAGACCACTTGTTCCGGTATCTCTTGCACGTTCACACACTCTGGGCAAAGGAGTGACGAAGCATGTCCAAACCGATGTACTTACTTCCAGAAGCATCCCTGCCCGGACAAAAAGTGCGTTAAATGAAAGTTCATCTCGCCATGCTTCCTACACACTCTCACCGACACATTTGTGATGAGTTGCTGGGTCTACCTTCCTTTCTCCGCGTTGTATCACTCTTGCTACCGCATAGCCAACGAGTCCGTTCCTTGCATTTCGCGTATTCCTCCGCTGGTTGCATTCCACATCCTCAGCTAGAGTGATGCAGATGGGAATCATCCCGGCAATGACGCATACCGCCTCAGACGATATCGTTCTGTACGCGATCGCGACACGGACAGCGATTAGGCGAAACGTGCTTGTCAACTTCGTCCGGTTCCGCTTTGAATTCAGTGCAGCAGCCCAGGCCAGTACGTCATACCGCAGTACTGAGGATGAGACACTCGTCAGGAGACGTCTCGTGCTGCATCTTGCTCCTCCTGCAGTTTTCTCGCATACATAGTCGACATAGTTGTTGTAATGTAACCGATTCGACTATCACATCCAAGTGCCTTAGCGCACGCATCAATGGAATTGAGTGTCGTCAACACGACACGCTGGATTTTTTAAGTTGTTGAACAAAACTACCTCCATCTTGTGATGAGCCAACTGCAACTTAGCATCAGTTATCCAGGTTTCCACGATGTCCATTGTCTCTGCCGTCAACATCTCCACTTCCTCGCCGGTTATCGTCAGGACAACGCCATCTGCAAAGCCGATGATCCCGACTCCCCTGCGTAGTTCCAGTGTTAACACTCCATTGTACATTATATTCCAGAGCGTAGGGCCAAGCTTGGAGTCCTGAGGTACTTTCGTCGAGACCCTAATCGACATGAGACCCATGTTCGTCTCGTAAACCAGTATTTGGTTCTGAAAGTAACTTTTCAGAACCTTGCGAATCGCAACGGCGCCATCCAGTTGGTGCTGTGAAACGCGTCGGTCGTAACCATGGCGCAGTAGCGATTACCCCTTCCCTTTTGCTTCAATTCTCCGCGCTCGGGATGATTGTGCGGATGGCGCACCGTCGAGATCCCTTTCCAGAAACCGAACTGCCTCAGTGATAGTCCGTTCTTACTTTCAGCGTAGTTCGTCAGTCTGTTGAGGATGACCCATTCCAGAAGTTTACCAAGAGTATCCAGCAGGCATTTGTGCTGTGATACGATGCTAGATCTCCTGGTCGCTTCCCTGGTTTTGGCACCAGCTTCTGGAACTTCAGGATTTATCCGGGAAGTCGCCTTCGTCCAGACATTTTTGTAAAACATTTCTGAACATATCCGGAAACGACAGCATCGCGGTGTTCAGTGCCACGTTGGAAATACCGTCCAGACCGGGGTCATTCTTCACTTTCAGTCCTTTCGCCACTATAAGAAGCTTGTCGTTGGAGACTCAATAGTCGCCAGCATTTCCACCATCAGCATCAACGTATGGTGTAGGTGGCCATGCGGTTGGGTCGTGCTTCGGGTAAAGACCCTCCACGATAATTTTCAATTTGTCAGCGCACATTTCAGCTGGCGTCGTTGGACCCGTGATCGTGGCCATCACGACACGATAAGTGTTGCACCAAAGGTTGGTGTCTAATTCTCTGCACGGCTCCTTGTACCAGGTGGACTTAGACAGCACTATCTCGCGTTTCTCTCACTGGCACAGATCTTGTTCTCTGAACACGTATTCTGGCTTTTAGGCAGGCAGCACGGAGGATGCTAAGCCTTTCGTTCCACCAATACTCCGGACGCCGGTAGTTCCTCGGCTCCATTTTCCTCAGCATTGTTACGTCACATGTCCTCGTTAATGTTTCCGACAGTTCATCGGTATTCGAAATTGGAGCGAGGTCATGCTTCCACAAAAAGGTCCTTATCGAAGTCCTTTATTTTCCACTTTCGGTCGCCAGTCCTAACTCTTCGCGTTGCAATGCAATTCCGCCTAGCAATGGTGTAGTGGATCGCCTGGTGGTCGCTGTGTGTGTACTGCTTGTTAGTTCTCCAATTGCTGTTATCCATCAGCGATGCACTGCAGAATGTTACGTCGATGATGGATTCCCGGCCGTCTTTACGGGATGTGATAATGCGTCCAGCATTCGATTGTACTGCTCTGGTGCCAACTGTGAGGGAGCTACATACAAATACGCATTTGATCATGGCGATCACGTTCCGAAACCCAGGCATCTGAAACACTTCTCCGGTTCTTTAGTGGCTCTAGGGATTTGTTGTAACGAGCACACCGACCACCCAACTTTGATCTTATCGGTCAACATAAACTGGTCGGCTGCGGCTGGACATTCTAACAGCTGTTAGGTTTAAAAACTGACTAAGATTCGTCTAGCAAGAAGCACATAAGAAAAATACTTCTCCGAACCTACCTCAGCAAACTCTGATGCCGTCGAATCAGCTTCGGTAACATCTCTCTCGCATCCCTCTGGACGAGTCGCCGCTTATTCGCTTCTTCGGGCTGAATGACATCTTCCAGGGAGCGGTTCAGCAGCTTCAGTTGCATGGTCAAATGGGCACAGAGCAGACAAAAGATGCAATTGGTTCCCTGAAACACCAAACAAACCCGTACTCATCATGGCGATCGAGGAACCAAATTCGCGACATCTCTTACGACATTACTAACGGCCACCACATAGCCCCCGTAAACCTCGAACGTGTAGACCAGATAGTACCACCAACCTCCAGTTCCGTCGAACGGGAACCAGATCACATACGGCTGTAGGCGGTGCCATTTTCCAGTTTGCCAGTGATTGAAGATCATTTCCGCGACGGGTAGGAAATTAAAAGCCGACACCATGATGATGTTTCCGATGGCAGCGAATGCCGCAATTGCCATGGTCGGACGAAGAACCTTGTCACAGATTTGTCGATCGGCTGAACTGAGTAACTTGACGGATGAAACTATTGAAGTCGCAATCTTTTCTTCGAAAAAAGTAGAACTAAAATTACCTCCTCCGCCCACATAACTCGGAAATCGTCGATTATCGATGTCAGCAGGTTCCGGTGGTACGCCAGTCCGTACATTTTGATCAGGCCGGTAATGCAGAATCCGGTGCAAACAATCTGGATGGCGATTTCTTCCATAGCTTCCTCGGTTTTTCGATGTCCGATCAGCAGCAATACCACGTTGATCAGCTGGCCGAGCACGCAGTAGGCTAATATCGCGAAGGATGTTATAAAGCCGAAATTCGCTTTGAGCTTCGCTCGGAGCGTGTCCGGGTAGGGCTCGAAACAACACGGGATACCTGGCAATGTAGTGGAAGTGGTTAGTGGAATTTTGAAAAGAAAATCACTTACCGATCGTTTTTTGAACTTTTATTGTAAAGTCAAACGTTTTGCTGAACTCCAGTTCGAGAGGCATTTTATCTGAATTAGCTGGAGTGCTGATATTGTTCTGAAGCAGGACCAGTAAGAGTTTTGGGTTTATAAAGTAAGCTTCTCAACAGTTAAATTTTTAATAATACAAGTGGCAAGGGTGAGACAGACATTTCCATGACGGTTGATTTGGGTTCTTCCTTTGTTGGCGAGCAATATCTCCTGTTCTGTTTACATGACACAATTGGATATTTAAATATTTATTTGTTCGCGCTAGGAAGTGACATCAATCAGTTTTACTTGTTCCCTTGTTTAATATAATGATGCCTAATTGGCTGACGAAGGTAAGTGTTGTCGACTTAAATTTGAAATCCAGATATGAAAATGCGTTGGGCCTATTAGTTATTCACTGACACGCAATATTTTATTCCTTTGGTGTCTCAATTGCACCACACATATCTGGGAAAGTAAACTCTATAACATACACCTCCTATTCATATCATATTCCTGCGGTATTTGTGGAGCAGAAATCCTAGTAAAATCAGTTTTATGCCATTAAGCAAAAATTGGTACTTACCGCATGCTACCGAAACTTGATCATCGTGATGGCATATAAGAACGCCACAATATAACCGAAATGAGATTAGGAACAACGTCCTCTATAAAAATCTGAATCAACAAACCCACCGAACTGGCGGTCGGCCAGGAAAAAAATTAACATTTATTGCATAATTTGAAACGATTTGCCATCTTCGGATGGAAACCCAATTTCTCGGAAAAGATTTCATCGATTCCATCTATTAATCTCGCCCACCTGTAAAAGCAAACAGCTGAACCCAAACCTCTTTTCAACCCGATAAGGATCCGGGGGAAACAGCAAAAAGCAGCGTTGAAAAAGCTGCCACAATAAATCGCTCTCCAACGTACAACACCTGTCATTCATGGGGACGGGAGGTTGGGACGCGAAGAGTTAATGCACAAATACCGAAAAACCATACACAGATCGACACACGGAAAAGGATTCCTTTGCTTACCTGCTGGTTCTCCAGCACAGCAGTAGTGGCATGTCGATTGGCGGGGAGGATATCGCTTTCACTTATTGATAAGGTCGGGATGGACGGCTTTGGGATGCCGTAATCGTAGGTATTTGTGCAGAAACCAGTTCGCAGAGGGCGTAAAATTCCAAAAAGTACGTCAGCACCTAAATTTGAAACCGTTTCGTTTTTGGGGATTCCGAAAGGCACTCAGTTGATAGCAGTTTTTCACTCACGTCAGCACACTTTATTAGAACACGAACCGCATGGCTGGTTTATAGTTCCAGCAAGCCTTATTGATTATGCAGCAATTTGTTCGATTATTTTTGATTTAAATTAAATTATGGTGATTGGTAGACTCAATTATCAGCGATCTGTTGACGTGAACCCATTCGCGAACAGGGTTTAGCTCACAATATTTTTCCAGGTCAATAAATTGCAGCCAATTCTTCCGGTCAATAAATTGCAGCACATGGGGTTGTCAGATCAAATAGGCAATAAAAACAATTTCTGTTTTATTTTCAATTCATGAATGAAGTATTATTGAAATGCAAATGATATTTGGTTATTGGTTGGATGCGAGAAATTATTCTTGGTGACTGGATGTAGTTAATAAGGAATCAGAATAAATTAACTCGATTTGCATGTTTCCAATGTTATTCCGATATTTTCGCCTTGCCATGTCGTCTCATCATTTTCCTGAGGTTCACTGCAGGAAAATGATGAGACGACATGGCAAGGCAAAGAAGGAAAAAAGTATGGAAAAAAAGAAATGTAGGGAAATAAGAAAATGAATAATTGAGTTTGTCTGTGCCCTGGCTAGAATATTGCATTTGTGTTTAAAAAACCTACTTAATCCACCTAGCAGTGAGATAAGACCTTTCATACATATATCACTGTCGGATCATTCCGAACTTTTGCGAAGTGGGCACCCAACTTGAGGTGGATGAAGTTACAGTTTCGAATCCCGCACGAACAAAACCTCGAATAAACGGAATGAATTATAGAACATCAATAAAACAATCGCAATTATAAAATTAACAAAGCAAGAAAGTGGAAAAAAATATCAAATTCGTAAAACACTCTATCCATTTTATGGATCAAATTAATAAAATAAATAAATTCAAGCAGTTTAGCTCACTAAATGAAATATTAGACAAAACAATGAAGACTTTTTATCTAATTTTTCGCTGTAAGACATCTTTAAAGACCCTTTAAAAGGAAGTGGCAATTATATTGCCACCTTTTCGTTTCGTTCATATGGCAGAAATATGAAGTGAGAAGTGTTCCAATCTTATGAAATCTACTTGTTAGCAGTCTGGCAACCAAGGTGCGGAAAACTCGCTCACCGCCATGAACGTACATGAATTTGTTTCCTTATACATCGTCGGGGATTTACGCTCTCGTTAAAAAGATACAGACCCACACAACTCGTTCCGCATCACACCGTATGCGATTGCGAAGAGAGAGAGAATCGGAAATCGCAAAATTTTTTAACGCGTTCCGCATTGCCGATGCAGTGAGGTAATGAGTGCCATCGAACATATTCGGCAGCGAACATGTTCGTTCGGAAAAATGATCCAAATCTTCGTGCGCAATCCTGAAACTGAACGATTGAAATATATGGCTGGCCTGAAAATATTGGTAGGAGTAAGTGTCCGCCTGAACACCGCACGGAGTGGCAATTTTTGCTGTGTAGGTTCAACTCGCAGTCATTTCCTTGCTGCGTGTTAATTTTATCATGCGCTATACACGTTATCGCTCGAGTTGAACTCTACCATTGTATGTACAAATGCCGTACTTGCGATGTAGACAAGATGTGTGGTAATGTACATTGGTTTAGATTTGTTTGGATTTAGTTTAATTTTCAATGTTCAGGCGCGTTCGGCTCCTTCCATGCGCTACATTCGAGAGGAAACTTAGATTTGTCTTCTTTTCTATGCCAATAAATAATCTCGAAAGTTGTGCGTTTTATAGCGTATCATTGCGCGAATATATCTCACTACTTTCGGTGCTATGCATTTGCATAGAATTGACAAAATATCGATTGTCGCTGATCAACTTTCTTGTTTTTAACTGTAATGATATCTTTTGCTTCAATCATATGATTATCCACGTTTAGGTGGTTTTGGCTTGAGGCGAAGCTGGCCCAGGTTATAACTCAAATTGATGTCTAAATAAATTAAGTGATAACAGTTTCGGTTGAAACCTGATTCAGTGTCGAGATCAAAAACGCATTCGTCCTAGGGTATACGAGTCCGGCTTATAAAGTTCATATCTTTTTGTGTGCATGAAATTAGGTGTGAATAAACAGATAGAAAGGGATTCATATGTATCAACTAATAACAATATAATACAGTATAATAGATAAATCGAAATTTTAAAAACTATTTACCAAACGAAATTTTCACTGAAATACTGTTAAGTTAATTAAGTTTCTTGGAACTAATAATTGGAATGCGAATTGCGTGAAATTTAGTAACAAGGATCACCGTTCTGGCGGAGTAACTATTGGTGTTTGTTTCAGGCAAGATTTGTTCACAAAAATATATAAGGCTAATAACTAGGGCTATAACCATCCATTTATGCGCTTACAGTTGTATTATCAATAGCACTGCAGTTATTTATATTAGTCTGAAAGGATTCCGCTGGAGCAGTGCTGCCAGGGACATTTTCAGTTAGCAGTGAAAATGAAATTTGTCGATATTTTCGTTATATTGCATTATTATTGAAAACTGATAAAAACACATAAATGTAGACTATCTTTGTCTATCTTTCCTGTGCTATGGGCTATTGAACAATTGGGCAGGCCATAACACTGTGATAGAAGCATCACTCTTGATAATTAGAGGTTTTTAGTGTTTCTTGATACAAACAAATCAAAAAAAAAAGTTTAGCATGAAAGGTTTCGAGTGATCGGTGTGAATGAATTTGTTTATAGACATCATTCAAAAACCGGGGATGTAAAACGTGTGCAACTTTCGTAGCCATATATTTTTCCAATCATAATAACTGGCCAACAACATTTAGATCCGCCTCAAATTGTATAAAATCACAGTATTTTCAAATCGATTGGAATTTCTGAATCGGACAAGATCGGTTGAGTTTGAATCTAATATTAATAGTAGACCCCATGTTATATAATACTTTCAGAGAAACTTGGTTAAATCTCACGGTATAAAGATACTTTCCTAAGATTAAAATTTGAAAAAATGTTACATCGTTAATTTTACGAAAATGCGAATTTTAATCCAGGTCGCAATTCTATGATTGTGAGTATTGTGTGAATTATATTAGAATTTAAACTAAACTGTTCTCATTAAGTTCAGACCCCAAAAAAATGTTGAAAGCCTTCAGGCAGCACAGAAAAGCTGTTAGGAAAACTTGGAGTCTCAAACCGAATTACATCTTTGAGTTATTTAAAAAAATGTATGTTTAATAATGTTCTTATGTGGTGTCAGATGGAAGAAGTGATGACAATTCTGTAAAAGCTTAGCAATCTGCTGAGAATGGTGTTCATTGCGATAACTGGGGCACTTACGACACAGAACTGCGTAGAACTGAAGAACTTATAAATACTATCAATTTGGACAGTCTTCGGCTATCTTTTCCAAGCAACTGGATTTTTGCAAAGATTCTTGGGGAATTCTATTGTGCTTCGGAAAGTAAACATTGAGTAGTAGCTTATTATTGAAAGAGAAGCACATACCACAGAGAACAGACGTCCATCTTTAGCGTTCAACTTGTGTAAAAATAACTAACGTTGTCGAAGCTAATTGGGATATCTTCACCCGGTGCGTTACTGTCGTCATGTTTTTAGTGGCCGAGTTCGATAGATTGAAAACCGAATTGTAATGCCTGAAGATATTTAGGTTTGAAGAAAACCAATTTTGTTGTAAAAATCACTTTCAACTGTCAAAAAAGGTTCTTTTGAAAATTTTCTCCAGAAATAGTCTTATTATCCAGTGTAGCACATTCCTCTGTATTTGACTCCAAAAGTGAACAGACTCTGGGTCTTACTATAAAAATTGATCCCGTCAGACACCAGTTACACTGTTACCAGTTATATTATACATAAATAATACATTTCTATGCATTGTAATCAATAAATATAACACGTATAGCATAAAATATAGTTAACACTTAAATGCAATGCGCTGTTTTAAAACAATTTTTAAAAATTTTCACAAAATTTAAAAAAAAATATTTGCGCCTTTGAGGGTTAATATGACTCCCATGTTTGGAAAAAAAGAAAAATGTTATATCAATTGATACAAAAATTATTTATTGCACATTTTTAAAAGACCTATTATGTACAACAATAATGTTGCCAAAAATGAAACCCATTTGTTGCCAAAATCTGAGTGTACCGAAAAGGGAGCATGCAAAAATCAGAACGTGCCAAAACGGAATCTTACTGTATTATCATTGAACACCCTCCAAGAAACATAAAAACACATATCAATACTTCCTCCATTCCATTACACGTTGAATAACCTTGTCAATACGCTCCAGTATTGACAAAACAA
Organism: Topomyia yanbarensis; assembly: GCF_030247195.1. Lineage (NCBI taxonomy): Eukaryota > Metazoa > Arthropoda > Insecta > Diptera > Culicidae > Topomyia > Topomyia yanbarensis. Next base: position 34,664,281 of record NC_080670.1, read on the forward strand.
CTGAACGTGTAAGGACCGCTAATATGGAACACAAACAAGATGCTGAATCAAACATTCTTCACTAGTATATATGGTCGGTATTAAGTCAGACCGGACTAAGTGACAAAATATCGATTTCGAGAAAAACGAGTTTAAAGTTTGAATCGCAGCATCCTTTACATTATGATTGGAAATTAATTTTTGCCATAATTCTTGTTTATTGTTACATATTTCAAATCTGGCAAGAGTCGAATGTAGCTGACGAAATTCTTTATCCAATGCTATAATTATCTCATTTTTTGATGTTTTGCGACTTAGTCCGGTCTGACTTAACACCGACCATATAATGATTGACAGCAGGAAAAACAAAAAGCACCACAAAAAGGATAAGCAATCAAAACATCGGGAAAACAATATTTAGAACAGATGGATAAATCGTCGTACCCGGAACATCACGTTCCAGATCCATTCTTGACCGCTCATCATTCCGAATTAGATCCACATGACATCACTGTGAACAGTCTAGTGAAAGAAAGCGATTCCACGCACCCCAGCTTGGCAACAAAGTCAACTTACTGTACTATCATACTACAAATTATGCAAAACATCAAACTGTCTTGAAAACAAAAACTCCAAAGTCTGTTAATGAGCGGCTCTTAAGCGTTCAATAATCCATTGTGGTATAACATAGTTGGATTGACGGTGTGCATCAAAAATATTGAACGCGTAAAGTCCGCTATTCATTTATACCTATGTGGAATATGAATGATATACAAAGGGACAATCAGCTCGCTTAGCAAATTACAAACACGCACATGCACTCGACTGACACTACACCACTCCATCGATACAAAACACCGCGGCAGCGTCAATGCAAATAATCGCAAGCACCGCTCCCGCTCGCATGCGGTGGGAATTGAATCGATTTCGAATTAGGCGAACATAGATCGCGATCCAAATTTTTGAGGAAGAATCGCATTGTCGAACGGATCCGCTCATCATTGTTCGGATACAATTCTGAACAAGTATCGGAAAGAATCTAAATCGAAGCGATCCAAGGTGAGCGTAAGAGAGAAAAAATACGAACATGTGAGATACCATATTCACTTGGCTTTGGTCGATCGGGCGCTCAACAGATGCACACTCATAAACAAGAAAAACAGAATAAAGCATCGGAGGTAGGTGAGTGTGCATGAGCCTTGAGTGAACGTAAAACGATGCGATTCTTCCTATCCTTGCTGGCAACTCTTCTTATTACTTTTTATTGAGATACAGTGAAAAGTGTTAGATTGGTGAAGAGATTTTGAAAAAATACGGCAATTTCCTTTTGGACAATAAAATTAGCTGGATTTTGAAAAAAAAATACTCTAGACCCTATAAGTTGGTGATGCAAATTTGTTAAAACAACTATTTTTAATTCGAAAATTTGGTTTACGAGTAGTAAAAATTGCAAAGAAAAAAATAAAACGAATAAATGAATGTCTGTAGTCTGTGGTCTCATTTTTCAACCTATCCTCAGAATCCAGGGGTTATTTACTGTTAATCAGGTAATAACCAGTAACCTACCTTAATTTTTTTCTGAATTTCCGATCCAGCTCGATTTGTCTTTATATTTCTGCCAATCTCGTTGGACATATATCAAACATTACGAAGACTGACGTTTTCTAACGGGCGGTACCAAGTATATTTTCAAAACAGTTTTTATTATGCAATAAATGTAAATATATTCTAAACTAAGTGAAAGAATCGTGTTTCTATTAATATAACATCCATTAATAGCCACAAACTCTGGGCCTTATAAAGGGTTAAGGGGAATTTATGCTAAGGGGGTAATAAAGCAGGTTAGAACCTCTATCATTAAAATTAAAATAAAAAATGAAAGAAATAAAATAAATAAAATAAATAAAATAAATAAAATAAATAAAATAAATAAAATAAATAAAATAAATAAAATAAATAAAATAAATAAAATAAATAAAATAAATAAAATAAATAAAATAAATAAAATAAATAAAATAAATAAAATAAATAAAATAAATAAAATAAATAAAATAAATAAAATGGATATTAGCATAGCATAGTATAGCATATACGATTGCACAATGATCAGCTAATATTGTACGAGATATCTACCATACCGAGTCACAAGAAATTTTTTTGGGATTACCGCTTCTTCTTCTTCTTCTTAGTGGAACAAGCAACACAGCGTACACCTGGCGATGTCCTTATAATCGCCGAGGAAGGGAAGGAATGTTAGTTAAACATCTACCAGCGAAAGTGCAGGGAACCCATACTATTTTCATAGATGTTTCAGGAATAGGAGTTTGTTTTAGAAGGGCTTGTTAATTGTGAGAATCTCATTCACCAACATTTCGTGGAAAATACTGTGCAAAATAAATGTAGTTTACCTAGTGTATTGGTTTGGTATATAGGGAAACACGAGGAGACTTGACTAAAATTTCAGTTAATCCAAAGTAAATCTCCAAAAAAGTTTTCAATTCTTCTAAAATTGTTGAAATGTACTGTGCAATCAATTGTAAATTATATAAAAGTTTTTCTGTGGTCGTTTTGCCTTTCTCAATAGAAAGGTTGCTCTGAAAACCGACTGTTTAACGGAGGCCCGGAGGGCCGAATGACATATACCATTCGATTCAGTTCGTCGAGTTCGGCAAATGCCTGTGTGTACGTATGTGTGTGTATGTGGGTATGTGCGTCTGTGTGTGTGTGTGTACGCGAACACAATCTCACTCACTTTTCTCAGAGATGGCTGAACCGATTTTCACAAACTTAGTTCCAAATGAAAGGTGCAACGTTCCCATAGGCTGCTATTGAATTTCTAATGAATCCGACTTCCGGTTCCGGAATTACAGGGTGATGAGTACGATCACTTAGAAAATGTCGATTTTAATAAATTTTGCAATGAATGTATAATGGTGAAATTTTTTTCCAAAATGTGACCACAACTGCTTCGATTTGCAGTACTAGGTCACTAATAGCCATTCAAAGTCTCTTTGGTCACATTGGCCTTCCAAAACCGATGATGTTCCGGAAGCCCCGGCCGAAGCATCCAAATTCACAATAACAGTCACATCGGTTTCTCGAAGATGGTTAGACAGAATCAACCAAACTTAGTCTCAAATGAAATAAGTAAATGGCTATTAAATTTTATTCCGAACCGACTTCCGGTTCCGGAGTTACGGGTTGTGGCGTGCGATCACATAGCAAATTGTGATTCAAACAGATACTCCGATGACAGCAAAAAAGGTAAAAATTTCGCTAAAATGTCTCTCAAACAACTTAAACTTGCAGTTCTAGGTCACCGACGGCCAAACAAACTTTCGTTGACTACATTGACCACCATAGACGGTTCCCTAAGTGCCCGGGAAAAGCGGCCATCTTTCAAAACTAGCAAACTCATATCAGTTTCTCGGAAATGGGCCGATTTTCACAAACTTAGTCCCAAATGATAGCTATATTATCCCCACAGATATCTATAAAATTTCGCACGGATCGCTTATATGGTTCCGGAAATACAGACTGAACCGTCCGGTCACATATGAAATTCCCATATAAGCCGGAACTAAAAAATTTTTTCAAGGGGGGGACCCCATGAAATTTTAGAAATCGGATTCGTATTTTTGATGCCAAACATCTTTAAAATGCATGAAATGTCGAGATTTTATGTTATCACGAAAAACAATTTTTTTTTATAGGAATCGACTTTTTGGGACTGCCGATTTCGCACCTTTTTTCAGTTCAATAGTACCGTGGCTGTTTTTTCTTTTACAAAATTTTAGAACTCGAATAATGATTTCTTTTCTTGTATATTTGTCATGTCATGTATAATAATAAAATGTAATATATGCATTTGAAAGCTTTTAATGAATATAAACAACGCAAACATTCTCGTGTTCATGATTGAGAAAGGCACAATTGCACCGCTAGGTGGATTAAAACAGGTTTTTTTCAAGTCTGCAACAGAGACTTAACCAAGGCGTAGGGATTGACCAAGAGAAGTTTGAAATATCAGAACAAAAAACTAATGGCATAAAATATGCTGTAATCGTTTTTTTTTCTTCATATTTTCAAGGTTCTTGGTACTAGTAAAATATATGAAAGGATTGTATTTCATAGATTTAGATTTTTTAAATGCATTTCTTTTTTGGGATTAACTGTACTGATTACATTGTATGTTGACACGTCACGAAATCAGCCATATGATTGCTAACTTTGTTGACTAGTACTATGAAGATATAGACTGATGTTTAAGGTGGGATATTTTTGTAGCGTGATAAAAATTCACAGTAGGTACCACAGAAAAGTAAATATCAGAAATTTTGTATCTTTCTTCAGCTTATTGCCTCTTGGACAAGTCTCGCCATAAAATCTTGGTCAATTCTCCCCAACATTAGCTCTTACGTACAATGTCGTGCTGATCTTATAAATAATTATTTCAATGTTCCTATTAATGTAGAATCATTTCACTACTTCATTAGGAATAACATAATATATGAGTTCTATGAAAATAATTACTCTAGTAAATATGTCCGTTCAAAATTTGATTAAAATCTTCATCATTCAACACAATTTCATGAATTACGGAATAATTTCTATGAGGAAAGGATTTTTCGCTCCAACATTTAAAATTACCTGATAGGATTGCAGCAAGTATGAAAATATTTTAAAAAAATTAAGAATCAAATAGAACACGTTATTGATAATTGTTGAATCTCGCGCTTGGTCAAGTCTCCCCATGTTTCTCTACACATAAGTTAGACCATGCTCATAGAGAACTTACAAATTCTTCACTTTTATATTTTCTTATCTCCTACCTGCGGAAGGAATTCAGGAAACTTACCTAACCATTTTTCCTACTCAGTGAAGAGAAGTAAAGAAAAAAAGAAAGGAACCGTGGCATCGTTCATCCGAGACATTATCCGGCAGCGGCTCACGAAGTTAAATTTCTTGTCATCGACCACTGCTTTAATTGAGGGTAGCAATCATTCCTAAATCGGTTGAGTCATCGAAAGAACCTTACACATTTCCACGTATACCATACCAAATACAAATTATACATATTTGTATTTGACCATACTATGAAGTCGATACCAACACAGTTATCGAACGTATCGACAAATGTCGCGTGTTTTTGTAAATGGCCAATAAGCATACTACTAAAAATCACCTTGAGAGAAAATTCCGGACAAACCGTAACTCAGCAAGAGTGGATGTTAACATTTTATGAATGAGAAAAGTTTTTTTCTTTCGTCTACTGCCGGCGATTTATGGTTTGTCCGGAATTTTCCCTCAAAGTAAATTTCGACAGTATGGTTGTTGGCCTTTTAAAAAAACGCGCGGCTGATACGGCACTTTGGCATTCATAAGATGAATCTTACATGATTGGTGTTAGTACTATCAGAATAAATCGACATGCTTTCGTCATACCGTTCGTTCCGCTCCCATTGAATCGTATGCACGCTCTTGCGTCGATGCCTTGTGCTTCTGGATTGTTCACATATTTTTAGTTTCCAACGTTAACAAACCGTGTGATCTGCCACACCTATGTATACTTCATCGGTATTGAACGAGGTAAAATAAACATGTGCACGCATATGAACAAAAGGGTTGAGAAAGCACAACACGCGAGGTGGTCGGCGCTGTCGCTACCGATACGATGCATTTTAACGCAACTACTACTACGACCAAGGATGCAAAATGCCTATCTTTTCTAAGGCTGTAATTTGTCTGCCTACATTCTCCTTTCTCATACGACGCTGCTGTCGTTCACTAGTGCAGGACGCCAAGCGCTGTACGGCAGCCTGTAAGCAAAGCAGTAACACGATAAAAAAATATTGCTGCATAAAATATTATACAGCTTCTCTTTCCTTATTTTACACTTTTTAATATTTTTAATCTATTTAATATTTTTAATCACAAACGACGACAATAATTGCGGTTCATTTACGCCACGACCGGCATCAACACTTTCGTGTGGGGACCTCTCCCTTTGACTATGCAGAGATAGAGAAAAGTGTACAACGCGAGAGTACAAACTTTACCACGCCACACTCTCACCAAGCAGTCGAAGTACAGCAGTAAAGACGCTGAATCCCTTTGGATAAAGACTCGTCATCACTATCTTATTCTTATTATTTATCTGTAAGTGTCATTCCAATCGAGCACGAGACCTGTCAAAAGCCCTCAAGCCGAAGAAAAACGCTTCGAATCCTTCTGGAACGAGGGCCATTGACAGGTCTCGTGTTCGATTGGAATGACACTGACAGATAAATGGTAAACAAACGATAGACGTGTCGAGTCTTTATACAGGGAGATTCAGCGTCGTTATACAGCAGCAAAACAAAACGGAAAAGTGTACTCGGTTTGTCTGCCGTTCTGGCAAGAGCAGTAGTGATGCGTCGCTGTAGCGTGCTGTACGGCTTGTGCAAATGTAAATGCACCGGAAAAATGTAGATTACCGGTACCGTTAGCATCCCTGGATGCAGCTATTCAAACCGGGCTGCCATGATTAATAACAAAATACACTTGTTTCAAAATCGTGCAGCTTTGTGACTTAATGACAATTTCGAATGAATTTTGACAGAATTGAAATATTCTATGAATATGTTCACTGAAACAATACCTTTAGAAATATATATTCTTCACATTAATTGGTTGTTGGAGTGATTTTTTGAGAATTTATTTTCAATATTACCCGGTTTTCCATATTAATTTCCATATAGAATTTGGAATTTGAAGGGACCGTAGACAAAACCGATCGCTACCAAATTTTGCACAACTTCTAATGACTATAAAAGAAATCAGTGAGCTTGGTGGAGCTTGTCTTCAACTGAAAATAATTTCATCCATTTAAATTAGAACCAATCTAGTATACAGGCACAAAAGCAAACACGTTTCCAAAATAGCCTACTATCAACAACCATCAAATGAGCTACGGTTGTCTCTACCATTTTTTCCGACACAATCCACATGAAAATGACCCCACGCAGTAGCAGTCTGCCCGGTCTGGGATCGAGATTCTCGTATTCGCCAGCAGCGGTAGAGCAGTAGGCAGGGGTGTAATTCGCCGTACAAACACAAAAGTAATCACAAACTGCGAAATGGGACAGGCCAATAAGTACATACTCCGAAAACGGTGGGTACTCCATTTCAATTTTAAGGGATAAAGCGTGGAAAAGCAATTTTGATTCTCCACTCTATCGCCTGGGTGCCAACCCGAGCAAAGCGAAATTGCAAAATTAAAACAGCGTACATTTCGTGACGATTTGTGTTATTGTATAGTTTACACCAAATCGAACGGCACAGTTTGAAAGATGATCTTCTTCTTCTTCTTCCAATTCTGTTTATTTTCCGTCGGCCTATTTCCGCTACGAGGCCAAACACCGACGCCAGAGAGGTGACACTCCCACTATCTGGATTGGATATCGACCCATCAACTCATGGACCGGGGACCAACGGCTTTACTTCCCTTCCGAAGGAAGGCGTGACCTCAGATTTTTCTCACCTCTGAAAAATCTCAACGACCTCGACTGGGATTGAACCCAGACCAACTGGGGTGGGTGGCGGTCACGCTTACCACCCAACCATCGGCGCCGTCCTGAAAGATGATCAAAAGTGCAACTTTGACCTGACAGATTTTTGACATTAAGAAATGTCAAAAACACACGTCTTCTTACTTTTACTATCAGGTAGGTTAGCATGGCTGCCAGTCTCACGGTTTTTATAATATATTTCTCGACAAACATATGATTAGGGCGTATAATCACACTGTCAAAGATTAGTTTGACTGTAAATTTCGGACAAACCGTTATTTTCCAATCGCAGATGTTGGTAGGAGGCATGCACAAGAACGGTGCTGCTCCGTGTCCTGTTGATGTGCACTGACTCATAATGTGTCAGCGTTAAATGCATTGAGCTAGTGCTTGCGCTGTTTTCCGATGAGCTAGAGTTAGCAAGTAGCACGAGCACCGATGAGCGAGATCCCTCGCTAGCACGGTGATAGCTAGCACGCAGCACGGAGCTATAGCTCAGCTATAGCAAAGCAGAATAAAAAAAACAACGCGTTAGTGTGAGTAATGATGCCTGCATCGTTTTTTCAGCAACCTTTCGCACATCCGCCAACGTATAGTTCTTGCTTTGTCCTATTCTTTCGTTCCATAGCTTACACCAAAGAGAATAGTGAAAAGAGTGAAAATCAGTCAAAACGGCAACACTCCCTTTATGATGATTTCAACACTAGAATTTTGGCAACCGCTTCCACAGACAGCACTTTAAATTACTCCTATTATATTTTGAAAAGAAACCGTATGTCGATCGTTGGATTTGTTAATCAAATGATGTGCATTTTGAAACAAAGAGATGAAATAATTCTAAAGCTTGTTTTTACTAATACATATAGTCTAGAATGCACCTTAAAATCATGATTGAACTAAATTCTGACGAAAATTCAAATTTCTTTTTGATAGATGTACAATACTTATCTCGTCCAACTCAGGCATGAGTAATGTTTATTTACATTGCACGATTGGTCTGCTCAATAAGGTATTTTCGGCTTCACACTATTCGCCTCTTTCCCTATTCTCTTTGGCTTACACTACTGCACCGTTCTAGCTCATCGGACAAGCTTACCGTGCCAGCTCATTGAGTTAACTCGTGCTAGCTCACTGAGCTAGCTCACTGAGATAGCTCACCGAGCTTGCTCGTGCCAGCTTACCGAGCTGGCTCATGGTGCTAGCTTATCGTGCTAACTCGTTGTGCTAGCTCTTCGAATCCTACAGCTCGAGCACGAAGGTTACCTAGCACGAGAGGTGTCAGTGCTTATTGCTTTTGGTTCGTTCAAAGCGGCCGCTCAGCTCGTGTTAGGCTCTCGTGCTGTGCTTCATGCATCCCTGGTTGGCAGGGATGCCATTATGCCAGATTTATCTGGCACAGCCAGAGTTTTTTGAAGCTTCCAGACAAAAAGACAAACCTCTCATTCTGCCAGATTTTTAAATTATAGAAGTGTTTACACACACATTTTGGAAATTTGGGGAATATTTTACCAAATTTATCAAAAATCGATTGATAAATTTCGATGACTTTGAGGTCGCTGTTAAGTGACAGATTTTGCCAGACATTTTTAGTTGATCTGCCAGATATCCTTTGAAAAATAGTGGCAACCCTAGGTTGGTAGTAAACAAAAGAGAAATCAATATTAATTCGTCAAAAGGGCGAAAGTGTTTTTTGTAAACAAACTTGTTTCGCTCATTAGTCTGCTGCAGAGTGGAATTTCATGAAACATATGCGTTAATGTAAATTTTTACCCTTCGTAGAAGTAATTTCAATTGTTGTTTGTTTACAAATCTTATTCGCCCTTTTGCAAGGTTAGTATGGAAATATATTCTCTTTTATTAACTGCTGTGAACTGTCTTCGGCCAGTAATGATTTGTCCGACATTCGCACTCATAGAGAATTTTTACAGTTGGCTTTAACGCTAAGATTTGCTCGAAAAAGTTATTTTTGTCGATTTCATATCGTTTCATTTGGCAGCCGTGAGAAAAGTGTGATAGCAAAGTGCATCAAAAATCCAACTTTCGAAGCAATAAACAATATACATTTGATATCAGAGTGTGGGTATGGGGGAAGGACATAGTAGTTGGTAAATCGATTGCCTTGTACGCAGCTCACTTGGAATCGATCCCCAAACTCGTACATAGGGTTAGAGATTTTTCCAAAAAGAGATATCTCTAACCCGAAAAGAGGCAGCTGACCCTAAGGTTAAAACCTTTATAATCAAAATCAAAAAAAAGAGTGTAGGTAAGAGTGACAACAATTCTCAAAAATAGAACAATTACACTAGTTTACAAGAAAAATGAAGCTTCAAGAAAAAGTATTTTTTAGACTAATTTCGGGTCACTTAACACGAAAACAACATTAATTTTTTTGTTCAAAGAAGCGATTTTGTGATTTTCGTTTTTGAGCACTTTTTGTAGTTTTTAGTCAATATTTCGTGTCAAAATCATTCAATTAATTTAGTCGGTATGCAGGTTGAAAGGTGCCGAGATGCCCTTTCCAAAAACATATAATATGTGTCGATCATATGTAAAATTTTTAGTGCTGCAAGCGACCAATGTTTAAAAAAAAGTGCATTTTTGACCATTTTTAAAAGTTACTCATTTTTAAATGATTTTTTTTACCGAAAAACAAATTTTTCTTTCGGACCTTTTAGAATCTTAGATGACAGATAATATGTTTACGTTAATTTTAAGCCTAATATCACTAACATCGGATGGAAAATGTTGATGCTATGGCACATTGAGCGTAATGGAAATTTTATGATTTTAGCGGACCCTGCCCTGGTGCGGCGGTTTAGAGGATGTAGCACTGGTCTCATAAGCCAGTCGTCAAATATTCGAGTCCCTATCGGGAAGGAGTATCAGTGGGATCGTAGCACTAGCCACGTAATATTCTGTGAACTGAGAATCTGCTGTGAAGCCTGTTGAAGCAGAAGGTGAAAATTCCTTTAATTTGTTAAATATGTACTTACCACAGACAAAACTTTTCCAACGATATTTTTACATTTTAAAAAGAGCACTAAGTTGTACAATGAAAAATCCAAAACCATTCAAATGCCGCAGGATGGATGGATGCAAGCTCGAGAAGACGGTACCCAACACAAACAATAACTATCAAGTATAGAAGATTATTTCAGCCGAAAGAATGATTGTGCGAAAAATAAAAAGTTACAATTTTCACTCAGTGCTTCATACCATCCACATTTTCATCCGATTTTTGTGACCATTGTCTTAAAATTTATGCGAAAAGAATATTTATTTCATTAGATTCTAAAAGAATTTTCTTCTGTCCTTCATTTATTATAAAAAATTTACTAGAAATATGCAAATATGTCGAACATAAGATTTTTTTTACTTTGGTCGGTTGTAATCATAATAAATGTACATTTCTCGACAAACATACGATTACAGCTTAAAAGCCAACTGTCAAAATTCTCATTGAAAGGAAATTCCGGACAAACCGTTACTGGCTAAACGTAGTTCATAGCAGTTAATGCAAGAGAAATTTATTTTCTTTTGTTTACTATAAATATCTGTGACAATTTCCTTTCAAAGAGAATTTTGACAGTTGGCTTTTAAGGCGTAATCATATGTTTGTCGAGATTTGATCTACGCATATTATACATTTTCGGAAAGGACACATCAATACCTTTCGAAATGTTTCGATCGGATCTTATTTGAACAAGATATTGACAAATAACTAAAATAGTGCCCAAAACACCTTTTTCAAAGAAATCTTGAAAATGCTTCCTTGAAAAAAAAAATGGACTTGGTTTTCGTATTCAGCGATCCAAAATTAACTGAGGAAACACATTTCTTCTTAGCTTATCGTGATTACTTTAAAATGGTTAAAATCTGTTGAAAATATGAAAAAATTATTTTTCTGTAATAAAAAATAGAGCAAAAACAAAAAAGCGGAAGCAAAAGAAAAACGTTTTTTTTGAACTCGAACTTCTTTGAAAGAGAAATATAGTATTATTGTCGTATTCAGCGACCCAAAATTAATCTAGTGTAATCTTATTTAAGACGAAAAGAGATATGTGAAAAAAGAGCAATTTTCACTCGGTGCTTAATAACATCATCAGTTTTTGTCGGATTTTCGTGATCTTAGGCTTAAAATTCACGTGAGAAGTTTGACTGTCACATAGGACTTTAAAAGATTTTTTTGCTGATTTATTTTTTTTATGAAAAATCAACTAAAAATTAGTAATTTTACCAAACACTACTTTTTGTGACTTTGGTTGCTCTTAACCCTAAATTGTTTATATTTTATCCTAACATGTTACACATTTTTGAAATAGGTACATCAATACCTTTCGAATGGTGAGTCATTTGTGTTAATCGGAAGACTTGTTCCTGAGATATTGACCAAAAACTGCAAAAAGTGCTCAAAAACACCTTTTTCAAAAAATCACAAAAACGGTTTTTTGAAAAGGAAAATGGACATGATTTTCGTGCTCAGCGACCCAAAATTGACTTAGAAAACACCTTTTTTCTTAACTTCATGCAATTAACCCAAAATTTGTAAACTAGTGTTATTTACCTGTCAGTGTCAAACGCGTTTACCAAATCAAATTTTAGATTTGAGATTTCGTTTATTCATTTGGATTATTGTTCCAGCTATGGTAGTGCTCGTAGCATCCAGCCTTACTAAAAAAACAATACGACGAATAACACCGAAAGATACAGTTCGGCTAACATTTTGTTACAATCTTTCACTCGGGAAGAGCGGGAAAAATATGCACCTCTCGCACAGAGGGGGAACTTCTTTCGGTTCGCGCATTGAATTTTCATTTTCTGGTTCTGTGTTCTGCTCTTGTCCCCTCCATCACAGAACCACCGACGGAGGTCGAGCGACTGTGTTTTATTAATAAAACAGCCCTTACTTTCTACGGAGTCAAATGAAAACAATCAAATTTTTCCTTCTCGTGAACGTCGGGAAGGGGGATTCGCAATAACTGGCTGTTAGCTTGGAGGAGCGTCGCTGGACAGCGAGAAGAAAAATCCTGAACGTTTTTTTTCTGCAACAATATTTCTTTCACGCCCGGGGGGCCCTAGACTGTATACGGTGTCGGCGGGTGTGTGATTGTGATTATATTGTTTGTAAACTGATGTCTTTAGCCGCTGTCGTGATTCCACAAAGCCTGTTTGTTTAAAGTTGACTGCCATTGTAATATTCCTAATTCCTTCTTTGTTCTTTGGGGCGTAAATTTCCCGGGATGTGGGCTCTATAAAGACAATGGGATTGAGGGTTGCGACGTCGAACAAAAGAAGTTTCCATCCATGCAAATGGCGAAAAACTTGTCTTTCCTCAATTGATGCGGCTTTACGGGGAATGTGCGGATAACGCTCCAGTTGAGCCAAACTGCAACCTGTAGGATTAGCGTAGAGTTGGTTCCTTTGCTCCTTTTAAACCCAAAAAAGTTATTCTATCTTTTGAGAATTTACCTGGAAAAGTAAGAAATTCCTAAAGAAAGAGTTTGTATAATATTCGTCTTCTACTACATGTCAGTAATAATAGATATACACTGGTTGCTTTTAATTCCCCTGTCGGTTCCTGTGCTACTTTTTATGATATTGCAAAAATAAGATCGGAATTTTTTTCCATCGATAAGTATCCCTACATTACAATGGCTTTATTATCTGCGGCATAATTACCATCAACAACTATAATGCCAGTCATTTAAAGCAATTCGATACTTTTGGTTCGGTCGTTTCCTCAGCAAGTGGAAAAATGCTCGCTCGCTGGAGTCTTGCTATTTTTGCCTCATGTTTTTCGCACATCGTTCATGTAAACATACTTTTTGTAATGGTAATTTTTGTTTGCTTTCCATTTCAGATTTCCCATCTTGTGGACGGCGGTTTGCAGCAGCGATAGTAGGTAGGTTCCACAGGCTGCAGGATGGTTGACGGTGTTTTTTGGCTTCGATCACATGTGCACACTTGATGCAAAATTTTAAAGGGAAAGTCAATAATTCATAGAATGCGCATGGTGTATTCACATCTCAGACAGTCGAACTAATAGTTCCCGGGATCATAGTAACTGGGTGGTCGCGTTGCACATTCTACACATCGAGCTGTCTCTAGCCGACGACTCTATTCGTTTGACTAGTGGTTTGCAATGCAAATTTCGAACTCACGTTGCACACCGTTTACATTGCTTGTGCTATCATCGCCCACTTGGAGAGTGGTTTACGGACGTACTTTTGCATAATACGGATGTACAGAGATGAGCCATTTTTTGATATTCTAGAAAAAAGAAATTTCGAAATATGAAAGGGAAAGAAGATGCTCCATAAGAACCAGCGAACGCAAATAACAGATATAGTTTGATCAAAAAACTGATTATGATTGATTCGCTTATCTGTGATAAAAACGACATGTTTAGAAATGCGCATCGTTTTTGGAATGGTTTCAAAAAATCTCCAAGAACTGGATTTTGAACATGGCTAACATGACGCCCATATATTGGTACACTTTATGATAAATCGATCTCTAATATGTATCAAAATATGAGAGGGTAAGTTACAAACCATTATGAATCAGCGATCTAATAGGTATTGATACCTATTTTGCTTCTTAGAGGATTTTTTTGGTATGATAATGAAGTTAGAGTTGGGCGAATGTGCTTTGAGCGGCTAATCGCATCGATTATTACCCTTAGCAGGGACGCGTTTTACGCTCAGCCAACAGTATGTACGTATAAAGATGAGATAGAGTGAGTATGTCTCTTCTATATTTTCTCTCGATTGAAATTTAACCACCAATACGAGAACTAAAACAATACAATCACGAAGGTCATGAAACAAAACAATAACATAAAACATAAATGATTATTGATCCTGAGTAGTAATATGATAATAATGATAAATTTTTGAATAAAAATATTGAAAAAATTCTTCATCGACTCCTACACTGAAAAAATCGATTTTAAAAATTTAAAGTCGATTTACAAAAAAACACCATTTTTGATTTGGATGAAAATTTGTTCCAAGATAGGTAATTATGTTCCCTACCTACCGTCCAAATTTCAAGTTGGCACTTTCAAGGAAAAAAAGTTATTTAAAAAAAACTATTCCTTGTCCAAACTGAATTTTTTTCTTCGGTGTATTTTCATCGAAAATTAAACCAATGAAAGTCATAATCATCTAAGAATCCATTTTCCCAACTGCTAGTTTCCTTATACATGCAAAAAGTATCAGTAACGAATTTGGTATTTATTTATAACGAACTTGAATGAAGACTGAAATACTGGAAGACTGCAGTTCATTTGTTCATTTCAAAAATGATAAATTTTATGAAACAATTGACAAACTTTTCTAAAATTTATTTTATGTCTGATGGAGCAGCAGCACAATACAAAAATAAGAAAAACTTCGCAAGCTTGAGTAGATTCCAGTCAAAGTACGAATTAAGTGCAGAATGGCATTTTTTGCAACATCCCATGGAAAAGGACCCTGTGATGCTATTGATGGCACTCTCAAGCGAATGGCAAAAGGAGCCAGTCTTGCTCGCGACTATGAAAATACCACGACAACTCCCCGAAAGTTATCTAACTGGGCAATTGAACAAACTGATAAAAATATCAAAAATTAATTTTCTGCTACATATTAATTGAACAGTACTACAAAATGTCAGAAGAACTCTAAGAACTGTATAATAACGTCAAAACAATATCTGATACTCAGAAATTCCACAGTTTTGTTGGCAAAGTAGAGGCGAAAAGGTATTGTAATTCAGAAGTTGAACCAAAAATATTTTCCTTGTATAGAAATAATACAAAATAACATGCATGAAAATAGTTTTAAACAAATGTTATAAATAAAAATAAATATATAATTATGTAAAATTGAATAAATAATCTTGTGGTGGTTATTTCTTTCTCTGATCCTTCCTCATCATTTAACAAGAAAATAAAGAAGTAATAATTGAATATTTGTTTAATGACATAAAATCTTTTCAATGGGATTCTTAATTAAGGGGTTACATACCTTTTTGGGATAAAAATGTCAAGAAAGTTTGAATTTACGTAAAGACATAAAGCAATGATTTCATTACATAAAAATTATAGTATTTTGATATTATATTTTTCAGTGAAATAAACAAGCATAAGTTTATAAAAATATATTGATATTTCACGGAGTTATGGCTTTTTCCCCGAAACCCTTTTTTATTTAAGAGGTTTGCGGTGATCAAGATTGAAAAACATTAGATCATCTAAAATCCCAAAACTCAAAAAATTGCATTAGTATATGAGTATTCCTCGTACCTTAACGATTAGTTAAATAAATAATTGTGTTTTCCTGCATTTGAGAACATTTTTAGTAAAAAATCGCTGTTTTAAGCTCTAAAAATTGTATTAAAAAATTCTTATAAATGAAACAAAAAATTATGCATAAAAAGCAATCGTTAAAGTACGAGAAAAATTAATTACGATCAATTGAAAAAAATTAAGAAGATCGATTGAGTAGATTTTCGGCAATCGTGATCACGGAAAAACCATTTTAAGTAATACGACATTTCGAGATAATCGAGTTTAAAATTTCGAATTACCACTGCTATTGGTAGACGAAGCGCGCTTGGAAGCGCTGTAACTTTCGATCTATTTCTCAGATCTCTATAAAAACTGGGAAAACATTCTCGAAGAGTTGTACTTTCAGATAAAGCAATAAAAAAAATCGATTTTATGAAAAAATGAAAAGATTTGTAACCCCTTAATAAAAATATACTTAGTTGCTAGATTAGACAATATCTTCTCACAAACTGAGTTTTATTGGATTCTGAGATGATTATGACTTTCATTGGTTTAGTTTTCGTTAAAAATATACTGAAGAAAAAAACTCAATTTGGACAAGGAAAAGTTTTTTTCAAATAACTTTTTTTTCCTTGAAAGTGTCCAACTTGAAATTTTGACGGTAGGTAGGAAACATAATTACCTATCTTGGAACAAATTTTCATCCAAATCAAAAATGGTGTTTTTTTGTAAATCCACTTTAAATTTTTAAAATCGATTTTTTTCAGTGTAGGAGTCGATGAAGAATTTTTTCAATATTTTTATTCAAAAATTTGACTAACTTTGTAAAAATCACTCCTACAACAGTGTTTTGTAGGATTTGTCATTTTTAGACTATAGTCATTTGAAAAAAATTGGTTAAAAAGTTTGGCCCTGTTCAAAAGACAGTATAGATCATTTTTGGAAAAACAAAGTAAGCAAAGTGGCTCTTTGTGACAAAGTCTTCGTGTGCAGAAAGTTTCATTAAAATCTGAGAGGGTGCTAAATTCGTCTAATATGAGTAAAAGCATGTATACTCTATGTAACCACAGAAAACAGACATCCATGATCGAACAAAAATATTTAAAAAACGTGTGTAAACATTTGAATTAATATACGATGGAATTCCATACTGAATGGATTCAGTATGGAATCTTGCTCAACCGTTTCCGACTCTATCGGTTGATGCATTTGAGCTGGAATTCATGCTGGAAGTCCGAACCGGTTCCGGACTAGTTTGACTGGGTAGAGGAATAACCGCTGTCAATTCTGTCGCACTCAGCCACAAAAAAACCAACTATAGATATCCCAACTAGTTGGGATATCCCAACTACCTTCGAAACCGTTAGAGATTTTACACAAGTTGAATGCTGAAGATGGACGTCTGTTCTCTGTGATCTAACGTTGCATTGGTTTGTAATAATTGATAAACTGAACAGACATGTACTGAAATACCAATTGTAAATTGGTTTTCGATTCGTATATGTGGATGTTTATTTGCGGTTATGAAAACACTCGAATTATACCTTCTTGAATATCAGTCAAAAAGAAAATCCGGTCAAATATCTAAAATTTAGAAGCCACAACGGCTGTACAAAGCGATCCACTGCGTGAATGAGATGAAATGGATGTCCGATCCACAAAAGGGCAGTAAACTTGAGTGTTATAACTATTGAGGCATATCGAGCCTCAATGCCGCATATAGAGTACTGTCCAATGTTCTGTTTAGCAGACCAGGCTCGGAGGTACAATTCTTTGTCGCCACATAACAAGAATATAACAAGAAGAATCAACAACGACGGATCAGGTGCTCACCCTATGATAAACCCTGCATTATTTCCGGAAGTTGCATAACTTGCTGATTTACCAACTATTTGTTAATTTTAAGACAGCGAACGATGCACGACTGTCAGACAACACCGATTAAGCTGATTCCTATGACGTTGGATTGGACAAATTCAAGCGTTAGACACATAAAGTATATTTGTGACTTTAAATGGATTGAAACAGAGCGACTTTTAATTTTTTTCTCTCCAAGAGAAGATGGCATCAAAACAGCAAGCACTCCACGAGCGTGTTGTACGGTTTCACGAAACGGATGCTCATCGTGGAAAACACTTTCCGGTAGACACCTTTCGAGACGAAAACGTACCCGTGAGTACAGTTTACCGGATCCTAGCATCCCTGAGCGTGGAGCGGAAGGCCGATAGTAGCCGTCCGGCGAAGATAATGACGAAGAAGAAGGAAGCTGTGAAAAAGTAGATAAAAAGGACGGAACGAGTTTGCGTCACGCCGGCCGAACCTTCAAGATGGAGGACATCATCTGTCGGAAGAAGACTCAGTCCCCAGAGTACACGGACGAGCAGATAGCGATCGTGAGATCGCAGTGCCGGTGGATGACGAAGAACTACCACGGGACGTCGTTCTTGCTGGACGACGAAAGTTTTCCTGAATCTCTGGAATCGTCCATGTCGATGTGGTAATTTAAACAGCTGGACACGCTGTCCGTTGTAATCTTCTGTTTAAATCATTGGATTTACGGAGAAACAATAAAGTTGTTGCAATAATTATAAAACATTGCCACAGCGGGTAGAAAATCAACCATCGCCCGGTCGGGTAGTGCGCAGTTTTTCCCCAACCGCAGGGAAAACTATCGTTGGATGGGCCTCTTTTCACAACGGAAGGGGATGCTGCGGATGATTTGTGTCCGCTGCCAGTGAGAATGATTCGTGTGCCAGCGCGTTTTGCTACAATTTATTTATAATCTCTTTTAATTAAAGTATGTCAGCTTAATTGCTCGGGCCTGGGACCCGCCGGGACCAACTGCGGCCCGCTCGCTATGGTTCTGTGCGGACGCCGGATGAAGCATGCCGAAAATTGGCAGATGAATGTGTGTTTACACGTTACAGCCAGTATTAGCCGGTTGGAACGGGGCGGAGATATGGCTGATGGTAGTTACGCTGCTGGTTGCCGCCGTCGCCTGCTGGTGGTGGTGGTTTCCTGTCAGCAGATGTGACAGCGGAATTTGTTCGGCGGTTCGCCTTCAAAGACTATCCAAAATTAGCTGTTTCGAATGGATTATGAATGGTGAAGATCATAAATGGGGAAACGAATCAATTCTATTGATTAGTTGTGCTGTTCGAGAAGTTCGTGTTAACGAAGGGATGATTCAACGCGGAATAACTTAGTGGAATATGATTATTTTATTGATTTCGTATATAGATAGATGGCTAATTATCTGATTAATATAGAATCGAACACTACAATATATCGACAAACACCCTCCAATTTAAAAAGATCACCCTCAATCATGTTGTTATGTCTGAAATAGCTATTGAAATCTTCAATTCTAATGAAATTTCAATAATACGGGGTGAAAGGAACAAATTCTTCTACAAAGAATGTTGTAGAAAAAAAACTGCCAGGCCACTGCTGAATTTGACTTTTGCATCACATAAGACAATTTACATGGAGCAATAATTCTACAAACACTGTGAATCCTGATCGGAACTCGAGCACACCACGGTTGACTGACTTGTTAGATCAGCGCCAGTACCCACCAGACAAAGGAACCATCACGTAGTAAAAGTTTAATCAAAGACGTCGAGCATGTAGTATTGTAGTATGCAAGTGTTCACCCAATTCTATTTTTTTTTGCATTGTTCCAATAGTCAAATTGATTTCAATCGAACCGATCAGCTTGACTAAGAGAAGAAAGGGGTTCCACAGAAGGGATTGAAATTGGAAAAATGAAATAAATTCACTGCCAGCTTTCCTCTATCCGGCGGCTCCTTCTCTTTTGGTACAAAAAACATGCCTCTGGTGCAGATTTTAGATTGTGGAATTTATCCCAGCTCAAGACGTTCTCACATGATACTGTTCCAAGGTTGTATTGCCTTCCTTTTTGTACATAATTTAACGAAATCAGCTGATTTTTCTATTCGCATTATTCACCTCAACTGAACTGGAACGACTAAAACTTATTGGGACTGATTTCCGATTTAGGGATCTATGTGTGCGTTTTTGTCAGGAGATTTATTTTATTGTGGGAAATGTCAGCCAGAACTAGCTGAATTTCTTGATATATGGTCCTACCGCAATTGATCGAATGTCATGTGAAGTGGAATGAGCGGTTGTTGAGCTTTTTGTTTTATATAAACTACACACATTTTAAACTTCAAACAATTCACATTTTTATCTACGTATAATATACATCTTAGAATGCATACGCGATAGTGTCTTAGTGGAATGTACGTATTATTTCAAAGGTTTTCTTCCATTTAATTCCACTAAATTTTTTTAACATAGTGGAATTAAATGGTAGAAAACCTTTGTAATCATACATCTTAGAGTTTTTCTTGCAATGCAGCAGAATGTGGATGCGGACTAAGTTGAGGAAATCCTGATGAATTGACAAAAGGCTGTGGATTAATTTGACTGGATCTGCGTAAATCACTTTAGTCTCCAAACTGAAGGGTACGATAGGTCTACAAATCCAAAAAGTGCCAATATTTCATCAAAAGTCTGTATCGAATCAACGTTCAACTCCTTAATAGCTACCAGTCGGATTACTACCGGTCCCGACAAATCTAGATTAAATTGATATAAGCGAAATAAGATCGAGTCATCAATTCGGTAAAGTGAAGCCGAAGATTTGAGCTTTCCTTCTTCTTCCTGCAACTGGTGGTAGAGGACAGTTCTGCGGTGACGGTGCCGCCGTCGTCGGAAAGAAAATCGATTTTCGGTGATAGACTCAATGATGCGATTAAAGTTAGGGGCATCAACGGGGGCGTTCGATAAATTGCGGATAAATTGCGTAGATAGAGCAGAACGGAGTGCTCTGAGTGTTGGCGAAGGCAGATCGTGATAGTGATTCTGTGTAAGGGAAATCTGATGCGGTTGATTTTTACATTTTCACAGCTGGGTTAATGTTGCCAGATTTGAAAAAAAAGGTGATTTGGACACATCCTACTATCAATTACTTTGTTAACAAGCGGAACGATATTTATTGGAGTGTAGAAATGAGCTACAATCAATCATGTTAAACAACTGAATTTATTAGCAATACTTAATTTACAATATACTGCTATGACATTCCATTTTCCAAGTCCATTTCGATTCTTTGAATGGATAATTTTACAAAAAATTAAGCGTCTCCATCGCATTTTAATTGATGGATATGACTAGTTCTTCAGAGATGAACGGACTTGTGTCACTTTGTTTACTTTATTTTTATGGTACTTTTTTATAATTTATTGTTGATTATAAAACAAAACAATGACATTTTTCATTGTGTAAGTAAATGTAAGTAGGGGTTTACCCACTACTCGGGTTCTTGTTTGCCCGGCGGACACATCTTTTCAGGGCGGCCTGAGTGCCTATACCGGAATTTAGGATTTTCGTAACAACAAATAACAAAAGTAAACAATCAAATAAATTACTAAATTTACCGACTTTTATTCCTCTCTTACTATCTTCCTGCACTGTGTGCTGCTCGGCAAACTGCTGCTGTTGGGAAGGCGGACGGTTTCTTCCGACTGGCCGGGACTACAACGGCCGCGTTCTCGTGCTGGTGTCGTTGGCTGCTCCGGCAGCGGTGCTTGACTTTTAGCAAGGGAGGTGAGCTTGGCTTCTTTTTTGGAACCTCCCTAGCGACAATGGCGAATAATCGCCGGATCTACTCGCTCCCAACGAGATATCTCAGAAGTCACCGCACTGTATTTCCCAGGGGGCACCTTTGGCCACCCTGCTTCGCTCTCCTTGGCGTTTAGCTGTGAAGGAGAGCTAGGCTGGTTCGGCTGATCCTTCACAGCGAGAGCGGAAAGGGGTCTTCTGGGTCCTTTATAATTAACCGGGGAAGCGAGTTGCTCCTTGGCGCTTAGCTTCCTTTTCGCTGTCCCGACAATAAAACACTCGAGTACTCGAACCACGGGTAGGCACTTTTCGAACGGGATTGTTACCGTCGCACACGCGCACTGGAACGTTTTTCTAGTAGCGGAAAACTCCCGAGAAACTTATAAACGTCTGTCTATCGCCGTGGTTCGTCACTTTCTCTCATATCACGATGGCCGCCTTTCGCACTCGACCAAAACAAACACTCTCCGCATAGCTGTCATCGCCGATCCGTTATCAGCACACATTTTTCAGCAAAAAGAGAGCGGTGGCGTATCTAATCCCTATGTTACTTATTCACAAACATAAAACAACTATTATCTAACCTAGCTGCACGAACAAAACCGTTCACATACGCGAAAATGAGCAAAATTTACAAGAAAAAGTGAACGGTACCGAACAGCGGTGAGCATAATTTTACATGTAAACAAATACACTCTACGGAGTGTATACCGACAAATAGGTATATTTCCACCCAGTGCCAAATTGTTACCCTGATCGGTTACAATTGGAACATTAAATAAGTTTTATTGAATTCAATAAATAAATTTGTCTCCCGGCCATTTTATTTGTTGAATGAAATTTGTAATTTTTTCACACATAAAAATCTCTTTTTTTGTCTTTTTATGGAACTTTTAGTATGTTTCACTTTGACGGTATTTTGCGGTGCTTTAGTAGTATTGTTATATTGTTATATTATATTTATTATACGTTTATAAAGTTTTATTTTGTTTTTATGGTACTTTAATGATACTGTTAAGGTATTTGTATTATTTCTATGCTAAATATTTACGAAGTTTTTGGTATTTTTGTGGTATTTTCATGACAATTTAATGACACGTGTGTTTTATGGTACTTTATGGTTCATTCGTAAAAATATAAGAAAAATGACATGAGAAGCAAAACGGGGTCATACATAAATAACGTTAAACATTTATGGAGCGGAGAGGTGGGGGGTACGACAAAATGTGACATATGGGGAAGAGGAGTAAGGTAAAACATAGCGTAACATGTTTTACTGAAGAAAAAATATTTTTTTAAATAATTTATGTACTAGAGGACAATGTGACAATGTGTTGCATGGGGGGGGGGCGAGGGGAAATTTTTGCTTTACATAATTTATGAATTATCTTTAAAAAGTTTTACTGGTTTTGCATTTCTTCTATAGAAAGGCAAGCACTCTGAAAACCAATCGATGCCCGGTGGGCTGAGTCATTTATACCAATCGACTCAGTTCGTCGAGTTCGGCAAATATCTGTGTGTGTGCCTATGTGTTTTTTGCCTTTCTCGTATAGAAAGGTTATGCAATCACTCTGAACATGGCCAACCTAATCCCGGCCGGACAGCCGTGTGTCATATACCATTCGATTCAGTTCGTCGAGATCGGAAAATGTCTGTGTGTATGTATGTGTGTATGTGGAAAATAATGTCACCTCTGTTTCTCAGAGAAAGCTGGACCGATTTGCACAAACATAGTCTCAAATGAAAGGTACAAGCTTCCCATCGGCTGCTATTTTATTGAAGAGTGCGGCCACACAGCAAATTCCCATATAAATTGGTACTGTAAATATCCCGTTCGCTTAGGATGTAAGGTATGTGAGGCTACCCATCATTAATTACTGCAAGGAAATCACTCGGCACGGAAGTCGACTGGTCGGACGAAATATTACTTACCTTCACAAGATTGACGCGAAATGATTGCAAGCCTGCGCGCTCACTTTCTTACCCGGATGTGACGCCGATAAAGTAGATCGATGATGGCACCACATCATCTGACAATGTTGCCAACCTTGTCATGAGTAGGGGTAGCACTCTGTTATTATTCAGCTCACAGGTACCACCATGATATCAAAAGCTTATTAAAATGGATACAAAAATACTTGGATTTATGAGTCTATAATTTAGAAAAAAAATTAGAAAAATACTATTTTTCGCTCTTTGAGAAATATATGCATCGGACAGCAATTGAACAATAATCGTACAGAGAGTTTAAAAGTTTTGTAACTATGTTGTAATTGTTTCAAAATACATAGTAAGAAATAACTAATAACATTTCAACATTTTCGACGTTAATATGGTTCAATGATTGGCTTGAGACAGGCACATTAGAAGCTACACGTGTGATTTGTTGCCGTGTTAAGATTTCATTAGAAAAAAACACTTGAGAACTTGTCAGAAAAAGCTGACAAGTTTTCCTGTATACTCGAACTTGTACACTCTCCATAGTTCATAGATGAAGGCAACCCTACTTCCTTTCTTCTTTCGTTTATATGCTTCCAGAATGTATTGCGAACAGACTGCGTTCTGACTAATTGTTTTTATACATCTGGTTTATCTGCGCGTAGTGTTGTCGTATGACGTACTTGGAGTACTTTTTAGTGCGTCCCTTTCAGACGTTTTGAATCTTTTCTACTAGGCAGTTTGCCATGGTTATTGCCTAGAATTTTTACAGATTCGTTTGGGTACACAGCGATCGCTGGCGTAGCTCATGATATTCAAAAAAGCTTCAACTGAAACATTGGCATCATCATTGTCAAGGATTTCATTCCAGTTAATATTCGACAGGATGTCAATTATGCTTTCGAAGTTGGATCTACTAAAATATTCGGAAATTTTTCAGTCATACGTTAGGCAATTTGCCCCAAACACAAGATGCAGGGGAGGATAATGCAAAACAGATATCACCATAGGAAATGCTGGCAGCTCTGGATCCACATACAGAAAGCGATCGGAAGCGGCGCTCCGTTTTAGATTTGAGCAGCTAAAGTCATCAATATTCAAAAATTCCTCGACATTCCTGTTCGTAGAAAAATAAACCACACAGAGGAAAAAAGATGGGTGGGTAATGTCAGAGACATAACCGGAGTGAAGTAGAATACACTTTAGACCGGTAAATTCTGCTCTGGAATAAGCAATTTCTATGCGATTTTGTCGACTTTAGCACATTCATAGTTTATTTGGAGTATTTTTGGAATTATCAATTATCGTAAGTCCACCGGAGGAATAGCTCCCCGCAAGCAGTTGGCAACAACCCCCTGGCAACCCTATACCATCATATGGAGTTTGACAGCGACCGACATATATGGGGCGTTATAGCTATAAAGCCCCAAACAAAGAATTATGTTCGGCACTATGCTCGATATTCAAGCATTCCACACGACGTTTTGCATCTTGTGGGATGATTTAATAATTTAATTTAATCGACATTTTGTAACTAAATACAGCTTCTAATCATTCGGTTCAAAATCAATGTTTTGCCTTTCATGGCAGTGATGCTGGCTGTACAGAGACGTCGTCCTTGACAGGGGGCTGGTTGGCAACGAAGGCCGTGTAAAAGTGGACCAGTCACGGTTGGCGTTAAGAGCCTCATCGCTACCGAACAGAAACAGTCGCCCTGCGAAAAATTCACAGCTATCAGAAATCGAGCGGGCCTAAATTGTGACCCAAAATAAACCACAAACCAACAAGTTGTTTTCAGAACCAGCCAATTATAAAGTATTATTATTATAAATGAAATTTTCCATTGCCTTACAACCTCCCTCTCCCTTTCCTCCCGGCTTGAATAACTATCAATCTTGATGATGCTGTGCGGCGAGGGCACTAGTTTTTATTATGGTGGAAAATTTAGGTTTGCTCGTTTTTCCCAAAAGTTTTTTAGCTGTGCTGTTTTCAAAGAAGTTGTAGTTGAATTCAAAATAAAATAGTTTATTTCTATTGTCAGAGATGGACCTTCCAACGAAAACGTCTGGCTCGTTTGGAATCGAATTGTATGGACCAACCACTGCTTTCACAAAATCTGTTATTTTCAGTAATTGAACATTCTACATTTTTGTAAATTGAATCATTACACTAACCTGTCTACAAATCACACAAATAACTTTTTTATTTTGTGCCATTCTACTTGAAAGCGACGATATTGTTCACAAGTGGCTCACTTACCATCCAACGCTCTTGGCAAGCCACTTTCTGATGCTTGTAATAAAATTTCAATTCGATTCTTTGTCGATAAATTGATGGCCCTAAAAAGGGCCTTTTCTTTGGGCAGTGTTCGAAATTTACTTGGTGCTGGTGTATATGGTAACAGTTTTGGTGCCATCGAAGACGGCGTGCTTGGCCAACTCTTCTGACAGCAGCAAACGGACTGCGGTTTGAATTTTGCGGGAGATGCTGCAAACGAACTGATCGTGAACAACAGCATGCTGAGTTTTTATACCTGACTACAGCACAATGTAAGCTCGTCCTTTTTTGTGTTGTCCTCAATATGTGTTCTTCGTAGCTCCACCCCTTTGTTGGTCGACCACATATTTTTGATAAAGAACAAAATTGAAATTGTGTTTCCAATACGGAGGTTATCGAACACTCAGGGTAAAAAGAGTAATGTAATACGGCACTTTGGTAAAATGTTTGAGAATTGAAACCGTTTTTGAATGCGCCTAGTAAACACGAAACTGTAAACAAACAAACAAATGATAACTTTTTATTTTGTGTCATTCTACGTGAAATCTACGATATTGTTCACAAGTAGCTCACTTGCCATCGAACGCTCTTGGCAAGCTACTTTCGGATGCTTGTAATAACAAAATTTCAATTCGATTCTTTGTTGATAAATGGCCCGTACCAAACATACCGCTCGTAAGTCCACCGGAGGAAAGCCTCCCCGCAAGCAGTAAGCAACGAAGGCCGCGTAAAAGTGCCCCAGTCACGGTTGGCGTTAGGAAGCCTCATCACTACTGAACAGAAACTGTCGCCCTGCGAGAAATTCACAGCTATCAGCAATCGAGCAGGCCTAAATTGTGACCCAATATAAACCACAAACCAACAAGTTCTTTTCAGGACCAGCCAATTATATTGCAGTAAGATATAAATGAAATTTTCGTTTTCCATTGCCTTACAACCTCTTTCCTCCCGGCTTGAATTACTATCAATCTTGATGATGCAGTGCGGCTGGGCACAGGCAGTTTCCATTATAGTAGAAAATTTAGGTTTGCGCGTTTTTCCCAAAAGTTTTTTAGCTGTGCTGTTTTCAAGGAAGTTGTAGTTGAATTCAATATAAAATAGTTTACTTCTATTGTCAGAGGTGGACCTTCCAACGAAAACTAGTCTGGCTCGCTTGGAATCGAATCGTACGGACCAACCACTGCTTTCACAAAATCCGTTATTTCAGTAATTGTACATTCTACAGAATTAGTCACAACTATTTCCAATCAGCGCAAAAATCGAAGGTTTTCATTCAATACAACAGCAGATTTTCACGTTTGAAAAAACAGGCAGCATTCTGGCCGAAAATTTTGAAACGGAGCACCTATATCGAAACGTTAGAAAACGTTCGATTTTTGTAAATTGAATCATTACACTAAAATGTTTATAAATCACAAATAACTTTTGTGCCATTCTCGTGAAAGCGACGGTATTGTTCACAAGTGGCTCACTTACCATCCAACGCTCTTGACAAGCTGATGCTTGTAATAACAAAACTTCAATTTCATTCTTTGTCGATAAATTGATGGCCCTGAAAAGGGCCTTTTCTTTGGGCAGTGTTCGAAATTTACTTGGAGCTGGTGTATATGGTAACAGTTTTGGTGCCATCGAAGACGGCGTGCTTGGCCAACTCTTCTGACAGCAGCACGCGGACTGCGGTTTGAATTTTGCGGGAGATGCTGCAAACGAACTGCTGTATGCTGATGCTGGAAACGAACTGATCGTGAGCAACAGCATGCTGAGTTTTTATACCTGACTACAGCACAATGTAAGCTCGTCCTTTTTTGTGTTGTCCTCAATATGTGTTCGTCGTAGCTCCACCCCTTTGTTGGTCGACGACATATTTTTGATAAAGAACAAAATTGAAATTGTGTTTCCACTACGGAGATTATCGAACACTCAGGGTAAAGAGAGTAATGTAATACGGCACCTTGGTAAAATGTTTGAGAATTGGAACCTTTTTTGAATGCGCCTAGTAAAAATGTTTTCCACTTCACTCCAGTTTGTTTCTGACCATATTTGCAATTTACGTACTGAAATAAATCATAATTTAGGGTTTAACCCAAATTGCTCTCCAGGGAGAAACAGTCCATGAAACAGAAAATGCAAACTTATTCTTTGAAATGGTTTTGGTGGCCATGAAAAGGGCCTTTTTTATAATGATACAAGTGAGTTCTACCTTTTCAACTTCCAAATCCATACAAAGTGCGTCCCTGCCGCTTCAGAGTATAGACGACGTTCATTGCGGTTTTGCGCTTGGCGTGTTCAGTGAAGGTCAAGGCATCTTGGATGACATTTTTCTGCACACCATCAGCATTCGTAGATTAAATTGGAGATGCATTTTACACCACCACGACGAGCCAGACGCCGAATTTGGTGATTCCCTGGATTTTATCACGAAGAACCTTGCGATGACGCTTGGTACGGGAACGCAAATATGCATACCGCTCATTGTACCGTCCGGACGAGCATGTTGCTCGTGTGGTAAGCGAGCACCCACTGATACAAAACAAGCTCGCGTGACCTGTATATATAACATTCCCGTATGTAATGAAACGCTTACATGCTCCTTTTTGACGGCTCTGCGTGGGATATGCTGGCAAATTGCGCATTTTCCTCGCTGTTTCCGAAGGATTTTCTGAAAATCCTTGTTTTGGTTTATTTATAGTAGTCGCAGTAATTCCGAAATTTAATACGAAATACGTGCACAAATTTCCGATCAGATAGTGCAAAAATATTGCGATTTTGTCCAGTAGAACGGAAGATATTCGCATTTCAAACCTGGGAAAATTTCTCAACTGAAATTTTTGAAACGGGACCCCATATTGAAACGTTAGAAGTATTCTACTTCAAAAGAAAATATCCTGACATTCCAAGTTGCACCCACACTCTTTTGACACTGGTCCTTAAAGCACTCGCTATTAGCTGCGCCTTGAAACGGCGGTGACCTGCAACAAGCACTCCGCCGCCGCTCTTCTTCAGACTATTGCGTCAACTTTGATCCATACGTAAAACTTCATAGTTCACCCCGAACGCTTGCACTGATAAAGTACTTTCGGTGAATCATATTTCTGTGAGAGCCTAATATTTATTTGGGTCATAACATTTATCTGAGCTCACCAACAGATGACCATGCGATGAAGAATTGCCACAGACCCCATCACCACTCATAAAAAGGACTGGGACGGATGATGATCGCTGGCATGGCTAGTCTGTTTTGCGGGCGGATCGGGGTCTTCCATAATACCAGTTGCAGTCGCCGCGATGATTTTTTTTCACATAATTGCTTTCGCTTCACTCACCATTTCGATCTGTTTTCCCCGTTGGATACCACCAAAAAGTGTTGAATGAGATATTGACACTTTCGCCAAGTACCAACAAAATAAATTATTTGTTTACTTTGATGTTTTTGGTATTTTGTGGCGCTTTTATGGCACTTTCATAGCACTTTTAGAGTGCTTTCGGGTTCATTCGTATGAATAAAAAAAATAACGTGAAAATCAAGAAGGGACATTCATAAATTGCGTAACACATTAAGAGGATGAAGGGACTACAACAAATGTGACATGTTGTGACATCTGGGATAGGGAGAGTCGGCTAGAACGTTACTTAACATGGTTTTACCGAAGAAAACAATTGTTTTTAACCATCAAGAAAGCAAGAGGTCTCCGAGGCCCGGCTGTAATCAGTATAATTTTTTGAAATGAATGAACTTGTTAGATCAAGCGTTTCGGGTTTTCAATTCTCTTATTGATAAAATGATAAAAAATAGGATTTAAATTTCACTGGGTCTTAGAAGGATATGTACTAATGTAATGTACTAGGATAGGGGGGAACAAGGTGTGACAACTTGTGACATTGGGGAGAAGGAATCAATTTTAGTTATTTTTTGCATTACCTAATTCATGAACGATCCCTAAAAGGTTTTGTACGGTTTTTTATAGTATATTAATGCACCTTCTATAACACTTTTGTCAAGGACATACATTGCATTTTTGAATTACTTTTGAGGAAATTTTATCGCATTTTATGATAGTTATGGGACTTTGGTAGTACCGATGTGGCCTTTCGGTATCCCCATAGTATTTCATGGTGTTTCATAATGCTTTTACCACAGAGAACAGACATCCATGATCGAACAAAAATATTTAAAAAACGTGTGTAAACATTTGAATTAATTTACGATAAACACTAGCGCCGCCACACCAACCTATCCCAACTATCTGTCAAATCCATTCCGGAACCGATTCGAAATCCTGAATGGATTCAGTATGGAATCTTGCTCAAAGAAAACAACCGATTCCGACTCTATCGGTTGATGCATTTGAGCTGGAATTCATGCTGGAAGTCCGAACCGGTTCCGGACTAGTTTGACTGGTTAGAGGAATAACCGCTGTCAATTCTGTCGAACTCAGTCACAAAAAAAAACATGACGCCAGCAGCGCACCTGGTTTGGATATCCCAACTACCTTCGAAACCGTTAGAGATTTTACACAAGTTGAATGCTGAAGATGAACGTCTGTTCTCTGTGCTTCTACGATTATGATTTTCTTTAATGCTTTTACGATTATGGTAACTTATCATTTTATATTGGCTTTATAGCATTTTAAGGTACTTCTATGGTCACTTTATGCGACTTTTATCGTATTTCTATATTTATGTTATTTTGTAGGACCGGCGATATTTTTATGGGACTTTGGCGGCAGTTTTATTTGTGGCTCTTTTATGGTATTTTAATGGCACTTCAATAGTGATTTGGTGCACATTGCACACTGGGCCGGTAAAGGAAATCAGATAAAACGTGTAGCGCTCTGGATGAGCTATTTTTGGAAATGCTACTTCCAGTAATGTGCCTTGGTATTGCCTGCCGCTTATTTTAGAGCTGTGTACTAGTTTGAAATAATTGTCACTGCATTGGTGGCGCTGTGGTGCTAACTTTCTTATTTTTCATTTAAGAGGTTTGGTGCCTTCGGTGAAGTTTCAGAACTATTAAAACTATGACAAATTATCGATAATACCTAAGGTCAGTAGTTATAAGTAACAAAGTTGTAGCGCTAATTACTCGACACGCAACCTATAAATTGCGCATATATTGATATCAATATCTTTGTTTTGATCTCGAGACAATTACAGGATAAGTTACACGTGTTAGTTAAGACACAAGCGAGTGTAAAAGCGAAGCGAAACTTCGAACGAATGCCCTCCATTAATCCTATCCATTCAGCCAACGCAACAGGCTCAAATGGATAGCATGTCTTAAATCGACTCAATAGATGTGTATAAAATCAATCTCATTTGTGGATATGGATAACACACATTTGCTTAGATTAGTTCTTGTGCATGGGGCAATTATTCAAGAAGAAATTATTTTCCTAAAAGAACAGCTCATGAATTGAAGAATGACAAATTTTAATATTATTCATTCAACAAATATATGTTATCCCATATAATTAGGTTCAATGACTAACCAGTTTACGCCTAATGAGCTCAACCCTTCGTCATCACATCGTACCTGGTCACCGAGTCCGTTTTGTTGGGTCCCGGTTTATAGATTTGGGATTGCATTGTGATGTCTGGTTGGAGCGTTTTAATGATCAAGGAAGATTTGTTTTGTGCTCATTAGGTCTTCTTTGGCCATGTAAGTGCCATTGGATGTGGTAGCGAGTCTTCACGTAGTCTCGAATCTGTAGGCTGGGATCTCTACTAGAAGAACTTGGGGTGAGTAGTTTTCTTTGAATATTTTCCAATCATTGATTCCTCAAGTGACATCTCAAGTCGGGGATATGACCAACTTACTCATAGTACATGGTATACGAAGAGGCTCACCATTTTCGTGGCGCGTGTTTATAGATACCCATTTTTGTGGCGCTTGGAGCTATAACAGACTACTGCTCTTCTTGAGCTATTTGAGGTTGTTTAGATGTTTGGGTATTAACTAGCTCGTAGAATCATTACGACTAAATTTGATCAAAAGGGCGGTTGAAAGTTTGGCTCCGGAGGGTATGGAATTATTCCATGTTTTGCGCAAAGAACTTTTCAACTCTTCGTACATATGTAATATTTGCAAAAAGAGAAAATTGGGTTGAACTAATTTGCGCATTAAGGGCATAAGACCTAACTTTTTGATTTTTGTGTTTCGGATCCATCTCGTCAGTAACTAGCACCAAGTTGGTGTCCAGTTAGACGCATAACTTAATACCTTAATAACTTAATACCTCAATTAGCACTAGTTGGATACATCGTCTAACTAGACACCAAGTTGGTGTTAGTTACTGACGAAATGAATTCCAAACACAAAACTTAAACTAAACTTCGTACGTAGTTTGTAAAAGGTTCTCTCTCGTAATTTAGCAACTGGTTACATATAAATACCAAAATAGGCTGCCAAAATAGTACCAGTGTCAGACAATACTCGTGCTCGTGAAACGGAGTTAACGTGCCTTCATTTTGATCGACTACAAGCATAGTTAGAAAGATGACACAATTCTGTTACGACCTACGATGAAAGGAACCTGATCGCAAATCAAAACGTGGCCAATAAAATCCGAGCGATTACCCTTGGAAAATAGTCTCCAGTTAGATACACCTTCACCGCTAAAACGATAATCCCCATAAAAAGTCGGTAAAACTAGACCAAAAAGTGCACAAAAAGCCTTCTACGAGCAGTGAAAAAGTGGCCCCAAGCTGCGGGAAAATTGTTCTACATCACATCACACACCTACATCGGTGTTGTGTGTTGCACCGGCACAAACCCCCGGCTCCAGCGGATGTCCACAAACAGATCGCGAAAAAACAACAATTCGAATGCACCAGCACCAGTTGGAAATATGTTTGGAATGTTGACACAAACAGTAGAAGGACTGGAGGATCCCACCCGTGCAAGGCTATCGTTTGCACTGCATTTCGGCAGCTTTTAGTGTTCAACAGGCCGAGTCGGAAGTGGAAGCTGTGGCAGAAATACAACCCAAATATATACCAAAGGTAAATGTTAGGAACCAGTTTGACTCATGTGCCGGGTAGGTGAAAAAAGGAGCCAAAAAAACAACTGTTGCCACCAACCCATGAAATATGATAGCAGCAGGAAAACCGAGCATAGTAAAACACTATTCTACGCGGGTAGGGCCAACCGAACAAAGGCGGAATCGAGTCCGGAGCAGTGCCCAGCAGCAGTTGGGAAGGTGTAAAAGTGTGGGAAACTATAGAATGGAACTTTTTGCTTTTGGCGTGACTGTGGCACAACATTTCCGATTGGGACTCGACCGTCGTCAGTGCGGTGATGATCATTTGATTATTAGTTCCGAAAATAATTTGCCACAGTCCATGTTGTTTGGTGTGGCATTTTATTGAACGATGAGAAACTTGTCCTGAAGCATAATAGAGAATGACATGCATAGTGTATCAGCGGATGTCATAGCGCCAGCAAAACCGAACAGCTACTGGAACACATTTTTGCAGGGTGAAAATTTTATTTTCACGATGTTCCCATTGTCATCCAAATCATTTGATCGTGAAGTTCAGAGCAGCGTCTGCTCACCCACGCTAGGTCAGGGTAATGTGTCTTAAGCGGACCCTACACGATAAAAGAATATTGTCAATAAAAATATTGATGAGATTGCTTCAATCCGTTAATCCCATTTGAATTCTACAGAATCAGTATTTTCATAGAGTCCTTACACAATCAATATATTGATCAATAATTGGTATATTGTCAATTTCCTTCACAACACCATTAATTGATTTATCGTCAAAATTTTGGCTCGTGTAGGGTCCGCTTTAGATACTAATCAAACATACAGATGCTTAACCTAGGGGTAGATCACTCTACGAATGTTTAACAAATTTGCATCAAATTAGAAAAAAATGCATTTAATTTCCATTTTTGCATTAATTTTGCACTCCATCGCAGAAAAGTTTGTTTTGTTGAATGTAGAGCTACACGGATACGAAAAACTACCCAAAGTTGAGCTCTTTTGACTCAATCTCGGGGTATCGTGGAATAAGGTAAAATTAAGCAAACCGTGTTGAAGGTAGTTTCCCTTTAAGCAAAAATCACAACTCATTGATAGGTTTTTTATACTCAAGCTTGAGTTAAATATACTTAAATTTATGTTGAATCTAGCTAATTTTGAGTATACCTCAAACAACTCAAAAGTACCTAATTCCACGGAAGACCTCGACTGAGTCGAATCTCTCGCTTTGTTGTTGACAACACTAATAAGTGCGAAAGCGATGCAAAACTCAAAAGTACCTAAATGTAAGTTAAATGAACTTATTCTGTGTGTTGTTTTATTTTTCCGTGTAGGGTTTTGACGTCTTACACGCAACGCAAAAAACATTGCACGCAATGCAAAATACATTATGAATTTCTATTTTGATGGAAAGAAATGCATTTAATTTCGCTGATTTTTAAAAACGCATCACAAGTGATCTGCCCCCAGTGCTTAACTATTGACACTAAATTCATTGGTGGCAACTTTTCCAAAGGCTTAAAAGTAGCTATCCACCCTATCTTTCTTGTTTTGTATGTGGTACTTGGATGCAGCAGAGCACTCGTTTTGTTTGCAGTGTCCTTTCCAAAGTTTGTCGTGTTTGGATAGCAAATGTTTTTTATAAAGATGTGTTTTCATATTCGTTTTTTTGTTGCTTGCGGTTCCAATCTTAAGTTTTCCAGATACTGATAGCAAAGATAAAAACTTACACAGATACTCAGTATTTTTATATAGAGAGGTTTATTTATAAATATTCAAACTTAAATCAAAGTATCAGTTTCGGGGGATCAGGGCCAGCGTCACATTTTCAGCCTGGGTTGGTAGTAAGATAGGCGTAGAGGGGGGTCTATTACTAGAGATTTGTTGCATTTTCGCAGTACACACACTTGCATTACAACTGCATAAAATTACTCACGGTGCGTTTGTGAAAATGAAATTGTCGTGCATCTAGAATTTTAAATGCGCGTGTTGTGTGCGCGAGACTCATGTAGCAATATTCATACTACCAACGTCACCCGCTGGCTCTGCGTGGGATTGCTGAAACAAACAATAGATTATAAATCATTCATAAACATTACTTAGTGAAAACCTTCACAGCATTTTGACAGCGGACATTTTTTCGAAACTTGTAAACTTTCATTAAAACAAATATAAATTACATGAATTTTTAATCAAATTTGTACGATACGGCTGTCGTCGTTGTCGTCATCAGCATCGTCATCAAGCGAGGTAGTCTCCAAACAATTCCGTATGCAACCAGCGGAAAAGCGGATAACGGGAAACTCATTATTCAGTGACATTTACATTCCCTCTCACTGCGCTGCAGGGTCCTGCTTAGCTACTATACAATTATGGCATCAAGTATGCAATACAACGACGACGACTGCTTCAACGGCTGGCCGAGAAAACAAACCAGCGAAAAGAGGGGAAAAGAAAATAACACAATCTGAACAACATAAAACTTTCGCATGAAACTTTGTTGCTACATTATCCGAATGATCCCGCAGCAGTTGGGTTATAAATATATCTGTTACAGTTGGGAACAATGATTAACGGATTCCTTTGGGATTAGTTTCTTCGGTGAATGCTGGTAAAGTTTTTCCCAGTTGAAGTTGCCAGTTTGCTTGTTTCAGCTTATTGACCAGTTTGGCCAGCAGAACAGTTGTTGTTCACCATTTCGAAGTATATTAGCACATTTCCCCAAAATTCCACGCGGCCTTTCCTGATCGAAAGGAACGGCCGCGCTTCATGAAACACCGCGCTTTGCCAATCTGTCATAATGTTTCAATTGTGCATAACGAAGGGCTGAATGAGTAAACAAGTTATTCCAAAAATCAGCCCTGCGTTATGCAACGTTTTGTGCAGGTTGAGTATACCAGATTCAAGTGGTGCCAAATTCATGACGTTCCGTAAAATTCAAAAAAATCTTTTTAGATTACAGAATTGATAAAATTGGTTTAATGAGCTATACTTATCCATAAAATTCTGTTTTTAAAATTATCCTTGCGTTTAAACCAAAATGGGAGGCTTTTTACTACTGAAAATAGTAAATACTAATACTAGTTACAAAAAAAACTTACTGGCAACCTTAGAGCGACTTTTATGGCGATTTCGATTGAACCTGAAACTGAGTCAGGTTCTACCCCAACCGCTGTCAGTTCATACATTTTGACAGCAGTTGGGGTTAGGAACTGACTCAGTTTCGCCTCAAACAAAAACCACATTAGTAAGCAGTTGGTGCGGTGTGTACGTTTCGGTGAATGTCCCAATTCCGTTGCCAAATAATTAAGTACCACTGCAACACATTACGATTTTAATTGTTGTTTATTTTCAATGCCTAATGAATTAAGCTGGATTGAAATTTTGAACCTTATGACTTGTATGAAAATCAACACCCAAAACGAATCGTTGAGAGCGGAATTGATTCTGTTTTTTTCGCTCTTGAACTGTGAGCGAAAAGCTCCCAAACGATGCATTAGTGTTCAACCAACCTCATACTTGTGGAATACAATATCGTACCCCATAGCTACACACTGTTGGCTCATGTAGTGCAGGGATAACTTGAATAACACATACCATCGTCTCCATACTGTCCCATTTGTGATCACAGCTGCAATGATGCGAAGTTTATATAGCCCATTCGAACGACTGCTCATTATGTGTCGTTATGGCAT
Organism: Topomyia yanbarensis; assembly: GCF_030247195.1. Lineage (NCBI taxonomy): Eukaryota > Metazoa > Arthropoda > Insecta > Diptera > Culicidae > Topomyia > Topomyia yanbarensis. The sequence goes on from NC_080670.1 coordinate 34,700,636, forward strand.
AAGGTGTAAAGCAGGCGTTTTGGTGAGTGGATGTGTGTCGGTTCCAGTCTTGATGCTACCCGTTAATCTTTTTTTCTAGTAAGGCTTAGTTCCCAACACATACATACAAACAAAATATTAATAACAGCGGGGAAATGGTACAAAGCAAGATGCGTCAATGACGATGCTGAAATACCGACGCGGCGACGGGATGCAAACCATATTATCTCACTCATCATAAGTGTGAAGCTTTATATACGCCATTATACTACTCCACCAGTGTGTCGTCGTGGTACGGGCAATAAAGAGGTGTTCTAACCGATTAGAAGTTTGTCGGTTCTAATCTTGAATCTGATATAAATTTTTTTGTACTAGAAGTTTCAGGTCACGAGCTATTTATAGCAGCGAAGAAAAGAATGAAACAAAACAAAATGTAATCCAGCAGCAATGGTGATGAGATTGCTTGTGGTGGTGGGGTGGGCGGAATGTAAGGTGTAGAAGAAAGATACGAAACTATATACTAACAAAGTTTCCTTGTGTGTGAGTGTGTGTCTCGTTTTTTTTTGCGTGAGCGTTGCGCTCATCCCGAATTGTGCGCGAACAGCTCAATGTTCAAAAAGGATTGCTTTTGGGAATGAGATTGTGAGCCCAAAAACAGAAAATCTGAGCTCACCGTTTTGGGTGAAGACATTACTATCAGATTTTGGCATCAGTCTAACTAGATAATAGAGTGTTGTTAGTATGGGTGAAGTAATTCAGTACATTTGGCACGGAACTCTTATGATGCAAACTTAAATAAGCCTGTAGTGATGGGCCTGTAGTAAAATGAGAATTGTGCGTTGATTTTGTTGCACCGTAAACCGGGTGACTGATCATTTTAAGAAGTACAGCTCCGTCCGACTAAATTAATTTGATTCACTCGTTGGAACTATAAACACTCATAGTAATAGACTCGCGGATGTAAAAACCGCAAAACTAGCAACTAGAAAAACAAGCGCGTTAAACTGGCATCACCCAAAAATGTGCAAGCTCGAACGTGCTTGACTGTATTCGATCACCTTTTTTTTATTAAAATAATTTTTCAAGTGGTTCAATATGTGAATCAAAAGAGATGTTATACGTTTGATACTGAGCAACAAGAAATTAAGAAAAGCAAAAAAATCCAGTTTCTTTAAAAAAACACAAATTTGATGAAAAATAGCATAAGTAAAATGATTTTTATTCTTTTATATAGAAAACAATAAATATTTTTCTAAATAACATTGAAAAAATACTAACACGAACATGAAAAGTGAAGCCTTCTGTGAATAACAAAATAATTTTTTTTATATAAAATCGCAATACTTGTTCAGCTTATTTGCATTGTATGACGTCATGCTCGTTTGGCTCCGAATTTTGACAGTTTGTTTGGCTCGATAAAAGTACCTTCGCTGGTCTATTACTATGAGTGTCTATAGTTGGAACGACTTAGGCTGTGAACCATTTGGCGAATTTTTTAACTGTTAGTTAAAAATTGACAGTTCGAAAGTTATTTTCTCTCGAATAGTAAAATTTAACCAAGAGAGCGAACTATTTCAAAAGTTGAGATTTGGATAGCTATTTAGAATTGATAGCTGCGATAGCCATACGTTGGTAGAGATGTGACCATTTGTCGACAATTTAAAATAAGTTTTTTTTCTTATTAAATTAAGTATGACAGTCATAGGCTCGAAACACAAACAACCACATCATGAAATAACCCAAACAAATCTTGACACAACACGGTATCGTGTACATCTTTATCCCTTCATTTTGCATTGAAAAGTATTGACAACCTCAATTAGGCACAGAAAATGTTTCCACCTTTTTATTCTGCATTATGGGCAAAAATTTTACTATCAATCTGTCAAATTTAACTATCACTCTGTCAATTTTAACCATGCTTCAGAGCAGGGTTATTTTTCAAATAACTTTCAAAGTGTCAGATTTTACCAAAAGCTAAAAATTTCGCCAAACGGTTCACAGCCTTACAAATATCAAAAGCTGCTCAAAGGGGATGTAAGTAGTGTAGATACACCTGTTAACATCTCTAACTGTTGGCAGTTTGATTGGAGAAATAAGTTTGAAACGTCAAGTTCTCTATTTTGTCTGGTCCGGTATATCTTGCTCCTAACAACGTGTGTTAAGTCATCAGTGATGTAATTCAAACTTCGAATTGATCCCGTTTCTGTCTTTTTTCCCTGATCTCCGTTTGGGTCCGCTAGATCTGAAGTGATCAATCGATTATAAAGTAAATCAGAAAGCGCTGTTATGTAATGTCCACGAATACTAATTTCCCTGAAGCTATTCTGCCAGTTATTAAACCAGAATCTTGTGTGTAAATATTAATGATTGTTTTGTTTGATAATCATAAATTATGTTAAACACTTTAACCGTTGTCTTCCGTTTTAAATTATGTTAATAATTTTAATGTTATAATTAAGTTACAGAGAACAGACATCCAGGTTCGAACAAACAAGTTTAAAATAGTTGTTTTGTCATTTGTACAAATATTCGCTAGACCATTACGACAACCGCATTGGCATATCCCTATATAATTAAAACGGTCACTTGAAGATCGATTAAGTAAAACCCACGCACTAAAGGGAATGGCGACAGAACCACCTCTGGTGGTAACATCTCGTTTGGATGTGTCTTTTAATCAACTTTTACGCTTGAGATGAACGTCTGGTCTCTGTGCCCAAATTGATGTTGCTTCTCAGTTTTGCACGACCCAGGGGGAACTTGGCCTTAATCCTACTGCTTTGTCAACGATGTGATATTCATTTTGGCATATTGTTTATTTGGGGACCATTCATTAACAATGTCTCGCAGAAAAAAAATAGTTCAAAATACACTTCTTCTCCAAGTAGAGTAGAATGGGGTCAAATAGGTCGCTTGTGTGGCGTGAATTAGATACATGGAAGAGAACATTGTTGATGACTGTCATTTCGGCTGTTACCGTGGTTCAGCTGTACAGCGCAAATTCGTTAGTTGGGTCACGACTGCGCCCCAACTAGCGAATCATATCCGTTAATTGGGGTAACTGACATCTGACAAAAATTATCCAAGGGAAACGCTGATTTTTTGTTTTCTTTCATAAAAAACAAGCAAAAATATTTTACAATTCACAAAAGTTGGCTGTTTCCTTCCAGTTTAAAGTTGTTTTTTGTGACAAAGTATGTCATTAGTGTTCTTTTTGCCATCAATTATTTTTTGATAAATTCCTTCACATAAAACAGGAAATGGATACACCGTCGGGAAAAAGCCGATAAAGCACAAACATACTACGTTGCCACTAGCTAAAAAAGATTGGATAATGTGATTGAATACATCAGAGATGACCTTCAAAAGTTATTAAACTAACGTCTCTGCGACACAAACTAATTGATGCTGACTGGAAGAAGCGAAATATTTAACGAATTTATTTCACTAAAATCATTCCGAAATATGAATTCAAAAAATAAAATTCCATTGAATTTAAAAGTATGATTTTTTCTGCATCGCCACAGAAATCAACCAATGAACCCCTTGAAATCAATGACATTCAAACGTCAATCAGTTTTTGACTTTCAGTTTTGACATAAGAGTGTCTTTTAGTTGGGGCATGCCCCAACTAGCGAACACCCAACTAACGAACAGCCCAACTAGCGAACACCCAACTAACGAATTTGCGCTGTATTAGTTACGGCGTCGTTTATGTTTTTGCGTGTGGTTCTGCGAAAACGCATTGTCTTTCGTCCTCAGTACAGTACATTTAATCAATGTAAAAAATGTTAAGTGAATTTTTTCTTACGTAAAAGTTAATGCTGAACACGAATATTGTGTTGGTTTCTCGACATTTTGAGTTTTGAAAAAAATACGCACATCAACATGAAACATACGCTTGGGGGCACGATAGGTCAGCCGTTTGTAAGCACTATAGGTCACTACTACAATGTAAATTTGAATCATTTTGACAGGAAAATTGTGCGTAATTTCGTGCGAAAAACGCACATAACGAACTGTTAGCACCGCTGGGCACGACCGACTAAACCCACCCGTAGGCAAGTATGATATGTAGATTAGGCACAAGGAGTGGGACCCAATGGCCTGAAGGTATCGCCGCTACTGATGTTTCTAGAAATCTTATTGACAGGAGACAGGAAACGATGGAAACAAAAAAACAAAAGGTACAACAGGAAGTATGAGAGCTAGTTTATTACAGATCAGATCACTATTGAATTTCATGTCGAAAGGTTAGGTTATAATTTAGATATAATTAAACAAAATTTATATGATGATTCATTTACATGAAGGTTAAAAGAAAGGACTGAAATTGATTTTTTTTGTGGATTTAATAGTATAAGTGCGGAATTTATAAAACTATACTGTTGAAGGTATGGTATAGGGGAACATGGGGAGACTTGACCAAGTGCAAAATTCTATTTTCGGCTATGGCGTCTTCTATTCGATTCTTAATTTTTTTTCAAAAATATTTTTATACTTGTTTCGATCCCTTAAGGTAATTTTGAAAGTTTGGAGTAAAAAATCCTTTCCTTGCAGAAAATATTACGTGATTTAATAAATTTGCATTAAATGATGTAATTTTTTATCAAACTTTGTATGGACATATCTTCTCGACTACTAATTACTATAAAAAGACTAACATACCATCTTAATCCTTGTGAAGCAGTGAAATGAGTTTACATAAACTGGAACATTGGAATAGTTATTACTAGAATTCGCATGAAATTGAACGCAATAACTAATGTTGGGGAGACTTGACCAAGATTTTATGGGGAGACTTGACCAAGTGGCGATCAGCTGAAGAAAGATACAAAATTCCTAATATTTATTATGCTTTGGTATCTACTGTTAATGTTAATCGCTCCAAAAAAAATCCCACCCCAAACATAAGTCTTTATATTTTAAAATTTGTAAGCAAAGTTAGCAATAGTAGGAATGATTTCGTGACGTGTGAACATGCAATGCAAGCAGTACAGTTAATCTTTAAAAAGAAATGCATTTAAAAAAATCAAAATTTATCAAATGCAACTCTTTTATATTTTTTACTGCTACCTAAAGATCTCGACAATAGGGAAAAAATAATTACAGTATGTTTTATGTCATTATTTTTTGTTATGATTTTTCAAAATTCTCTTGGTCAAGTCTCCCCACGCCTTGGTCAAGTCTCCCCGCAATGGGGAGACTTGACCAGAAAAAACGATCACAGAAAAACTTTTGTAACTTTTCAAAAATTAAATCAAAAATTTTGCAAAAAATCATGAAGACACGCAATAACTTTGCGCATTATATCTGAATAATTTTTTGGGGATTGAAGGCTTTTTTATAGATTTATGCAGTTTTAGCTGAAAACCTGGTCAAGTCTCCCCATATTCCCCTATTTTCTATAAAAAAAATTAGATTTATTAATTCCTAGTTTCGGCTCCTGGATAATAGATTCAAAGAAAGGAACTACTGTTCAGGTCAGGTGATAATGAAAAGAGACACTATTCAGGTTAGGTCTACTTAGAAGAGTGGAAAACTATTGATGTGAGTGCGATGGATTTGTTATCTAACTTAATTAAATTTAATCTGATTAAAATTAACATTGCTACAAAAAGGTTTGTGCCACTAACTGAACCGGACAAGAACGCAATTGCACCTGTTCAAGATGACGCTGGTATTCGATCAGCCCTTTAAATAATTCAAAGTTCCGTTTGAAACATTACGTGATCGCGTGAATGAAAAGTGCTCGTCATCAAAGAAAACGCATCAGATACTTCGCGTAATAATTTAATGTGTTGTCGAAGTAGATAATCGAAAAAACATGATTGAAAAAGAGAATGAAAAGAATAAAAAACGCTCTGAAATGCAAACGTGGTCGTCCCATAGTTAAGCAACCGCGTGATCCGGTATGCACAACTTCCATTCCACACTATGGCGACGACGAGGACACCGAAGAAGTTATTTGAAAGTACCAAACACAACGCAACTGCCGAAAAACACCGCTTTTCAACATTTCCTTCCGCGGTTTCATGATTGTTCACATCATTTGCCACTTTCTTATTTTCTTGCCTGAATGATGTCAATGGATTGTATTTATTATTAGTGTTGTTAATCTTTAAATAATCTGCAGTATTCATACTCTTCAAATAAAAGTTTACCCGCAGATTTTCTTGGCGTATACATTGTTTTATTTAATTACGAATATAGTAGTACTTTCGCCCCATTGGATGTAGCTTGAAAAATATTTAACCAAGTGTTAAATCATTATTGCCAAAACATTGCCAGATAAATAACCCTTTCAACGAGCGCTTGTTTGTCAAAATCAGTGTAAAAATACCATCGCATGAGCTCACAAAAAAAAACTTACCTACTTGACCCTACTCTACTCCACTTATATACACAAACTTACACTTAATCACATTCGTATACATCACAGTTTTAAAATAAAAGTGAACAACAAGTGAAAGGGATGCTGATTAGGGTTGCACCGGTACCGATGATTCCGGAAATACCGACCCATTCTTGGTACCGAAATACCAGTACTGAATGAATATAAGTACCGTAAACCGGGGTGACTTTGATCATCGGGGTGACTTTGATCACTCGAAACGTTTTTCGTAGTTCGCCTATTAAACCAGAATAGTCTACCGAATCATTTTAATTTGAAATGATTTTTATTCTAAACTTATAAATTACTGATTTGTTATACTTTTTGAGTATATTGTTTGGTTTTTGGGTACAAAAACTACAAAAAAACCGAAATTTGACTTTACCTTATTTTTACGATGCTTCGTAAAGTGTCTATTTTTTATAAAACAAATAAATCTCAGATTTGAGCAAGAGCAATAAATTACAAGCGATTTTTTATTTTCCTTTAGAGTGGGATGTGCCGAATTTACTTTTAAGAGTTTGTTTATTTTAAATACAATTTTTGTGAAACTAGTTGGCAATTATTTCAAATTATTTTAAGCTAAAATTCGCAACATTTTTTATTGCTCAATATTCCAACCTGTTAATATGGATGAAACTTTTTGTATATTGAGAAAGCACTGAAATAAACAATTTTAGTGATTTCTAAGGTTTTCAGAATCTTTTATTCTAGTTGGACACTAATTATACGAATTTTGGTTACTCGAATTTTACAGTACATTAAAATACTTTGTATAATACCAATTAACATCTATTTAACAATGAGTATCTTTCCAGAATAAGTTTAAACAAACATTTGAATGAAAAACATTGACATCAATAACTTAATGTGGGTGAACATGCAGGTTATCAAAGTCACCCCGGAATACGAAAACGGACTTCAACTTGAAATCATTTTTGGAATAATAGCTACAAGCGGACAATTTTAGGTAAAACCATCCAATCTTGTTCTCCATACATCAGTACATGGTTTAAAAATACTAAACTTTAAAAAATGTGTTGCGTCTAAAAATATGTAATCATTACTTCGAAAAGTGATCAATGTCACCCCGGTTTACGGTACCGGTATTTTCGGTACTATGCAAAACTAACATTTATGCATATAAGCCTGCTTTGAACAACGACCAGTAAGGTAGCATAAACCAATATAACTACCGTTGTATTCCAAGAACGAACGACGACATAGTACCTTAGCCTCAACCCGAATAGGGCACATAGGGATCTGATCTGAGTTTGTTATTAGCGTTGTTTGATTATATATGACTCGCATAGATAGGCAAAGGAATATGTTTCGTTATCTGGATTCTCACAGCATGAACTGTTAGACACGGGAAAAAGTTTTTTAACTAATGGATTCTAAATTGTTTTAGATATGATTACTTTAAGTAACTCCAAATTAGTACGCGGTAAATCGACGCTTATTATCATCCATATACACGGGAATCTTGGTTCAAACGCTGTTGTATTCGATGTTGCATGAAATTTTTCACAATGACGCAGCCTCGGTTAAACTTCTGTGCTTATCGCTGTTATCGCCTTTAGAAACTGTTCCACCAAGCGCACATTTGATTTGATACGAATTTGTTTAAAGTCAGCCGCAATCGCAACATAACCCTATCGTTGTGGAGCATACTAACCGATTGCTGATACTATCATTTTGTTTTGCACTGGGTGAGCAAAGAAACTAGAATTTGAGCTTTTTTGAAAAATGTGTAATAATATTTTTATTCCTCCTCTTAGTAAAGACACGTTTCACTTCTGTAATTTTCTGTTGTCATTGCTCAGTCGGAGGCACGATACTGTACTGTTGGTGCAGTCGATAAGCAACAAGGAGTATAAATTGATTGATTGGTTTATTGAAAACTATAATAGAGTATTTTTTTTTGCTTCAGCTCTGATCGAGTTTAGAACGTAGACTGAAGCATATAAAAGCTTACCAATAAAATTTATTTTTTAACATTTCAAGTCGCTCTGTTGATTTTGACGTAGGACTACGTCTTTGTTTTCGATATGGGGGTGCACTTTGCAAATTCTACAAAAATGGTCCAATTTTAAACGCATATAATTCAGCCATCTCACCATAAATTTTCAATTTTTTTGCGCTATCGCCCCGAAATACTTCTAAGAATACATTGCAATAGATAAACCCAAAAATTGTTGATATCATGACATTAAAAATTTAAATAATGTTCAACCTAGTCAAAATATCGCGCATTTACACACAGAAGATAGCGCTTCCCATGACCGACACGACAGATTTGTGTACCTAGCGTGCTACGCTTCTATGAATGACGTCATTATCGACTATTTAAAGAACGGATTTGGCCGGAAAAGCACAGTTGCCTGTTGAACGGAAGGCGGAGCAGATCACTGTGCTGTGTGTTTTCACAGCCAGTGTAGCTGAGTTAGCTGCTTTCTTTTGTGTTGTGCTCGTTTCTAGCACGCTTTTATGTTTAATATCGAACACAATTATTCGTACATAAAATCGCTTGTACATTCGAGCTCCATTTGCAAACACGATTAACATAGTGTCGTGGTACTAGTTGTCTCTATCGCTCTACTCATCAGCGTTGACTCATTTTGTTGTGTGTGCTTGGGTTCAATGTTTGAGGCGAGTGTGTAGGTAGGTATATCTAATTTGTTAGCAGGGTTACCATATTCACAGATTTTTCAATAATGTTTTAATTTCACAATTTTTAATCACAGATGGCAGATTTTTTGGCATTTTGATGAAAATTTCACAGATTTTTTGAAATATTCGGAAATTTATTACAGATTTTTTTCCTGTTTTAGTTATCACAGATAGTAAACAGATATTTTTGGCCGAAACATATTTTTATTCTGCTAATACGTACATACTACCAAGCCTATTAATGAATAAATACACTGCCACTCGAAAGACCGTTGCAAAAACGCATCTAAGTCCATATATAAAATTGTTTTCGATTCCTGTATATTTATAGTTTCGTTATATGATTAAGACCACTGCATTCGCCACATTTGTATGCATAAAAGTTACAAAAATGGCAAAATATAACTGGAAAGCTTGGTCCATACAAGAAATTTGATTATATTGTCTGAGTCTTGATTTTTCTTCACCGCTTCGGTTTTTTTACCACACACTATTGAAATTTTTATAATTTTGAAAACTGATCTTGTGCTATAAAGTTTCAGTTCCAGATATTAGCTCGGTCACGGTTTTTTGTCTTGTTTCTTCAGATCTTCTCAAATAAGTTTAATTGGATTCGATCACCTACTACAAATGAAATGACCTGATAACCAAGAAGGTTTGGTTCAATATGTAACTTTCGATGTTGTTTAGTTGTGCTTTAGCTATACGTAAGAAATATATTTGATTTATTATTACTCTAAATGTACTAAGAAAACAAATATTTTACATTTAGTAGTATAGTCCTACGTCTACAGTTCGTGCAACCTTCTGTCCTTTGCTGTCCTTTGTAGTTTTTTATTTATTTTTACAAAAACATGCCAGTACCGGTATTTTACCAGTACTACCGGTAGTGAGGGATACAGTACCGGGGAACCGGTTATCACCAAAAAGGTTCGGTACTAGGAAGCCTAATGCCTATCTTACCCCTATGGGGTGTCGCTTTTATCCGCAGTGTCTGGATAATGTCAGTTTCATTCAATTTTTTGCAACCAATATTTTTAATGGAATAAATTTTTTGCAGCTCTGGCAAAATTATGCCTTGTTAAGAGCAATCAAAACTCGAGTTCTGCGCTTGAAATATAATTGTATTGACTTTGTGATATTTTTGAAACAAACCCTACTCTGAAGCATGGTTTAATTTGACAGTGCGATAGTTAACTTTGACAGTTCTATAGCTAAAAGTTTTGCCCATGATGTAGAAAGAAAGGTGGAAGCATTTTCTGTACTTTATTAAGGTTGTCTATATTTTGCAGTAGATACTGAAGGAAGAAAGATAGGGACGAAAACAGGTTAAGTCATGCTTTGTTTGGGTTATTTTATGATGTTTACGTTTTGCGGCTATGATTGTCATGCAAAACTAGTATTAAAATATCGACATATGTTCGCACCTCTACCAATTCACGGTTTTCGCAGCTGTGTATTCTAAAGAACTATCAAAATGACAACCTTTGAAATGAGTTTAAATTTAACCATTAAAAAAATTCCTTTCAAACTGTCAAATTTTAACAAAAATTAAAGAAAAATTGCAGGATGACTCACATCCTAAAAAGAAATTCGCAGCGAATTGTTATTGAACCTCGTATTTTAGTAGTTCACTGCTACGCTCGAAAACATAACAAAAGCGAATCTTTTTTTATTTACGTAGGATAAAAGGGTATATCACGCCCCACCGGGGCAAAACGCCCCCTTCATCTCCTAGGACTAGAGATGGGCGAAACAGTTCACTTCGAAGAACCATTCCCGACTGAACAGTTCTGTAAAAAGAACTAGTTCAGATGAACCGTTCTTCCGTTCAGCTGATAATTTACTTGTATCTAGCGAATGTCTCTCAAAACATTCGATTCTTGGAGAGGAACCAAACAGATGCTGCCCAAACTATTATACCCCTGTATGCTTAACAAGTTCATCAAGGGTAGCGATTTCTTCATGATGTATAACTAGAGAAATAGAGAATGTGTTGAGTCGTTCTTCGCCGGTTCCATTCTGGGAGAGCACAGAGAGCGGTTTGTGGGACGGTAAGTCGGTTCATTTTCATTCGTTCGCCTAAAAATCGGTCCGAGAAATTCGCCAAACGGCTTTAGGTCAGGTTCAGTTCATTCGCTTTGAAGAGAATTGAGAACTACCGTTCTTTTAAAAAGAACTTCCGTTCGCTCATTCTCTTCGAAGAACCAGTTCACTTGAACCGTTCGCGAACGAATGGCCCATCTCTACCTAGGACCCCGAGATTATACGAAAAAATCAAAATGACTGAAAACAGTATAATTTCATGAAATCAACGTACTATGTTAGTTTGACATTTTTAATATTCCGCAAAACAACAATATACGTGAAAGTTTCAAAAGAACAATTTCGATGTAAGTTTCCACTATTTTTCTATAAGCATTTCAACAAATTGGGAAGAGTTCGATTTGTAAGAACTATTTCGAGCAACTTATTAGAATATATACATTCATATCAAAGTTTTTGAAATGGTTTGAAACTACGTGTGCGTGTAGAAATTCATGTTTTCACAACAGCTCATTGTCGGACAAAACGCCCCACTAAGTTCTGGATGGTATGTCACATTATTAGCACAACGGCAAAGCAAGTTTTGAGCCAATTATGAGCTTCAAATAACAGAAATACTGATTTTCTTTAGGTAAATTATGGTTCCTAACAATGTATAACCTTTTTTTTTAAATGTAAAAATTTCACCAATTCGATGACATAACGATGACATAACCTTTTTGTTGTGGGACATATTACACTGCACTGGGTGAGTCAAGAAACTAGAATTTGAGCTTCTTTGAAAAATATGCAATATTATTTTTATTTGCAAGCTTTTAACCAAAAATTTAGCAGGAACTATTTTCTAATTAATATAGCAATATATTAGATTAGTTGCTGCGGAGATCATAATGCCCAACTTTGAAATATAGCTATTTCTGTTTAAGGGGGGCATATTAGACCCGTTTACCCTATTATCGGTGAGGAATCTACCTTTTTGGGACAATAATGGCTAACAGTTAATATCAAAAACATGGAGGTTTTAAGGTACCGCAATTAGTGCGTCTGTACCGAGTAACTAAAAGCGCCGCATTTCCTCCGTTTCTCAGAAGCGATGTCACATCTCTTTTATATCCTTCACAGCAACAGTCAAAAGGAGAAATCTGCCATCTTTGTGTTTGCTGCGTCATTGCCACACTCGGGCGGACGTCAGTTCGTCCCAGAATTACGCAACAATGCCTTCCCATTTTCCAGAGCTTAACTCGTTTGGGTGTACGCATGTATCTTTCACCTTTTCCGAGAAGAAGAGTATCGAATCAATTCCAGAGTAGATCGTCCATTAACAACCCGGGGCAGGGGGAGCCTTAATTCGATTTTAATTGCATTGGAGTGCGTAACTCGTATAACTTTTTGCTGCCAGGCCGGGCCGGATTTTGTCGGTTGATTAACACGATATCGTTTGATCGCATCAGCGAGGCTGGCAAGTGCGTGCGGGGGAGGCAAACCGTGTTAGTAGCAGTTCTGTATCAAGTGCATGTCCATTGTGATTGCGCGCGAAAAGGGTCTTATATAGAGTATCGCTTTTTTTTTTGCTTCGTTCGCTGCGGAACATGGATGGTGGGTGAAATTGGATTTTGATTGATTTGCACTTGTACGAGACTGGTAATTAGCACCCGGTTGAATGAGATTGTAATTCAGCGCATCAGGTGTTGGATAAGGATTTGCATCTGTTCTGAGGTGTTAGATTAATTGATTTACGCCTGGTTGTTAATATAATGCTTCTAGGGACTAGAGTTATGTATTTGATGATTATGCCAGCGGTGGTCACGTGGGCGATAGAGTGTGCAAGCTTCAAGTTTACTGAATGTACCATTTGCCGTTTTTTTTAATTTCATAACATTCCTGCTATTCATCAGCCATAAATCTTGTTAATTATCCGTGTAAACATTTCCATCTTTAACATAACATATCTCCGATATAATAATTAAATTCTTCGTTACCGAAAGTAACCATTTCCTTCCTGTTGCTTTTCTCTACCCTCCCTTTTGCAGATGATGGCGACAATCAATCTAACACCGGCATTGTCAACCCGTCTCCGTTTGCCCGTGACAGTTTAAATCCCCTCTTCGTGACCGGTGCGGAGCGGGTAGCAAGAAAGGGACTCACCGGCAGGAACCGCAAAAACCCAAGCACGGATCCCACCACACTGCAGAGTACTGCATTGCAACCGAGAAGGCGGCTGCTGTGGGACAGGGATCCCTGTCGGATCGAACGTTTTTTCAGCAATCGGGGCTGCACCTGCGGCTGAGTGGAGTTTTAACGCAGTCTTCTCTTCCACCGCTCATCTGGGCTCTGGTCAGGCAGCATCATTGGTACCCGGGGGCAATAATCAATTATTATAAAACCGATCCATCCATGGACGAACGGGGTCATCCAGGGAACTGAGAACGACAGTTGCAGTAGCAGGATAGCATAAGCGAACCAGCTACAATACAAATCATCCCTTGTTTAAGGAGTAAAGTAGAAGTTTGATCAATCAACTGTAGTGGCATCTGCAGTGTCACAGTCATCGATGGTAAAGTTTTCTCCGTCGGACCTTGCTAGCTTAGATAGAAATGAGGGGTATCTCATTTCAAGCCGTAATTAATAAACTGTTAGAACTTTGTTCAACCAGGGCCACGGGCGTGTTTCCCATTTACATTCAAATAGGGTATGAAAAGGTGACTGTAGCAGGGCTGCTTGATGGTTCTAAGCTTGCCGTGGGACGCTGGGAAATTTCCAAACACTAACAAGGTGATATTTTTATTCATAGAATGATGATGAGCTACGGAGGGACATACAGAGATCAAAGGCCGAATCATGTAATAAAGATTGAAGCAAAAATTAGAGTAAACTATGGTGCCATAGCTAGGGGAACGGTTTATGGTGCGTGCTTGAAAAATAACGCTACAGGAGCATAAGGAAAAATATTTATTACACACACTGTACACACACAAAGACACACACGTAAACAAAACCTTAGAAACAATCCAGAACCGAGCAAACCATTTCCTGGTCCTTTTATGGACGCTAGACTAGACATTTCGCGGCTCGTAAATGAAATCACTGTGGGTAGCAGCGAGCACCGTGTGTCTTCGCCGAGTACCAGTGCCGTTCCAGGGCTTGACATTTCCGCGGTACCGATTATCATTGGTGGCACCATCGAAACGGTAGCACCGTTCGCCCTGTTGACCCTAAATCAAACGTTGAGCCACACCGTAGCCGGTGGTGGTGGTGGTGGTGTTGCTATCGGTTCTGGTGGCTCGAATGCCCTCAGTGTCGCAACATTCGGCACGGCAACAACAGCTGACTCCATCATCGCGTCAACTTTAGCCGGGAAAGCACTTGATCACGAGCCGGAGATCGACACGATCCGGAAGGTGATCATCTGTATTGTTCTACTAGCTGTGATATTCGGTACCATCGTAGGCAACATTCTGGTCTGTGTTGCCGTTTGTCTGGTACGCAAGCTGCGAAGACCATGCAATTACCTACTAGTTTCGCTGGCAGTGTCCGACTTGTGCGTGGCTTGCCTAGTGATGCCTCCCGCTCTCATGTACGAAGTGCTAGGCGAGTGGAACTTCGGCAGAGTCTTCTGTGATATCTGGGTGTCATTTGATGTCCTCTCGTGTACGGCGTCGATCCTGAACCTGTGTGCGATATCCGTCGATCGATACTGGGCCATCACCAAGCCTCTGGAGTACGGTGTGAAGCGTACTCCTCGCAGGATGATGCTTTGCGTAGCACTCGTTTGGCTGGCAGCTGGCTGCATTTCGCTGCCACCGCTGTTAATCCTAGGCAATAAGCACACGATCGGCGAGGGTGACGACCAGCGACCGTTCTGCGCCGTTTGCGAAGATGTAGGTTATCAAATTTACGCCACCCTTGGGTCGTTCTACATTCCCCTGGCGGTGATGCTTTTTGTATACTATCAGATATTCCGAGCCGCCCGAAGAATAGTGAAAGACGAAAAGCGGGCCCAAACAAGACTGGAAAATTCCCTCGCGGTGGACAAAAACCAAGCCATGCTCAAACCGCCGGAACCGCTGACTTCCGCCGGTTCGCCCCACCAGAAGAAGCTTCGCTTTCAGCTAGCCAAAGAACGGAAGGCTTCCACCACACTAGGCATCATCATGTCCGCCTTCACCATCTGCTGGCTGCCATTTTTCATCCTAGCACTGGTCCGACCGCTGATGGACGACGACTATCCGACCCTGTCGTCCTTCTTCCTGTGGCTAGGATACGCCAACTCGCTGCTGAATCCAATCATCTATGCAACGCTGAATCGCGACTTCCGGAAACCGTTCCAGGAGATACTGTACTTCCGCTGTTCCAATCTGAACATCCTAATGCGGGAGGATTTCTATCACAGCCAGTACGGAGAGCCCGGCTCGCAGCGGTTCGTGCTGGACAACGAGGGCCAGCAAACGGCACGGGAGAGCTTTCTCTGAAATGATACAATCAGTGCATCGCAATGCCAATGCACCGTACACTGCGCACCGAGCGACCGACCGACGTGAGTGACCTGCACCTACTTACAGTTCCGTATTAGCAGTAGTGTTAGTGGTAGTGTTAGTAGAAGTAGTAATAGTTGTAGAAGCAGTAGTAGAGGAGGTAGTAGTTTTAGAAAAAAAAAGTAATTTCTAAGAAATGTGTGAATGTTTTCTTTCTCACGGATATAGTACCATTGCTGAAAACTGGTACGCCACCTACTTATTTTACAGGACTTTAACCGGAGAATAGCTGTGAACCAAAATGGCTTAACAGTGGCCGTTTCTTCAGAAACAGATAGCAGTAGGCGACTGCTGAAACATTGAGTAGTGTAGCATAATGTTGAGAGCGAGAATAGCGTTTGAAGCCGGTTGATTAGTCGATCCGTATGGTCAGGCAGGAGAGGAGCATTCCCGGATACTATGACTGAGAAAAAAGGCTCATTAGTGTATTACTGTTAGGAGATATTCGAATAGATGGTAAGGCGCGCACTCGTGAAATTTAAAAATAATTAAATAATGTTACACTATTGGGGTTTTTCATTGAAAAACCCCGGGGCGGTGGATTGCACTGGTGTTGCATTTTCTAGCAGAAGAGCAGGCCACTAGACGTGTTTCATTCCCACTTCTGCTAGAAAGTGCAAAACCAGTTCAATCTACCGCCCCAGTGTTTTTCAATGAAAAACGACATATGTGTAGGATAAAAGGTTACAGTACGAGGTCCTTAAGGGAAGGTTCAAATTAATGGACGCAAAATTACGTCTCGTTCACGCAAAGCAGATTAGAGAAAAACCGGTTACCTTTCCTAAAGGATGAAACGATTATCATTACTTGTTTCAGGTGGATATGGGTGAAGTGGAAGGTTTTGATATTAGAATGGTAATATTTACATCTGTGATTTCACAAACAAGGTCATTATTCATCGTAAGTAAACTAGTTTATTTCAAATACATAGCACTATTTTAGGACGCACTGGGTAAAATCTTTTTTTTCGATAGTTGTCCTACTCTAGGTATGGAGCTGGGTTCTCGGAAGGGCTCCCCATCAGAATCACTTACTACAATTGCAGACGAGACGGAAAATGTCACTCACTAAAACACTGCTTAAGTTAATTGCAGCGAGATGTGATTCTGATCGTGATTATCAGTGTTCGGATGTAGGGACTTCGCGATCGCGTGGTAATGAACGTTACTGTGTTCACCACATTATCGAGGTGATTTTGTGTTTGCGAAATTTATGACGTAGTTGTACGTGGATAATCGCGATTGCATATTCATCTTTGTGTATCATCGAGAAGGGCTCGGGCGTTTGTAAGTTAACGTGTTCGATAATGTGAGCGGGTGCTAGCGTGTTCTAACTTCTCATGTACAAATTTGATTTTATAACCATGTGGACACATATTCACGTGAATTCTTGGATGATCGCGCGCGGATCGTGAATCTGATACTTATTTTTCAGTGTACGATTCGGGTGCTATAAGAGAGTGAGTTCTCCCATATCACAGTTTAGTGGATAGGAGCTAAGGTTCCCGCTTGAGACCGCGTTTTTAAGTTTATTAGTGCCAAAACATTCGCTTAACCATAGGGGTCTTTTAATGTTTGTGAGACCGCGGGCTTTGGCATGCGTGGGTGATCGCGAAGGTCTTAAGCGTTTGTATGTTAATGTGCTAAATGCTAGAAGAGAGTGAGCTTCCCCATATTACTAAAGTTCCCGGTCTTGTCACCATGGAAGTGTTCCTGTTAAATAACGGATCACAGGAAGCCGGTTTAGTAATTATGTAACACGGAAAAAAGTGTGCAACGCAGTTGCTGATGCCATTACGATTGGAAGAATGATAGTTGCTTACTTAATGCTCAAGCCTGTTCTTTTCACGGTGAATACTATTTTGGCAGCAGTCATGTTCAGTCGTTCAGCGATCTTCTGTTGTACTTTACTCAGACTGGGGCAATATACCCAGCTTGCAACATCCTTCTCGCGTAACACTGGTCGCCGGAAGAGCATGAACCAGTGTTGCCACCCTTTTTTAACATCTAGAACTACTAATCTGGAGACCGAACGACGCATCAGTCCACTTCGTACTTGAATAGATCGCCTTCCTGATTCGACCATCCTTCCCAGCATTAACCCCTAGTGCCTGGCTTCTAGTTTAGTGTGTATTGTTCGTAATTTATCTGAGAAGAAGTCTTAATGAAGTAACACTATTCTAAAATATACCTCTTGACACTATTTCTGAATTGAGACAAGGATGAGCCAAAATCGAATGCAGATTCCACTGACAGAAAATGATTCGGCTCAATTGTTGATTATATCCGTACAATTCGCTGACATCCTGGTTGTACCAGAAACCGCTGTCTCCCTCATGGGTGCATGACGTAGTTTGTTTACTAATAGTTCCGCGAGCAGGGCCGTGGCGTGGTCTTCTGGCAACCTTGGCGAAATATCGTTTTTGCACCCCTTTGATGTGTGTGTACATGGAAATGACATACTTATCGTGACGTATTCTATGACTTATCCTTACTAAGTCGATAAAATAGATCAAGATTTCAACGTTCTCCAAAAATTGATTTCACCACAATAGATCTAAATACTGGTCGCAGTGGTTCGTCCCCAACAACAAAAAGGCTGGAGTTTTTGGCGGAGTTCAATCGGCGTCCCATTATTTTACACTAGCGAGTGGAACAAAAATGCTCTTATGATCTGTTTCTGTATGTTACAAACTTTCTTTGCCATTTTCTAACAAAATTGATAGCATCCAGCCATACATCGAATAAAAATTGCGAACATTTTTGCTTTGCTATCCTGAGACTTGTCTTTCAATTTCATGAAAACTCCCACAATTATGGTCTCTCCTTTGGTATTCTTAAAGTTGTCAGTTTGCGACGTGCTCTAGGCCCGCATATAAATGAACTCTCCTGAAAAAGAGTCTAACTGGAATGAATGTCGAATAAGATTCGTCACCGAAGACTCCGTAGAAGTTCATCAGCATTGACCATCTTCTGATCTTCTTTCGAATCAAATAATTTGAGATTTCGAAAAAAAACTGCCATTGCTAAAATCTTCAGCCATGACAAACATCTCGAAAAATAGTCGATATAAGCTCAGAAGTGTGATATGCAGTCTAAAGCAAGCAAATTAAATTACTGACGATAAGAATTTTATTATGGACTACCAGTCTACGCACCAGCCCACAACGTTTGGATCGATGGTGTTCTCATTTTTTTCTTTTGAGCGGCCGACAAGGCAACGCTGACACACAGCCCAAACAACAGCTATTGATTTTAGTAATTTGAGATCAAACGTTCTCGTGTCGAGCGCTTCCAGGAACGCCAAAAATCGCAAATGACTCGACATTTTAACTAGAAGATCAACTTAGTGCAGAACCGGTTGGGACTTGTGTTATTACGGAACTCTTCCCGACGCTGAGGAGACTCCAAGTTTCACGGTACGGCATAGGGTTGGCTTCCCGATGATAATACATCAAGCTTACTCCACGATCTTTGCTGCAGCTTTAAGGAGGTGGCTCGCTTTACTACTCTTGAATATGGTGTGCTCCATTTATGTTTTTGTGAAACTGAGAAAATAAATGCCATACATTTCACATGGTTATGGCATACTTACTCTGACTTAAATTATGAAGCTGATCATGATTTCAATGCCACTTGGCTTGGCGTCCTTTCGTGGGTCGGGTTCGGCTCGGGCTAATGCGTTGAATAATATCAATACTGCATTGCGGAGATGATAATACTGAAGATAGGTGACTTGCGTAAGCCTAAGCTCTATTTTCACCTTCAGAAGGAATTCCAAAACTAAAATTCGGTCATATGCAACAGAATTTAAAGTCATGCTAGCAAGAATAAACACAATATTTTCTTTGTTGTCGAGACAATGTACACCCGATCTAGAGGCTGCCGGTGCTGGTTTCTATCGTCATAAAATGAGATTAAACCAATCCCATTCGCATAATCCATACTGTGTGCTGCTCAATCGGCACACCAACAGCGAATTTGCGGTAAATTATTTTATTGTTGCTTTGACAGTCAGGTGGCCTCAAAGCGCACTTAGTTCTTAGGCAGATTCGAGATCGAAATTTGTTATCGCATGTCGAACTCAAAATCGTCAAACTCAGCGTTTCAAATGCCATCTACCAATACTACCAATACCCGATGATTACGGTATTACTGGCAATGAATTGGCGGACAAATTGATAAAAGAACGCGATGCGAATGGCTTTGGTTACCCAGATTAACCACTGTCGATTAGATGTATAAGGCACAAACTTCTTCCAAAGATGCGTCCAAAAACTCCAAAGAATTTGTTGCATTTCTCCAAAAAAAATTGCAAACTCAATTATCACTCGGCTACTATTCAGCGTGCTGAGTATTATCCATGTGATCTTTGTGAATCCGATTAAGGAGCTTTATATACTCTGATATGTAACTGCCCTGCCGTAATGCGATTGCTTATCCGCATTTTTGATCCTCGATATATTTATAATCGAAGGTGTCCGTAGGGAGTTAAAACTCGAGAATATGTTATTGTTTCTAACCCAGAGCTATAGGCTTTATCCGTAGGGTTTATTATTGCTTCGCGAATGAAGAACCCGGACTGTTTAGTATTCTATTGGGTCGATGTTTTTCATTTCCTTATTTATTTTTACCTCGCTTTACCTTCCCATCAGGAAAATGATAAGATGACATGGCAAAGCACAAATCTAGATTTCTTTTCATTAGGTCCAATCTGAAAATGAGAACCCTCTTTTTTGCTTTCTTTTTCGATTATTACTGCAAAACTATGAATTTTTTTAAACATTCATCAGAATGTTTCGAAGGATCAAGGTTTTTACTAGCTTATTACGCAAACAGTTGAAGGGAAATCAGGGAGGTCACCGAGTAATTCACGGAAGAGAAAGAAAACAAAGAGAGGCTCTCTTTTGCAGATTGTACCTATTGAAAAAAAAATCTCCGAATAACATGGGCAACGTACCTATCGTGTCAATATATTCCGACTGAGATTTGTCTGCGCCATTTCCAGCTCTTACCTATCTGAATCTCCAATTCACCTGTATCTACCAAAATCCAGTGATACATACTTACACCGGATAAAAACAATCATCTCTTGAAAAGAGACGCAGTTAAAATATAGATGATCGGTAGTTGTATTCGTTTGTAGAATTCGTAGGCTAATAAAATTACACACACACACACATACGCGAAGTCGTAACCTAAATAAACAGCAATGCAATTCGTCAACAGTTAGGAATAAAAACTGTACGTGAATTCGAACCAGATTGTCAGTTCCAGTGACATGTACTGTATACGTTAGCAAATGTTGAACCAACAAGAGCATTAGCAAACTTTTGAATGTGTGCAATGCAACAAACAAACAAGCAAAAATGTTACCAGTAGTAACCATTTTAATGTCAATATATTCCATGTACAAACTAAAGCAAGAGAGAAAGAGAGAGTGGTAGTGGCAAATCGAAGTCATAAAAGCCGGTTCGAAACGTTGTTTCATCAGAACTCAGTATCATTGTGAATCACAACAGAATAAACAGTAGTAGCGCAGAAGCTAATCTAGTGAAGCTCTTTTATACAAAATCTAAATCATAAGCCTAAATCAGAACGAATCGAAGCTATCGGGGGATTAGGTACGGATTACGTGAAATTTAAGCTATTATTTATATAAACACAAACACACACACTAACCACTGATTAAGCAAGATGGCGCCTAACGACTATTTATTGATGTTACTATTTATTTACCTAGAAATGAGGGATGAGGCTCGGCGCAGCTTATCCCAGAGAAAACAAAGTAACTAATATAGAAAAATTTGAGTACTGTCTATTTACCTGTTTAGATGCGATTATTTAGGCAATTTTTCTACACTATTGAAAGTCCGGGAGAAACACTAATGGGAAGTTGTATCGGAAAGCTGAGGAGGAACTTCTACGAAAGTGTGGTTTAAGTGGACAAGTTTTAGACTGATATGTGAAAAAAATCAACGGAAGTTTACTAACCAAAACAAGGGTTAGGTTAGATTAGGTTAGGACTTTCTTATCTACCAATTTAATCTTTGTGTTCTAACAACCAGAGAGTATGTAAGCGGAGTGACGACAACTGTCAAAAATAAAACACTTAGGCAATCCATTGTACTTTTCTAATCAGCTTATTATTTTTTCTGACGCTACTCCGGTTGGTGCGACGTCCGATAATATCGTTGATTCGATCCAACATCAAAATAATCGGACTAACGAAAGATATGATTTTCTGTTCGCAGGATACAAGTTGATAAAATCTACCGCTGAATTGCCAAACAAACGTCACATGGATTGCCTAATGAACACCTGGCTGTTTGATTCTCAACGAACAAAGACTCTGACATTGTTCTAGCTTCGACAGTTGTCGTCACTCTACTTACATACACTCTACTAGCAACATGCAATCAAAATGTTTAAAGATAAGTTGTCAACAACCTGTAGGAGTACTAGTACGCAAGTTTTCAATAAATGAAAGATTCCAACACAACTATGACGCTAATTAAATACTTTCTTTGGCTCCGGCTTCGTAGCGGTTCTCCTTTAGCTTCCTTTATTCGTCCCAAATCTATTTAAAACATTAATAACAAAAAAGTGACACCCCGCATCAGCCCGAAGGCGCACTCTGTTACGTTTGTGAAATTTGTTTTATTTTACGTAATTATATGATATTTACCGTACGATGTATGTAAATATTTACCACAGGATGAATGAGTGAATGGTGATTATAATAAATTAATAATTGAAAACAAACGCAGAGTCAACAGAAACTGAATTAAATACACATGAAAATGTAGATCAAAGGAACATAACCTCTTTGCGGTTGTTATGGATTGTTACCTGTGGATGACTGCCCTCTCTCTCTCGGTTTGCGCCCGTTCGATTCGCTTGTATTGGATTGGTGGAGTGTGGCTGATCCGGGGACAAATTAACGGCTTTCCAATGACAGGTAAGTATGGTATGAATGAACGATTGAAAAAACACATTATCATCTGTATGATTACACCAGTTTGGCAGCCGCTAACCGATGATCGTTTCTGAGAAATATGGAGCAATTTTGGTAACGCATGTATACTCCGTAGGGTGTCGATAAAACAGGTCGTCCTGAATGTGTAAAACGGATAGTACAGAAAAGCTTTAGCGCCTCGACACCCTACGCAAAATTCGAGCTCAATCGGACGTGACTAAGGGGCACCGGAAGATGGTCAAAGTTCGAAAATTATGAACAGTGAGAAGTCACCAAAGGGAAATGTATTCGTATTTTTCATGCATAATTCGTCGAGGTCTGGTGTCATCTAGAGAATTTCTAATAGATTTAGCCAGGTTGCTCGGTCACGAAGGGAGGAATGGATGTGTATTGTTTCAACCGCATTCTCGCCATTCGAATTCCATTCAAAATACCTGAAAAAATCCTCTATTTATCATTCTTAATGGTTGAGAACCTTCCCACATTACGACATAAATTTGCGAATTCCGCCATAGGGGGCATCCTACGCCAGATCGTGTAGTCATACTTCGATTGCATTATCTCCAATATACACAGAAATCCTGACTCTAACATTGACGAACTCAACAAAGTATTTCATGTTGTTACAGGCAACAAAGCGTTCATGTTCTTTTTCGAATACTATCAGAACAACATTTCTAATGTGGTGAAACTGAACTATGTAAACTTTATGATTTTTGGTATTATCCAACGGAAAAACAAATCAAAAAGTTGAGTTAAACAGAAACACATTAGTAGGTCGCAGCTTCGAATCATGCCTCTGGGGATGTTTTTCTCATTTAATTTCGAATTGTGAAATTCGAATCAGCGGTTGGAATATGTCATGCTTTCGTTGGTATTGCTTTGGTTACGCGTACGTTGGGTAGTACCCCAAAGAGTGCTCATCGATGTATCTCTCATTAACCCGTCGGCGGAACAGTGCCAGTAGCACCGTTTTTTGAACTTCATCAAACTCTTCATTTTCGTTTCCAAAGTTGCATACTTTCTGAAGTTGTCAGGCGTTCCAACCTTCTGAAAGTCTTCTCTGCGTAGAGGGATAGCTCAAATGCGCTTGGACGTGTAGATTGGGTGTGGTATCTGTACACTCCTAACAATAGCCTCTGAGCCGGGATAGTTTCACAATATTACGAAGCCGTCGGTGACGAACATAGACTCAAGAATGTAGTTGGAAGCATTGCAAAGGCTTTTTTGGTCCTGATTTGGAAAGCGACAAATTTATTTCCTGGTATTGAGATGAGGTTTATACAATAGAAGTCATAGCACTGTTGGGTTACAAAGTTCTCCTCCATACGGATCTTTTCAATACAAGCGCATAATATTAGAATCGTGAAAGTTGCAATCTACTTTTTAAAAGTGCGGGTTGTTTCGCATAATTCGAATGCGTCACACTTCGAACTTTTTATTTAAAGTTCAAAAGTTCCACTTCAGAATAGTGATGAACTCCGTGACCTCATTCGATGAATTAGGGACCATTTAGCAGTAAACTGCTTCAAAAATATTCTTATTAGAGGGATAGAAGTTCAGCTTTGTGGTAGCGCTTTGAAACTGCCAAGCACGTGCTCTCGAAGATCCACGTTGATTCAGATTTGAATCGGTTACCACACCGTCGATTTTACCTTTGTGTGCGGGCACATAGATATGGTACTCCATCGTACGAATTTTGTTTCACATAATGTAAATGTATTACATTTCTAATTATTTATTCAGAGGATAAAAGAATCGATTTTTGGGATGATAGTTTTGCAATTTCACTGTCGAACAGTGATCAAATTCGCTACCTCGTTCGTTGAATTAGTCATCAAGGGCTGCGATCGCTGCAAGAAGGAACCATTTAGCTGTCATCCGCTTCTAAAATATGTTTACTATATGGAGAAGCTATCAAAAGACTTTTACGGTGATCTTCAAATCTTCGATGTCAAACAATTTCATCAGTCCAGCACTAGATTTAATCATTGGCGGAATTTTTGAGACAATTTGCATTTTTGGTACGCCTCAACTTTCCAAAACCAAGAGCTATTTGCTTCGGCTTTGTGGCAGCGCTTTTAAACTGTCAACCCGACAGTTTCAAAGCGCTGCAACAAAGCCTCTAGAATATCCACCTACGTAAAACTCGAATCATTTACCACTCCGTCGATTTCACCGATGTGTGCGGGTACATAGACACGGCACTCCTTCGTCGATTTTTTTCGCATATTGGAAATGCGTTACACTTCGAATTATTTATTCAAAGTTGAAATGAATCGATTTTTGGGATGATACTTCTGATATTCCACAGAAGAATAGTGATCAAATTAGCGACCTCGTTCGTTAAATTAGTCATCGAAGGTGCTGCAAGAAGGGGCCGTTTAGCTGTCAACTGCTGTTTTTACTAAAAAGAGAAAAGTAACCAGAAGATTTTTAAGTTAATCATCAAATCTTCTATGTCCGAGAATTTCATCAGTCCAGAACGAAGTTTAATATTTGGTTCAATTTTTAAAACAATTTGTATTTTTGGTGTTCCTGGATGCGCTGGGAATTCTTTGTATGATATCAAATTTAAAAAACCAATAGCTATTTGCTTCAGTTTTGTGGCGGCGCTTTGAAACAGCCAATCCCCTGCTCCAGAAGATCTACCTCTATCAAACTCGAATCGGTTAGCACACCGTAGATTTCGCCCTTCAGTGCGGGAGCATAGACACGGTCCTCCTTCGTACGAATTTTGCTTACAACAATGATAGTTGCTTGCATAAGATTAAAAACCATTACCCTAAGCTAATATGGATGTATTGAAATTGAAATTTCGAATTTCGTTCCGTTAGGTCTTCAAAAGCTTTAGTAAATTTATCGCTTTATCTCTGGACCGGAAAAGGCGCAAAAAACTGACTAGATGAATCTCCGCCTAGTGTGAGCAGGTAGTCGAAACCTTCAATAGTTCCCAATAGTTCAGTGAGAAATGTGGCGCAAGGATCAATAAAACGTGCGTACGTCCAAAAAGCGCCGAATAGCAATGAACGGCAGAGTACAGTGGAGAAATCACGAAGCTCTACACTTAGCTATGGATGAAACTACTTTTTTTCTCACGGACTTATGTGAAAGCAGATTTCCGGCAGCTTTCTTGGTTCCTTTTTTAATAGCTTAAGTTAGACGTGCCTGAGGAAGTTAAAAAGCAGAAGTTTGCCAAAACTACATTATTTGGCAGGCAACTTGCTCATACGGAAAGCAGAGCACACCTTCGTGGCAACCGGAACCGTCAATGAGCAGGTTTACTTAAAAGAATGTCTTCAAAAGTGTCTACTTCCACTTCTGAGATCACACGATGGCCATACCCCTTTCTGGCCGGATTTTACCCCGTGCCATTAAACGAAAGATGTTATTGATGCTAAGGAGGTTAATTTCATGCCAAAGAATCTTTATCCATCGAACGCACCGGAATTTCGACCAATTGATATTAAATTAAATCTGTAACAAAAATGAGTAAACATAGATTTCCAAACAAAAACAAATTGACCCGGGCATAGTATAAGATCATATCATATCAGTAGTGTTAAGAGGAAGCTAGGTACGTAATATTTCATTCCTTGATTTGGTCGTTGCGCCCAACATTAAGGCCGATGACATGCTTACGCGATTTGCGATGCGGTAGCGGTAAGCGAAGCGAATGCGTTTGACCTATCTCTTTGACGTGTGCATGTAGAACGCGTAATACTGTCATAGTAAAAGCGGGGCGAACGCGGCAAAACACTATGACGCGTCCGCAAACGCTTCGCTTTCCGCTTCAGCTTGTCATCGGCCTAACCCTCAAATGCCTTTGAATATGCCTCTGCTGTCGTACGAAAACGGATATGAAAGGATACATGGATCGACTGATGCCGACACTGATAGACGCCCGTGGCGCAACAGCGGAGAGACAGCAAACTAAAACTCAGTGCCATAATATGCAATATTACAAACTCCCAGGAAAAGGACCATACATACATGCGCTCAGAAAACCAATTTTGAGGAATTTCCACGTGGATACATTTTTGCTTTCTTCAATTGCACTGTGCCACCATCCCAACTGGCGACTGCTGCAGGAAGTAGAACGCTACTAACAGCGAAACAAGACTCAGTGCAGAGGGATAGACCGTGAGATAAATAAATAAAAACCTGGCAACAAAAAAAAAATCAACCGCTCAACTGGCCTCCAAAAGTTGGCCGCATTCCAGGCGGAATAGTAGACATGTTGTCTGTCCTTGGCCTCTATGGAGGCCTTTTCTAATTTCCCTACATACTCTCGAATGATGATAGAATTTGGCAAAGGTTGTATTCACAGATAACCGACGTTCTGGTTTGTATTCGAAATGTTTGTAAACAGAAATGAAACGATGTATTGAAACATACACGGTTAAATAAAACAACCCCCAGAATAAGTTCTTTTAACTTACTTTTGAGTTGTGCGTCGCTTTCGCACTTATTAGTGTTGTCAAAAACAAAACGAGAGATTCGACTCAGTCGAGGTCTTCCGTGGAGGAAGGTACTTTTGAGTTGTTTGGGGTATACTCAAAATTAGGTAAATTCAACTTAAATTTGAGTATAAAAAACCTATCAATGAGTTGTAATTTTTGCCGTGGTTAAATGGAAACTACCTTCAACACGGTTTACCTAATTTTAAGTTCCCCCACGATACCACGAGATTGAGTCAAAGGAACTCAATTTTAGATAGTTTTTTGTTTCCGTGTATTGAAGGAGGGGGCGATCGATGTTATTCCCCTCTAAGAACGGTTGGTTTCAAAATCGTCCAATGAAGGACGTTCGTTGGACCAATTTGGACAACGTCCAAATAACCGTTCAACAAACGTCCATCGTTGGACCCGTGTTGAACGATTTTGAAACAATTTTTTGGACGTCTCAGTGGGTCAGCATGAGGGCAACTGTCAACGTATACACGGATATACAAAACTTCCCTAAATTAGTTTTTTTTGCTTCAATTTTGAATATCATTCAATAAGGTAAATTTAGGTAAAAAGTGTTGAAAATTATGCTGATGTCGGCCGCTCTCACGAATACTAGTGCAGTTTCTTGGTTGAAAACAATCCCATTTGCTTTTCCGTTGTTGTTTATTATCATCCACCAAGTTTTTCTGTAGTATTCATGTCATGTGATGTGTACGGACATGAACCGTAGAAAAGTCTATAGTTTTCATCGGAGTGTCATGTGGAATGACAACTAGGAACGGTTATCTGTCAGTGTCAGAAAGTACAAGCAAATAACCACTTCCAATAGTAAATTAATATTCGTACAGTCAATGCTGTGCACAAAAGTAAAACAGTGGAATTAAATGTATGAATGGCAAAATTTAGTTGGCTATTCACCCGTAATAATACATCTCGAAGCTTGTAGGAGTTGGTTTAACATTGGTTTCGTTCACAATTTTCTGAAGAAGCTTTCAATTTTGCTTCGCTATTCACATCGGCTACAGGCAACCTATTTCATTTGAAGTCGAAACACATTCCAACCGGAACAGGTGGGGATAGATCACTCGAGAATTCCAAATGCGCAATTCTTGTCCCATAATAGTGCCCATAACCGCAAGTCAGTCCTATGTCCTATGGAATTCCCTATCTACATAGGACGGATTTACAATTATAGGCAGTACACAGTTTAAGTGCCCAAACGCACGTCTAAAAATAACTCCAGCACAGCAGCGTTTCCAGTAAAGTCGCCGGTTCCTGAGATGAATTTAGCTCAATTATTCATTTTCCGAGTAAAACTTTTCCGTCTAATACATCGACCCTTCTGCGTCGGGTGGGAGAAAGTATTTGTAAAGCACCAGCAAATCATTCGAGCCTTTTCTTCGTACTTTTAAGAGCGGCCTGAGATGGGAATGCCGCTGTAAGAGCTTTTCTCTTTCGCTTAATCAAACCTAAAGTGCCTGTGATAGCTGTTGAATATGAGCTCCACCCGGTTGTCGTATACGGATGGGTTGGGAAAACGATAGCATTTCGCTGCAAGCACAAAACAAATCGACTCATTGTATCGTATATTCGTGGGGTAATATATTACCAAGAAAACGGAAATGCCGAAGATGGGATTGCTCTCGTTGAAGGTCTACGTGGAGAAGGACGGTACGCTACATCATTCAGTTCTAGATCGATTGGCCAAAGTGCCATTTGGCTGGGATGGAAAATGTCAACATGATGGTCAAAATTGTTCGTTACTTTTTTATAATATTTTATATGAATCGCCTAATTCTACTAAAACTTTCATTGTTTGTTTCTCGTTTCTATGAATCGTTATTATGTATACAATTTTTCGGCGTTTGTTGGCTTCTTTGTGATGAGCACGGTCGTTTTTGACTGTGTATATGTTGCTGCCTGATTCGCAGTTATTAATTTAGCAATCGTTTATGATTCACCATAAAATAACCCTCCACCGCTCCGGGTTTGAATCTGTGACTCCTGTTTTTGGGAGCGATCTCCGGGCCTCCGTTAATTTCTCCAGATCAGGGTAGACGAAGGATAATTTGTTTTTAAGAGACTCCCTCAAAGAATGGTTCATCTAAAAACATCCTTCATTGGTGCGGCTTTACACCTGCTATAGCAGCAAACCGATTTGTACCCCCTCTGAACTGAGCGAGAGGAGAAGCCGGACTTGGGCAAAGTCATTGTGTATTGAGCAAGCGATGTTGGATTTTCGTGGTGTGATGTTTATTTTCAGATATGACAACAACTAGTCTTCTAAGAATACCGTATGATCTAACCCAGTAAGCAAATTTTCTGGCATAGACCGCTCTGCTAGATTTCTGTTTGGCAGCCCTGTCAGATTTCTGCGCGTATGCTGCCCTCTAAGAACGGTTGGTTTCAAAATCGTCCAATGAAGGACGTTCGTTGGACCAATTTGGACAACGTCCAAATAACCGTTCAACAAACGTCCATCGTTGGACCCGTGTTGAACGATTTTGAAACAATTTTTTGGACGTCTCAGTGGGTGTCTAGAGCACTCTAGTTAGAGTGTTGCCAAGAGGCCATGACGTATCCAAACGAACATGGAATTTGACGTATACACAATAGAAATACGTCAAATTTTATGTTCGTTTGGATACGTCATGGCCTCTTGGCCACACTCTAACTAGAGTGCTCTAATGCTGTCGGGTTAGTTAAGCTAGGGCGAACTCGGCTTCGCTCGCGTTTTCTGGAAAATTTTTACAGGAACCGAGCAAAACCCTGGCATAACTCGGACATAAACTGTGCAAAGATCCTGGCAATTCCTACCGGGTAGAATTTAGCACGAATCGAGCAAAACATCTGACAGAGATGTGGCAGGAAGCGTGCAGAGATCTTGGCCGTACATTTCTGGATCGATTCTGGATAAAAGTGAGCAGCATCGGTTGGTTTAACCGCTTCTGTCAGAAACGGTTGTTGCATT
This sequence comes from Topomyia yanbarensis, assembly GCF_030247195.1. Classification (NCBI taxonomy): domain Eukaryota; kingdom Metazoa; phylum Arthropoda; class Insecta; order Diptera; family Culicidae; genus Topomyia; species Topomyia yanbarensis. The sequence goes on from NC_080670.1 coordinate 34,730,663, forward strand.
GGAGCGAATTCGTTGCCAGAATTCTCGCACAAATCGCGCAAAATGCTCGCAGAAACTCTGCCAGCATCAATTTCGCTTTGCTCAACTTTTGCTAACTTGCTTGTCACGCTGACCGGGAAGTATGATGTCATGTCATGAACCAGTATCATGAATGATGGATTGGTGTTAGACGACTGAAATTTAGCATGTTTACTTTGTATTTAGTAAGGACAGTGAGGTCGTAAAACGCGCTACAGCCCTTTTGTGGACATTTGCTATATACCTCTCTAAGGATAAAAAATTGGATAAAAAACGATTCTTTTTGAAATGGACCTATGTGCAAAAGAGAGCCTCCTTTGTTTACTTTCTCTTTCGATTATCACGGGTTAATATTTCCAATAATGTTCCATTACATATTGGTAGAGTATGATTTCGACTAGCATATTATGCAAAGAGTTAAGCACAAATTCGACCGTGTTATGAGCGGAAGAGAAAGTAAACAAAGAGAGGCTCTCATTTGCACATAGGACCTTTTCAATAAGTTTGCTTGAATTTATCTCCACTTAGGAGAAAATTGGGTAAAACGACTTCTGCGAGTGAAGGGTGCAAACTTATAATTTCTGCGATATTTGTGTCTTAGGTTTTAACAGACTTAGCAGGGCGATTCATAGCTACGATCCTACTGACACTGAAAATCCTTCATGGACGAGACTCCAACATACGAGACTGGCTTATTATACCAACACCTTATTTTTTGTACCGCCACATCAGAGTGTTAATTCTTGTAGATTTCGATTTCAACAATCTTTTACTTCTGCCGTAACGAATGATCACAATAAAATCAGTACCGAGTTTCTTACATGATGGATCTTGATATATGTGACTGCTGTGGAACTAATCCACAGTTTTTCTCTCAAAACACATTTCACTTCAAGAACAGAGCGACATCTTCAAACTCTCTGCGTTTACTTATTCAAGAAATAAATTAATGAAAATAAAATAAAAATAAGCAATAATAATAATGACTACATCGCCCTTGTCTTCTTTTAGCTTAAATTATTGATACTGTACAGCGGTGGTAGTGGTTTTCTAGCATATGTAATCACACATTAAAAATGTAATGTGTACGCGTTTTCCCTAAAAGCTTCTCAGGTATGTTTGTTGTCTTCAAGGATGTTGTAGTTTAATTCCAATATGATACACCAATAGGCGAGTTAGGTTTTTTTCTTTGCATCGTTTCACCTGCCAAACAAAGAAAGAATTGGTTCGGAGTCCTCTTTTCGGTCTTTTTTGACAGCAGCATGACATGGTTGTTAGGCAACACACCACCCTGCGCAATTGTCACGCATGAGAGCAATTTATTCAGCTGTTCGTCGTTTTGAATGGCCAGCTGCAGATGGTTTGAAATAATCCTGGACTTTTTGTTTCCCCAGGTTGCGTTTCCTGCAAGCTCCAATATTTCGGCTGTGAGACACTTTATTACGGTGCCGGATGCTCCGGCACTGACACGCCCGGCGTAGTTGCTCTTTCTCAGCAGACGGTGGATTCAGCTGACAGGAAACTGGAGACCGGTACGAAACGAGAGGGATTTTGGTTTTCTCTTCACCTTTCCTTCTTTGTCGAATTCGTCTCATCAGAATCCGACACTAACTTCCATAACTAATTTAGTAACAGGTTTTGAGCTCCTCACGCGCAAGGATGGTTTAAAACAATTTCTCTTTAATGATGATAAAATAGTTTTTACCAATTTTGTTCTCCACTAAGGAGAAATATAGCATAGTGCAGTGATTCTCATCCTGGGATCCGCGGACACCTAGGGGGCCGCGAAGTCGCTGCTGGATGTCCGCGAAGAAAAATATATTTTCCGAGTGGGTATTGAAATTTCAAGCCATGATTCCTGACAGACTGAAAATAGCATATTGATAGCATATGAAATCGATGTTTAACCGTGGGGTTCCGCAGCAATGCAGGGTGATTTCTAAAGGGTCCGTGGAAGGAAAAAAGTTCAGAACCGCTGGCATAGTGCATCTGACAAGGTTGACTAGTAGAAACCAACCAAAATCACAATTCTTTCTGTTCAAAATTTGCGGCTCGATGCATGAAATTAGTTGCAGCCAATCACGAGCGAGCTTCGGTTTGGTGTTTTAATATACGATTTCTTGTTGTGTATGCTACTTTTATACTACTTGCTACAGCTATCGACACAGCTGATTCATGCACAAGTCGTGTATAGCTCACAAATATTTCCTTCTCGGTATTGTGCTGCTTTTTGGGGGATGCTCCGTTCGCAACAAATCTGTAGCGGGCCTATATTTAAATCTTTTCATCGTTTATGTGGTCGGTTGGTACACCATATTGACAGCTCTGATCGAGATGAGTTTTACTTTTTCCGAGTAGTTTTCGAAAGATTTTTCCAAAAACAGTTTTTTCTCTATTAATGAATGGCATGCATACTCCAAAATCTAATACAACATTTCAAACCTTACACTTTCCTAGCAAAATTTTGAAAACGAGCCCCCATATTGAAGGGAAAGTCATTAGTCACGACAAAAGATTTTAAAAAATTTGGGTCTAAGACACATTCTTACATTCATCATAATGACGAAAAATTGAAGTAACATATGAATTTAATTCATTAAATCGAAAAAAATAATAGGAAATGACTTACAGAAGATTGGTCCAAATGCGAATGATATACAAACTCTAGTTCAAACATCCATGTACGTACACCGGGTGCGTACACGAAAATGATTTGCACAAGCCAAAAAGAGTCAACGCTAGTGATGATGAGATCACAGAGAACAGACATCCATGATCGAACAAAAATATTTAAAAAACGTGTGTAAACATTTGAATTAATATACGAAAAACACTTGCGCCGCCACACCAACCTATCCCAACTATCCGTCAAATCGATTCCGGAACCGGTTCGAAATCCTGGATGGATTCGGCATGGAATCTAGCTCAAAGAAAACAACCGATTCCGACTCTATCGGTTGACGCATTTGAGCTGGAATTCATGCTGGAAGTCCGAATCGGTTCCGGACTAGTTTGACTGGGTAGAGGAATAACCGCTGTCAATTCTGTCGCACTCAGCCACAAAAAAACATGACGACAGTAGCGCACCTGGTTTAGATATCCAAACTACCTTCGAAACCGTTAGAGATTTTACACAAGTTGAATGCTGAAGATGGACGTCTGTTCTCTGTGATGAGATTGAGAAAGAGAAAACTAGTGCCCCGAACCTACGCACACCGTGTACGTACAAGGAGTTCGGTTGTGCAGGCGAACATGTGCACGTGTTTAGGTACGATATTGCATGTTTGAGTTCATACACGAAGTGTGGGTTTAATATGAGCACATATCCAGAGCGAATGTGCATATGGGAAGACTGTACTGTTAACAGGTCGATAGATGTGAAATTGAATTGAATAGTTTTTATAAAAATAAAGGCGCTTCTCTATAAAAAAAATTGAACAATAAAATTATAAAATGGCAAAATAAAGTTTATTGTATTGTGTTTATTGTCTTCGATTAAAAAGTTTCATCGCACAGACTTAGACCAAAATCTTTAAACGATTTTTTGCTAATGTTAAAATCAAACAAGTGATAGATACCGTTGAAGAACTGACAGCAAACATCCAAAGATCTTCCCGGAACGTTGAGGTCAAGTTTTGCTAGAAGCACAGGAGAGTCTACGTTGTCTGTCAGCAGCTTGAAAATGAAAAGTCGTTGTAGAAAGATTCGTCTGTTTCGCAGCGCAGGGAGATTGTTGAGGGTACTGCGATCTTCATATGGAGGAAGCTATAAACTATCTGCCAGGTTGACCGACGAAGTACAAACCTGATAAAGTTCTTCTGTACCCGTTCGATTCGATTAATGTGGATGATGTGATATGGAGCCCAAATCGTAACTCCATATTCTAGAATACTGCGTACCAGTGTAATGTATAGTGTTGTTGGACAATACACATCATTGAAATCGCGAGTGTTGCGTTTGTTGAGACCAAGTACAGCGTAGGCTTTAGCAATAATGAAAGAGTAATGTGCAGTGAAGCGTAGCTTACAGTCGTGAATGAGACCAAGGTCCTTGACAAATACGACTCGTTGTACGAGAGCAGAACACATTGAGTATTCGAACTTAATTGGAGTATGTACTCGTGTAAAAGTTATTGTGCTGCATTTTTGAATATTCACACTCATTTCGCTGCTGTCACTCCAGTCAGTGATCCTATCGATGTCCATTTGCAATACCCTACAGTCTACCATAATTGTTATAACACGGTGAATTTTCAGATCATCAGCATACATGACTTTAGAAGCCGATAATTCACTGCAGAGGTCGTTCACAAAGAGCACAAATAGAAGAGGTCCGAGATGACTCCCTTGAGGGATGCCCGATATAATGTGGTTTATTTACATATTGTTGTCTCAAATCAGCACATTATCTTTACCTAAAAATCACTACATAGTACACCGCTTGAAAAGTGTATGCTTATTCTTTCTAAAGCAATTGAAAGATTGAAAATCGGCTTAAAAATGTCAGTGTAGAAAATCTTTTAGTCCCGAAATTTAAAAAAAAAATGGTTTTTTCGTTATAAATCAAGATTTTGAGGGCAGAATAAATTGATAAAACGTGAGACCTACAACTTTTACTAGATCACTTGAAAAGTGAATTCAATTTTTAAATTTTATAGCACCGTGTAATCATGGTTCATACATGTTTTGCCACAGCGCGTCCATAGTTTTCCAATATGTGGTGCACTCAATTTCAAGCGCCGTTAATTTGTTCCAATAGTCTCAGTACGTCATAGTCTACCTGCCATTGCATAGTAATCGAAAACGTCAAAAACGTGAACTTAATTCACTAGAGGCCAAACCATCGAATATTTTCATAGGGTGTCTTTGGAGGATTTTTTCGCATGAATATTCCCCACAATGTGATAAAAAATAAAATTAGGCATGGCTTACTATGAGCGAACTAAACAATTAACTTTTTGTACTGACAAGGTAGAAAGTTGGTATCTTCGACAATGTTTTGCTCGTAATGAAGAATTTTGTTCAAGAACTTGAACTTGTAGGATTAAAGGTTATTGATTTAAAAAGCGTGTTCCTTTTTCCACCTTTTTCCATTGTGACTTATCGTGCAAATGGTGCTCTGAATGAATGTGGAGGTATTAAAACCACATAATATTGTTCAAGAGTGTATGTAAAATACTCATTCGTTTCAAAGTTATTGAAGATTTTAACATATTTTACACCAACTTCAACTACGTATATCGATTCATACCTGTACACGACCCTTTATTTTTTTAATACATGTGTCGTAGTTAATTGGATGGCAAAGGGGCAGTCCTAGCTGCGCCTGCTCTTTCGAGCGAACAGTGCGGATCAATCATGACTCGGATAATTACTGCTTGCACAAAATCCATTATTTCTTTTTATTTTAGTAATTGTACATTTGACGGAATTTCCAATTCAAAATTCTAACTTTTTTATTCCATACGCTCACGTTTAAAAAATCGGGTGAAATTCCCGTCAAAATGAGGTCCCCTGTATTGAAATGTTAGTTGTATTCTACTTCAAAACAAAACTAGAGATTCGGCTCAGTAGAATTGTTCAGGCCAATAAGATATTTATTGAGTTGTTTGAAGTAAACTCCAAATTATAGAAATTTATCCGAAATTTGTCTACTTTATCCAAGGTTGAGTATATACAGTTGCATTGTGAAATCTGTCGAGGTTGAATAGGAACTATCATCCACATCATTTACCTAAATTTTTCTAGTTGTGCGATACCATATCCGTTTAGATTTGATTATATGAAGAATGCCACTATGTAAATTTAGCAGGAACTTTGAACCTAGTACTAAATCTATGCATTCGACAATAGCGGCTGCGATGCAACGATAGCAAACAGGTCGACCTCAGCAATTCGTACTACTCGTGCATACAAATGAAAAAAGTCCTCTCGAAGCCATGAATAACTAATCCTTTCGGGAGAACTTTTAATCCGGCCACATACAACCAGGTGGGGTGGATAAAGCATGGAAACGTGCCACTTATCCATACTGTGTGTGTGTATGATACCATCGATCGTTTGCATCAGCCCTACTAAACGGTACCAGCGGCGAAACTTGTCAGTATTCATTGCTCATACGTCCAACTATTCATTTTCTTCTGCCAAACTCAACCGCATCAGCGAAAATAGGATCAACGCGGTGTGTGTGTGTTCCCCCCTCGGGACGCTAATTCGTAACCAATAGATCTCGTTCCTATTTCATGGCACGTAGTGGGCATCAACCCTCTACCGTCCAGGGGCGCATCGCGATTTTGTGAGAAAAGAAACTATGTGTATAGTCCACGCGAACTCAACCCACATCCAACAATGATGATGCCCAATGGATTGTGAAGCCGTTCGACTCGACCGGTGGAAGTGTTGATGAGCACCCATCAATGCATGGCTCGTCGACTAGCTGTTGTTGTTCATCATCGTTGTTGGACACATGTGAAGATTGTGTACACGATGTGATAAGAGCGAGTGTTTTTTTGATAGCTGGTCCAGAGAGTATAGCTCTTGGGGATGATGGATCACGAATCTAATGAACCTATTTTCGGCACTCGAATCAGTTGATGGGGAATTGATTAACTCTTGGCATTGATAGAGAATTTTTATTATCAGCAGAAAAAAAGTGACTACGAGTGCCGAGTATTAACCACTTACGATTTTGTTGTTCGAAGAACATTTGATTTTATGTTGTGCATAAATGGTACAATATCTATTACTTTAGCAAATCAAATATTTGCGTTACGAATTCACTCTCATCAGAACTTGGCAGACCGACGTGGTCATCGTGTGGACGCTAAATCAAAAGCGAAAAACCGCTTAGTGCACAGATGGAGCATGATGATGTCCCGCACGCACAGAAATTCTGACTGCTGGTGGTACGTTGAATAATGTTGCACTCTCATTAAGGAGAAAATTGCAGAAGAACCAAGTTATTTACGATACCTAAAACTTACGAAACTTTGTTGGTCGATTTTAGCTTGGGTAGCATACAGTTGCATGGTTGCGGTAAAGAGGGACAACAGCTAAGCTTATCAAATAGTGCTAGAAGGACATCTCAAACTCTACATCTTTTCACTTTACCGTTGTAACATTAGCATTTAAACAGAACAATGCAACGATATACAAATTTACAAAGGATTGTGTCATATTAGATTAAAATTTGAGTCCATTGAACCAACTCAATCGTCGACCAAAATCTAGTATATAGGTTATGATACTTTAACACTCTGTTATATAATGTAAAAACTGCTTCTGGATTCCTTAAGTATTCAAAAACCGTAAACCTACCTTCAAAATTATACAGAACATCGAAGCAAATAATCTTACCCCAGACCAGGACTATCCACTTTCATCCGATCCAATTCAATTCTAACTTCCCCTTACGTAAAGTCAATCGTGTACCATTTCTTCTTCTTGCGAACCCAATCCTAATCAAAACAATCAATCCGGCGACAGCTGCCGGCTACAAGCCATAAGAAAATACATTCCTGCTCATGAATGGAAAAAGGAGGCTTATTCTCCCCAAGCACTTCAAGCCCTAGGCGAAGATAGGAATTTGAATTGTAGATCCAAAAAGGACACTTTTTGGCATATTCATCCCTAACAGGAAGATGTCTCGGCATGCCTAAATAATTCCATCGTTCAAATTTCGATTCCATCCGCAAACAATCCCTAAGTGTCTGCCATGTTAATTCCAATGTTTCTAATGTTGGCGGTGGTTCTACATCAATAATAATAATCCGTAGTAAACGATTCTCCAGCATACTTAGAAATGGTTGAAAATAATGTACAGTCCCACGGGGGATTATATCGTCAAACTTTAGAAATCTCACTCAGATCCAGAACATAATTTATCTGCTTACTCTTAACTGGAAAAAGGAACTTTTAACCTCCCATGAGTGCTTCTATTGTAAATGTCGTCTTTGTGTTTTGATTCCAAGTGGCAGAGTATCCCGCTCTTCCGTGATTCGGTTCCCTTTGAAGACAGTTATTGATGATGATGGTAATGATGATGATGACGATGTGGGATTTCCCCCAGTACTTCTGAAACAATCAGAGTTTAGAAGTTAGGACTTAAACCCTCTGTTTTTCCACGCTTCCTTTTTTAGCCACCGGCTTCCTATTGTCTCAAAAAACGTACACAGGAAGTCTAGTCTGGTGAACAAAGTCAGTGTGGTATAGCTTTTCTTTCAGGACAAACGATTCCCCGCACAAGGTCACCCTGCCAACCAATTAATCATGCCATCCGAGCTTTGCTGGCTGACGAATCAACCCAGCTCTGCACGATTTCGAAAGTGCAAGGTAGCTCTTCATTTATCTTTCCCAACAGTCGTTGACATTGTTCTTCATCCGATGATGATGATTGGAACAAAGGAGCGTCCCAAAATTCGATGCCCATTGTTTTGGAGACCGTTGTGTGATTTCGGTTGGCCTCGAATGAATAATAGAGACGAAAGGATTCTTCAGTCGATTCCCAGCCCGCCAGACAGACACCCGTACTACACGGCAAAATAAAAGAACCCAAAGAATAAGTTCTTTTAACTTACTTTTGAGTTGTGCATCGCTTTTGCACTTATTACTGTTGTCAAAAACAAAACGAGATATTCGACTTAGTCGAGGTTTTCCGTAGAGGAAGGTACTTTTGAGTTGTTTGGGGTATACTTAAAATTAGATAAATTCAACTTAAATTTGAGTATAAAAAACCCACCAATGAGTTGTGATTTTTGCCGTGGTTAAATGGAAACTACCTTCAACACGGTTTACCTAATTTTAACTTCCTCTACGATACCACGAGATTGAGTCAAAAGAACTCAATTTTGGGTAGTTTTTTGTTTGCGTGTATATGGTGCAGTAGTCATACCGGCATCACAGTATTGGCAGGATAAGATTATGGAATTGGGAAAGTTTGACGCATATATCCGTCATGGGGTTCGGAAATCAAACTAGCTTTATGGAGAGCAGTTGCTTCGATTTTTCATCCGGATGGCTAGCAGTTAGGGCAGTGTTGTCAGATGTATTGATTTGCGTAGAACAGAGCAGATTTGCAGGTTTGTTTTTTTGTATATATTCTATTTTATGTATATAGGTTCAGATGTGATAACTTTACGATCGCGTGGAAATGAGCGTTTATTTGTGCGCGCTCGAGACCTCAATAATCAGATTATAAGTGCTAAAGCGTTCCCTAAATCATCGGAGCGTCATTGGGTTTACGAAATCTTGGACGTAGTTGTGCGTAGATGATCGCGATTGCACGTTCGTCTTTGTGTATAATCGCGAAAGACTCGGGCGTTTGCAAGTTAATGTGTTCTATCGCATGGGCGTTTGTATGTCGCACTAGTGTTTGTATGACGCATGGACGTTTAGATGTCGCATGTGCTAGCGTGTAACCTCGCGTGTATAAATTCGATTTTATAACCGCCTATTCGCTTGTGTTTTTAGATGATTGCGCGGACCGTTAATCTTATACTTAATTCTCAGTGTGTTGTTCAAATGCAACTAGAGGAAGTGAATTGTTCCATATTACAGGAGTTCCCTGTCGCAAAATGTCGTTTAGGGGCCGTACACTAATTACGTAAGGCTTTTTTAGTGCTTTTCAACCTCCCCCTCCCCCCCAGATAAGAGTTCGTAAGATTTTGGTGAACTCCCCCTCCCCCTACATAAGATCTTATCATGATCGTAAATAAAAAATCGAATTGTTAATTCATCAAATAATAAGATAGCGAAAACGATATGTATAGAATTATTACAAGAAAACTCATGACAAAATTTAACTGTAGTCATCTGCAGAATTTCAATTGCATGCCAATCTCGCCAAGTAGAAAGAATAACTGTTGTCAGATATTCAGTAACTCCAATTTGGTCCACATGATCTGCTTTGCTATATTCCACTTTTTTGTTGGAGACGAACCACTGCGACCAGTATTTAGATCTATTTGCTATACTCCACTTCCTTTGAATCTATTTTCTTGTGATGTAGAATTTAAAAGAGTTTATAACCTCTTCTGGCATGAATTTATTCTGAGTTCCAGCTGTGACGCTTATCGTACGCATAGCTCCGAGTTAACCATCTTCGAATTTTCTTGAAATAAAATACAGTTCACACTCTGGAAATATTCGACGTTCAAGATCTTTGACAATCGCATGTTAGAACATTTTCCAGATACCTTGCGGGTTTGAATCGAACGTTTGAAAAGGACAAAGTCGGTCTAACAACACGAAGGGTATCAACACTTCTTAACTTGTAAGGCATATTGTGACTCCAGTTCCCGAACAGAACAATGTACAACCAAGAGCCAAAAAATTACTCATATTGTTTGATATACAGGAATTATATGGTACAAATGAAAATAGTTCCCTTTTCTTATTAAAAAGAATATTTTTCTTATGGATTTAATTTTTTAAACTTGTTTTATGATATTACGTAAGAAAGGACAAACCCTCCCTCCCCCTCAGATAAGAATTTGTAAGATATTTTTAAACTCCCCCTCCCCCCATATGCCCTTACGTAATTAGTGTATGGCCCCTTAGTGGATATGAGCGTCATTTTTTGGTTGGTCCACCTGAAGGCATTGAACCTATGCTGCTAGGGCAGAATGTAGGAACCTCCGAACGAAACCGATTCATGATCGCACGAACACGGGCGATAGTATGTTCAATCTTAAGGCCATCGTAACTCGCGCCGCAAAACAGTAGGAAAAAGTTAGTTTTTCGAGAAAATAGACGATAAAATTAACTAAAATCCCAAAACAAAAAACATACGTCCCTGCAGAATTTATTCAGCTATCATCTGGTTAAAATTTTCCGTGAAAATTTCCCCGATTTTCCGAATGCATTACCTTAGACCGGAAAAACTTTTGCCTTTTTTGCATTTCCACGCTAATATCTTCGAAAATAAAGCGATGACATACTCTTTTTAGTATTTCAGTGTGTTTCTATTTCTCTAAAGCACACATTGGAACTTTAGTTTGATGGAATTTTCCGACTTTTCCATGAAAATTTTACGATTTTCCTAATTTTATTCATAACCTATCTATGCATTGTGCATACGCTCTAATTGATTCAAAAAATATACTGGAGCATTCTACGTAATATTTACATCTAATGTATATTCAGTTTTCACGAAAAGTCTAAGATTTTCATTGGGAAATTCCATATTTTCCATCGATTGCATATCAAATCGTAAACTCCGCGGATGCTTGTTTGTATGCGTATACATGAACCGGCAGTAGATGGAAAACACAAATAATAAACGTTAGTAGGCGTTTGCGTTAGTTTCACAAGTTGCAGCATTTCAGGGATTACATCTTGACTACGATGTTGCGAACAATGAATAACAAATATTTGTTTTCCATTCAAATATCGGTACTTAGTTGATTGTAACATTAATTTCAACATAATTACTGAATTGAATTGTGCTTTTCATAAATAACATCAGTTTTTTTCTGAGCTAGAATATGGTTTTGACATTGGTGTACAATTGATGAAATTTTTGAAGACAACGTCCTAAACATGAACAAAACTAATTGAAAGAGATCAAATGTGACGTTGTAAAACATTATACTAACATGATAGCATATATCGACAGGCTAAAAATCCCCTTTAGGAATCCGGAAGAAAATCGTGTGAGTCAGTGAGCTAATTTCATATGCAAGTGATCTACCCTAATTTTCCAAATCTATCATATAAATCACACATTATGAGAAATTCCAGCATCGTCAAAGAGTTGTGAGTTGGTGTGATATTGCGGACATTGATAAAAAAAAACATGTTCATAATTTATTTCACTTTTTGGAAATCAACCAGAATAGGTTGGCAAAGCTGTATTATTGTACAATATGATGCCACACTATGCCACCATTTTCTTCTGATACAGAACTCCTATCCCTCACCTTCCCGCGATGTCAGTTCCTACATTTTGACAGCGGTTGGGGTTGGAGCCTGACTCAGATTTGTTTCGGATGGAAGCGGCATTAGTGACCACGGTGGGATTTGTGGTCGTATGCTGACAGGGAAGGGGAGCAAACGACGCGCGCGGTCTACCCAAGCTAAACTAAGCTAAGCTTTTTGGAAATCAACCACAATAGTTTCTAATGTACACTCGCTAGCCAATAAATAATATAAAACGATTTTCAGTAAGCATTGCCGTCCTGAGCATAACCAATCAATAGATTTTATAAATATTTAGAGGAACTATGCACGGCGAAGACTGACTATTCATATAACCATTAGATCTTCAATGTCCCAACAATGCTATGTGGCGGTGACACTATACCGATGACCCATAGTGAATTATACTGCCAACTATCGCACATTTGTCCCATTTTCTATGGAATTCTTATCTTTATGGGAGTGATTTGCGATCATGGTTAGTATATGTGTATATAAAAGCTATTCTGCTCTACCTAAGTATCAGTGATTTGTAAGTTATGCTACGTAGATTCGCCAACATTGTTTGAAAAAAGTCACACGATTTTTTTACTGATAGCTTATAAGTACAATACTTCGTATAAAAGGTACTATTTGATATAGCAATTAGATATGTATATGTATTTCAACCTGTGAACATACACTTCGGTGAGCTATGCCCCACTACCGTGCAACAGATCATAGACATCGTGAAAGAATCAATCAGACGTAAAAGCATAAGATTTCCATAGTGAAAAACAACAATCCGAGAAAAAAACGCTGTTCAAGATTTACATTTTCTTTGAGCCAAATGGATGGGACAACCATGGTTTGGTATTTTTTCGATATTTTCTAAACAAACCTGGTAATCTTATTTGTTCATTGTGATTCAGTGGTGATACAGAATACAATCCAACATATAACTCATTTTCAACAAAAATTCATATGGGACTCTTATGCTTTTATGGGCAGTAAAGCTCAACGCAAAGACACTATGATATAGGCACCGGTGCCGGTTACAGATGGATTTAAAATAGATCATTTACCTACATTCTCTAAATATGATTTTGTAGTATCAAAGGCTCTGATTTTTCATTAGGATTTTAAACCGGTTCTACACTGTATCCAACCCATTTTCGGAATTTTGTTCTGATTCTTATATCGGGGCAGTAGATTGCACTGGTTTTGCACTTTCTAGCAAAAGTGGGAATGAAACGCGTCTAGTGGCTTGCTCTACTGCTAGAAAATGCAATACCAGTGCAATCCACCGCCCCGGGCTTTTTCAATGAAAAACCCCGTTAGTAACATTTTCTTCTGACATAGAATCATATCTGCATTAAATTCGAGCATTTCGGAATATGGTTTACCGGACCAGCAGTAACTTATCTTCTGTTCCACCCAGTCTAGGTTATCTATAGATTGCCCTTACCACAAGTCTGTGGATACCAAGCAGAATATCTAGTTATAAGAAATGGTTCAGAATGACCGCCAGTGTCTGATTGATTTGAATTATGTGATGACATCTTTCAAGCAAAAGTTTATGAAGTCTAGGATGTCTTCGAATGATTTATTGTAGTTGTGTATCACAAATAATAGTTAGTACATTATTAATTGTGGTGCACAACTGGATATTGTTTTGCCTTTCTTATATAGAAAGGTTATGCAATCGGTCGGAATTTCGACTTTCTAACCGCGGCCCGCAGAGCCGAATCTCTTATACCATTCGACTCAGTTGTTCGAGATCGGTAAAAGTGTGTTTTTTTACTTGGTGGTAAAGCTTTTATGCCGACCCAGCAAACGTTCGACCATACTACCGATTTCGTCCATCGTGTGTTAGAGCGAGGGACTTTGAACAGAGAAGATAATTCTGAACACTACTCCTCTAAACTCCTCCAAGGAGTCCGACATTTGCCTGATCCCCCGGATTCCTAATTGCTAATGCACTTCACATGATTCCAGGTCTAGCTGTTCGCGCTAGATTTCGCTGGTCTCATAACCGCCATAACAGTCCTGCACGGCATGATATTCTACATGCCCTCCTCCCTACGTTGACCAGTTGGATGCCGTGGTCGATCGAGCGATTCCGGTTGAAGGGTGGCTTCCGGTACACTGGTGCCCCGACGACCCTATACTAGTGGTTTGTTGTGTTCGGTGCTACTCGGCGCAGTCCCCGACGAGGGAGCTAGCCTGCCTCGGCGGAGAGTTCCTCGACGAAAGAATGTCTCCCGCAACCGTTGACGGACGCGTTATTCTTCTTTCGATGCAGTCCGGCAGAATGCCGAGGTCAGTCCAGCGATTCCGGGTGGAGGATTGCGACCGGTTCACTGGTGCCCCGACGATTCAAGCCGGCGATTCGCTACGGACTACTCGGAATAGTCCCCGACGGTGGATCTTTCCTGCTTCGACGAAGAGTAAAAATGTGTGCGTGTATATGTGTGTGTATGTATGTATGTATGTATGTATGCATGTGTCAAACAATCTCACTGATTTTTCTCAGAGATGGCTGGATTGATTTGCAAATACTTATTCTCAAATGAAAGGTACAACCTTCCTATCGGTTGCTATTGATTTTTTTAATTGATCCGACTTCCGGTTCCAGAGTTACGGGTTGAAGAGTACGATCACACAGCAAATTCCCTTATAAACTGGTACCATCATAATGTCCAAATGATGCAATACATATTAAAATGTGTGCAACATTACTTGGATTTGCGTGTTTAGATCACTAAAGACCCATCGAAGTCGCTTTGACCGCATTGTCCACCTATGACGGTTCTTGATGCCCCCGGGGAACTTCCCAAGTCTCTAAGTTAATGTCATACCTATTTCTCAGCTAATTATTTACCGATTTTTCCAAACTTGGTCTCAAATGAAAGTTACTACGTTCCAATTGAATTTTGAATTGAAAAGTTACAACGCTGCTATTGAATTTCTAATTGAGCCGACATCCGGTTTCAGAATTACAGGGTGATGAGTACGAGCACACAGTAAATCCCGATTTCAACGTATTCGGCGATGGATGTAATTTTTTTCCAAAAGGCGAAAATTTTTCCAATATGTGACCACAACTGCTTGGATTTGTAGTTCTAGGTCACTAACAGTCATTCAAAGCCTCTTTGGCTACATTGGCAACCATCGACGGTTCCAAAAGCCGCAGCGGAAGTATTCAAAGTCAAAATAACAGTTACATCAATTTCTCAGTGATTACCGGACCGATTTGACCAAACTTAATCCCCAATGAACCCCAAAAACTGTTACTAAATTTTATTTTGATCCGAATTCCGGTTGCGGTGTTACGGGTTGTGGAATGTGGTCACAGAGAAAACTCCCATTCAAACCGATAGCGCTATGAATGCAAAAAGGATTTTTTTCCCCTAAAATAGGAGCCAAACATCTTGCATTTGTAGTTCTAGGTTACTGACGGCCCATAGAAATCTTGTTGGTCACATCAAGATCCATCCGAAAATATTTAAAATCGTGACCGACCATCTTCGATTCCTACGAAACTTTACCCGTTTCATCGACATGGAAGACTGAACATTTTTCACAATTAGAAAGATTTTTTCGACTCAAGAGGAATTTTTTAAAAGGGCGTAGACATTTCTACGTGCCATAATTTCAAAAATGTTTAGTTCGATTACTGTATTTTATGCAGCAAAACTTTCTAAGAATGAGCTACAGAGAATGAACATTTCTGTACGAAAAAAATATACACTAAAAAAATGTGTCATTTTCCACAAAAACCAAAAAATTGCGCTAAAAATTTAAATTGCAAATAAAGCTATTTTTTTTTCTAATTTTTTATTATTGTCATCGAAAACTTAAAGAGAAAAGAAATATTTTAAACGTGATTGTATGATGAAAAACTTATCGCCAATTTTTTTTTTCTAACAATAGCTTTATACATGTTTTTTAAATTTTATGCCAATTGACATATACAACTGTAATTTTATTTCAGAATATAATTCTAAATATCGTTTTAAATTATAATGCATTTAACAAAAATCTTCCGAAATGCGATAGTTTTCGAGGTATTTGGAATTTTGTTCCAACAAAAACAGCTAATTCGTGTGATTACGCCTTTTTTAATAGATATTTGTGTTACCCCATCATTAAATGTCAAAAATCTAATGCTTATCGTTTTAAAGACGTAAAAGAAACCTTTTCAGTGTATTTGGATCATGGATAAGCTTTCAAAAAAAAATGTCCTAACTACAACTTTTGACATATTTCCATGATTCATACTATTTGCATTCAAAAATACAATTTTCTTTTTGAATATGATTCTAAACACCATTTTAAATCAAAATGCTCATGACAAAATTTTTCTGAAATGTAGTAGTTCTAGAAATGTTTCAAATTTTGTTTTAACTTCACAATTATTTTATTTCATTGAGACCATTTCGCGTTTGTCCATCAACAACAATAGGTTTTTTAAATGGCCCATAACATTTCCTGTAACTTCTCCTCTGAATTCAAGGCGGTATTGTAACCCATTTGAAAGCTACATGAAAAAAAGCATGATGGTCGTATGATCGAACTATTTAGTTTAATCATCAGATCCTTTAATTGAATAGAATTTTGATTGTTTTCGTATAGCTTTCAAATGGTTTACAATATCGCCTTGATGTCAAAAAGAAAGTTACAGGAAATGTTATGGGCCTTTTGAAAAACCGATTGTTGTTGATGGAAATACGCGAATAACTTCTGAAAAGGTAGTAATATAACAAAAGAATTGTGTTTTTAAAACAAAATTTAAAATATCTCGAGAACTACTACATCTACATTACAGATTTTTTTTTTGTTATTAGCATTTTGATTTAAAATTGCGTTAAGAATCATATTCAAAAACATGTATTTTTGACTGCAAAACATTAGATTTTTTATATTTTATGATGGGGTAAGGCAAATAACTTTTTAAAAGGACATAACCAGTCGAATTAACTGTTTCTGTTGGAACAAAATTCCAAGTATCTCGAAAACTATCGCATTTTGGAAGATTTTTGTTAAATGCATTTTGATTTAAAATGATACTTAGAATTATATTCTGTAAAAAAATTTGTATGTCAATTAGTATGAAATTTAAAAACATGTATAAAGTTATTGTTCTCTATCATACAATCATATTTATTTTTTTTCTCTTTAGGTTTTGGTTGACAGAATATAAAAAATAGCAAAAATGTTTTTTGCACTTTAAATTTAAAAATAAATTTTTGTTTTTGTGAAAAATTACACTTTTTTCAGTGCATTTTTTGTACAGAAATATTCATTCCCTGTAACTCGTTCTTGGAAAGTTTTGCTGTATAAAATACAGTAATCGAACAAAAAATTGAAATTTATGCACGTAAAAATATCTACGCCCTTTTGAAAAATTACTTTTGTATCAAAATATTGCAATTGTCAAAGAAAATCATGGAGATTCATAAACCGAACACAACTTCAAAGTTTCGAATCAACGATGGTCACACGAAAAAAATCCGTTCATAAATTCATGAACAAAAGGTCATGATTTCATGAACTGGACGATTTACGAAAACCGTGACAAAGTTCCTGAAATTATGAATAATAAACCTCGTATTCATGAAACTATTTGTATTTTCTAAAAACAAGCTCGCCCCGAATATATACATGGCGTTACATTAGAATGTTTGGGTGGGTTACTGTTGTCGTTTATTTTTTATTGTGATTCTTGTTCATGATTTGGGAATACACAGTCGACAGTCAAACGTTGTTCATGATTTCAAGAGCTTATTCGCGATTCTTGTGCATTCTTAGCGGGATTAAAGTTCATGATTTCAAGATCTTAGTCGCGATGTTCGTAATTTTCATCCACGTTATCGTGATATTTTAGTCATAAATAGAGTGATTCATGTTCACGAGTTCATGATCTTTGTCACGATTTTAAATATTTTTGTCACGAGTTGTGTAATTTGTGCTCATGATTTCAGGATCTTAGTAGCGATTTTTGTAACTTCTGTTCATGTTATCGTGATATTTTAGTCATGAATAGAGCAATTCATGTTCATGATTTCAGAATCTTGGTCACGATTTTAGATATTTTTGTCACTAGTTGTGTGATTTGTTTTCATGATTTTAGCATCTTAGTCACGATTTTTGTAATTTCTGTTCATGTTATCATGATAATTTATTTTAGAGCTTACTTTCAAAGAGTAATGTAACTAATGTTCATGATATCAGCAGTTTTATCATTGTATTCGTAAATTCTCTTCGCCTTATCATGATCTATTATTTTTTGGTTACTACTGGTTTTTTTACTCGGAATAATGTGACAATATGAACTGGATCATTAAAATAAGACTCATTCGTGATATCTGGTTTTGTGAATTATATCACGCACATTATTTGAGGTTCTCAGTGCAGTTTTCGTTTTCTGTCCGGACATCACAATGAACCTTATCAAATGAATAACGATGTTCTAGGTTTTAATATTTTTTATATCTACTGCTCGTACCTATTACTGGTCGCTAGCAACTGGGTATTTATTAAAAAGTGTATGGAACAAAAATGATTGCACGAATAATACTCCAACTTTTGTGATAGAGTTCACCTAAAAATTTCATTACCATGTTGCATGAAATTGTAAATGATTAGGGATATTTTCTAAATATCGCAAGCACGCAAATAAATACTAGATAGTTCGTAAATCATGTTCTAATAATCATGAACCAGTTCACGAACACATGAATATTTTATGATTTCGTGAACTTTTTCACGAAAACGAATGATAAGTTGTGACTATTATACTAGGTATCGTGAACCGGTTTACGAAAACATGAATAATATTTCATGATGTCGTGAACTATTACGAGCACGGATATTGAATCGTAACTAATATATTAGCAATCATGAACAAGTTCACGAATGCATGAATAATATTTGATGATTTTGTGAACCATTTCACGAGCACAGATATTGGATTGGAACTAATATACTAGGAATCATGAATTGGTTCACGAGAATTGAATGGGTTCATGAATAAAATTCCGAATTTCGTGAAATAGTTCACGAAAAAATAGCCAGAATATTTCGATGTTGTGAACTATTGTTCCTATAACTATGAAAAAATCATGAGTCAACCTTTGGTTTTATGAATAATGTTCATAAAGTTGTGAACTAGTTCTTGGCGGAAACCGTGACCGAAGTTCACAAAACAAAATCAAATATTTCCACAAATGAAAGCGTTATGCGGGCGTTACTGAAGGGAAATTGAACATAATTATAAAAGCCATGATTTTTAGTCAAGGTCCTGTTTTCGTAACGTAAAGAATTCAATTCACGACTTTGGGAACAATTTTTTTCCGTGTATATTTTGTGGTCGGCCGGTTTCTCGTGGAATCCTTCAATACAATCAGGCCACTTGGATAAGCACCCCACCAAGATCCAGTTATTGTTCGAAGTAAATTTATCTTTTGTTTGCACTTCGTTTAGCCTACCCATTTGCCTTATGAATCGAACTAAATTTTGAGATATTTGAAGGCAAGGACTTAGGCTACCGTTCTATCAGCCAGCTGAAGCTGAAGCTGAGCTGAATTACGCTTCATTGAAAAAATTACCAGCTCTGTTTTCCCCGTAGATAAATCGATTCCCCTTCTTTAAAGCCCTTTTTGAAAAATTATTCAAGCTGTCTTGCAGTGGTTGTTGTAATTTTAGAGTACATGGGTTGGCAATACAATCAATTACATTATCAATGTCATTAATATGTATGTGATTTTCTGGCAGTAAATTGTATAATTAATTATTTAATTTTGGTGAAAGACCACATTCATGTAGATTCAACGAGATTGTAAATCAATGTAAACTGAGTTGAACTTTCCTTTACCTAAGCACACGGACGCCATTTGATCTTTTCTGCCAGACAATTATTCGTTTCCTTGACCCTCCGAAAACCAAGCTGGGTATCTGATAGCAAACCATTCGCGCCAATTCAATTTTCGAGACGTCGTGCAATTTTCTGATGCAAGATAGCATTTCAATCGGTCGATACGAGTTATGATCGGAGTGTGGTTTTGCCGGATTTGGAATTGCGATAATTCTCACTTATCTCTTGTCACGCGGGACAATGTTCTGCTCAAGAAACTTATTGAATAAATCCAGCAAGCGTCTTTGAGCTTGAGCTTGAGCTTGTGCGACCACCCCTGGCTGCTACTACGTTATCGATCGGGACTAGCTGAAGTTGCACAGGGAATCAGTAGATAATTATGCTTGGGATTAGCGAAACATCTTTCAATGTGCAACTCCTGGTAATCCTAAAGTGTTTCTGATCAATACCGACGCCAGCCAGGCCCGAACGTAGATCGCAGAAGGAAAGGGAAGGAATGGTTAATCCGATACTTGCTTTTGCTAGAGGCCGTATATACTACTGCGCACTCCACAAGTATCACGGGAGGAGGATATTTTTTTTAGTAGAGTATAGAAGTTGGATATACTTCTTCTTTACCGACGCCAGAGAGGTGATTCCACTACTTGGACTAGATATCTATCCACCAATTTCATGGACCGAAGACCAACGGTTTTACTTCCCTTCCGAAGGAAGACGTGACCACAGATTTTTTCACCTCAGAAAAATCTCAACGACCTCGGCTGGTATTGAACCCAGGCCAACTGGAATGAGTGGCGGTCACGCTTACCACTCAACCACCGGCGCCGTCTTAAATCCAGCAAGCGTCTTTGTCAAAATCAAAAAGACTCTTCCCCAAGTTGAATTTAATTCAGTTGTATGAGAGGAGCGCAATTGAAAATTCCTTCATTATCAAGGGCTAATCAATAGATTCATTACTTGTGGGAGCATCACAAATGTTATTCTACGCAGGAGAAGAATCTAGACAAACTTTCATGGCAAAATTAAATATACATCGCTTCCTAAAAACTTCGTTTTCACTAGTCTCGTTTCGATCTCTCTTTCTTCTGGTTGTGATCCAAAGAGTACTCAGTGATGTTTCTCTAGACAAATCATCAACGAAGCGGCTCTAATAACTAAACTTCTTGGCTCGACGTAGACTGACATATCTTTTTTGCAATATCGCATATTTTTCAAAATTCATGCGTCTACCCCCTTGTTTCAAAAATTCTTTGTAAGCAATATGTCTAACTTCATACGCATCAGAGCACTCCTTGTTCCACCAAGAATTAGGAGCAAGGAGCATTTATTCTCAGGTAATACGATTATCAAAAAACGTCGATCAGCAATATTGGTTTTAAAAACAATTTTTCTTGGATTCCAGTTAGCATGCAAAGTTGTTCGCTGTCACTTTTCCGTAGCCTGTTGCACGTTTACCTCACCTTCTCACCTAGTTACTACCAAAGACGAATCACCTTAGAACTCTAAGAACTTTGGTTAGGAGGTCGTTTATTTATTGTCATGCCAGGATTCCCCGACAAAGGAATTTCTCTCGGTACCGGTGTTTGTTTCGTAAGCCAATTAGCTCCTATTTTTGTCACGTTTTAGTCGAACAGTCCTCGGCGGCGAATCTACCCCACTGTGAATTCCTCGGCGGTAGATTTCTCCCGATGCTGATGTTCGTTTACGTGAGCGATTTACCTCCCCACTTTGTCCCGATCTACTCGATCTATTCCCTAGTGGTGGATCTAGCCTACTCAACAGGCCAGTAGGTGCTAAGGTCCATCCAGCGATTCTGGGTGCAACGTAGCTTGCGGCGCCCGAACGACCCACTGCTAGTTATTGACCGCGGTCTACTCGGTCCAATCCCCGACGGTGGATCTAGCCTACTCACGAGCTACCCGGTAGGGTGTCGAGGTCGGTCTAGCGATTCCGGTAAAGCCTAACGTCCGGTTCGCTGGCGCCACGACGACCCCAACCCGGTGCTACGGCGCGTACTACTCAACTGGTGTCCGGCGATGTACCTAGTTTACACCGCCGAAAAGTTCCCCGGATGCGGAATTTCTCCCGAAACCCTATTTCAGGTTTCACAGTGGCGTTCTAGCCAATGGAGCTAGTTTGTTTGTCCCTCGTATACTCGTACACTCGTAACCACTCTATTGTTATCGTTTTATATATGCTCTTCATGGTACATCTCTTGGACGATATTATCGACTGTCACGCTAGGCATATCCTTTCGGACTTCTTCGCGCCTAGGGCATTCGAAGACCGCGTGTTCCGGTGTCTCTTGCATGTTCACACACTCCAAGCAAATGGGTGACGAAGCGTGTCCAAATCGATGCAGGTACTTCCGGAAGCATCCGTGCCCGGACAAAAACTGCATCTAATGGAAGTGTACCCAAGCAGACACATTTGGGATGAGTCGGTGGGTCCTCCTTCCTTTCTCTGCGTTGTTCCCCTCTTGCTGCCACTTATCCAACGAGTCCGCTCGGACCAGTCTCCTTGCATTACATGCATTTCTCCGCTAGTAGCATTCCACGTCCTCAAGCAGATGGGAATCATCCTGGCAATTACGCATACCGCCTCCGACGACATCGTTCTGTACGCACTCGCGACACGAACAGCTATTTGGCGAAACGTGCTTATTAACTTCATCCGGTTCCTCTTTGAGTTCAGCGCAGCAGCCCAGGCCGGAACGCCATAATAAGACACCCGCCAGGAGACGTCTCGTGTTGCCTCTTGCTCCTCCGTGATTCGACATGATCCTTGCTTTAGTTATCCTCGTAGCCTTCTCACATACATAGTTGAAATAGCTGTTATAATTTAATCAATCATCGACCATCACACCCAGGAGCTTCAGCGCACGATGGGATGGATTGTTTCCCGACGCTGAACTCGACACGCTGGATTTTTTACGGTTGCTGACCAGCACTACCTCGGTTTTGTGGTGAGCTAGCCGCAACTTGACGTCAACCATCCAGGTTTCCACGATGCCTATTGTCTCTGTCGTCAACATCTCCACCTCCTCAAGGGTCTCACCGGTTATCGCTAGGGCAACAACATCTGCCAATGTGACGATCTCAACTCCCCTGTGCAGTTGCAGTGTTAACACTCCATTGTACATTATATTCCGTTGGGCTAAGTGACCCTAATAGACCTCTTCCCCATTTTCGTTTCGTAGACCAGTACTCGGTTCTGAAATTAACTTTTCAGAACCTTGCACAGATAGTCCGGAACCCGCATTCTGTGCAGCGCTATGGCAATCGCCCCCTGCCCCAGCTGGCACTATTGAACGCGTTCTTCACACTGATCCTGACCACAGCTTAGTAGCGATTACCTTTTCTCTTCTGCTTCGATGATTTCTGTGCGCTCGCGATGACTGTGCGGATGGCTTTTATCGTCTATAATGTCTGTTGAGGATGACCCTTTCCAGGAGTTTATTAAGAGTATCGAGTAGGCATATAGGCCGATACGATGATGGATCTCGTGGAGGTTTCCCTGGTTTTGCCAGCAACACCAGTTTCTGGATCTTCCACCTATCCGGAAAGTAGTCATCGTCCAGGCATTTCTGTGGGACTATCCTGAACATGTTCGGAAATGCCAGTATCGCGGTCTTCAGCGCCACGTTAGGGATACCATCGTATCCGGAAGCTTTCTTCGCTTTCAGCCCTTTTGTCACTATAAGGAGCTCGTCGTTCGGGACTCGATAATCACCAGCATTTCCACCGTCTGCATCAACGTATGCTGTAGGCGGCCATGCGGTTAGGTCGTGCTTCGAGAAAAACTCTCCACGATAATTTTCAGTTTGTCAGCGCGCGTTTCTATTGGCGTCATTGGACCTTTGATACTGGCCATAACGACACAGTCAGCATTGCCCCACGGGTTGGCGTTTACTTATCTGCACAGCTCCTTGTAGCAGGTGGACTTACTTAGCACTATGCCTGGGAAAAAAGAACAAATGGCGTCCATGTTCTTAGACGTTAAACTAAAATTCAACTCAGTTTACATTGATGTTCTCTCGGTGAATCTACATCAATGTGCTGTGGGCATCAAAATTCAATAATTATTTATACAATTTACTGCCAGACAATCACATACATGTTAATGACATTGATAATTGTATTATCAACCTATGTACTCTAAAATTACAACAACCACTTCAAGACAGATTGAATAATTTCCGGCTTATATGGAAACTTATTATATGACCGGACGATTCATTCTATCTTTCCGAAACCATATATCTGAAATTTCATAGTAGTCTATAGGGGTAATATACCTTACATTTCACCAAAGTTTGTGAAAATCAGCCCAACCATCTCCGAGAAACTGATGTGAGTTTTTTAATTTTGAAAGATGGCCATCTTTCCGCGTACTTCCAAAACCGTTTTTGGCGGTCAATGTGGCCAACAAGATTTCTATGGGCCGTCAGTAACCTAGAACTACAAATGCAAGATGTTTGGCTCCTATTTTAGGGGAAAAAAATCCTTTTTGCATTCATAGCGCTATCGGTTTGAATGGGAGTTTTCTCTGTGACCACATTCCACAACCCGTAACACCGCAACCGGAATTCGGATCAAAATAAAATTTAGTAACAGTTTTTGGGGTTCATTGGGGATTAAGTTTGGTCAAATCGGTCCGGTAATCACTGAGAAATTGATGTAACTGTTATTTTGACTTTGAATACTTCCGCTGCGGCTTTTGGAACCGTCGATGGTTGCCAATGTAGCCAAAGAGGCTTTGAATGACTGTTAGTGACCTAGAACTACAAATCCAAGCAGTTGTGGTCACATATTGGAAAAATTTTCGCCTTTTGGAAAAAAATTACATCCATCGCCGAATACGTTGAAATCGGGATTTACTGTGTGCTCGTACTCATCACCCTGTAATTCTGAAACCGGATGTCGGCTCAATTAGAAATTCAATAGCAGCGTTGTAACTTTTCAATTCAAAATTCAATTGGAACGTAGTAACTTTCATTTGAGACCAAGTTTGGAAAAATCGGTAAATAATTAGCTGAGAAATAGGTATGACATTAACTTAGAGACTTGGGAAGTTCCCCGGGGGCATCAAGAACCGTCATAGGTGGACAATGCGGTCAAAGCGACTTCGATGGGTCTTTAGTGATCTAAACACGCAAATCCAAGTAATGTTGCACACATTTTAATATGTATTGCATCATTTGGACATTATGATGGTACCAGTTTATAAGGGAATTTGCTGTGTGATCGTACTCTTCAACCCGTAACTCTGGAACCGGAAGTCGGATCAATTAAAAAAATCAATAGCAACCGATAGGAAGGTTGTACCTTTCATTTGAGAATAAGTATTTGCAAATCAATCCAGCCATCTCTGAGAAAAATCAGTGAGATTGTTTGACACATGCATACATACATACATACATACATACACACACATATACACGCACACATTTTTACTCTTCGTCGAAGCAGGAAAGATCCACCGTCGGGGACTATTCCGAGTAGTCCGTAGCGAATCGCCGGCTTGAATCGTCGGGGCACCAGTGAACCGGTCGCAATCCTCCACCCGGAATCGCTGGACTGACCTCGGCATTCTGCCGGACTGCATCGAAAGAAGAATAACGCGTCCGTCAACGGTTGCGGGAGACATTCTTTCGTCGAGGAACTCTCCGCCGAGGCAGGCTAGCTCCCTCGTCGGGGACTGCGCCGAGTAGCACCGAACACAACAAACCACTAGTATAGGGTCGTCGGGGCACCAGTGTACCGGAAGCCACCCTTCAACCGGAATCGCTCGATCGACCACGGCATCCAACTGGTCAACGTAGGGAGGAGGGCATGTAGAATATCATGCCGTGCAGGACTGTTATGGCGGTTATGAGACCAGCGAAATCTAGCGCGAACAGCTAGACCTGGAATCATGTGAAGTGCATTAGCAATTAGGAATCCGGGGGATCAGGCAAATGTCGGACTCCTTGGAGGAGTTTAGAGGAGTAGTGTTCAGAATTATCTTCTCTGTTCAAAGTCCCTCGCTCTAACACACGATGGACGAAATCGGTAGTATGGTCGAACGTTTGCTGGGTCGGCATAAAAGCTTTACCACCAAGTAAAAAAACACACTTTTACCGATCTCGAACAACTGAGTCGAATGGTATAAGAGATTCGGCTCTGCGGGCCGCGGTTAGAAAGTCGAAATTCCGACCGATTGCATAACCTTTCTATATAAGAAAGGCAAAACAATATCCAGTTGTGCACCACAATTAATAATGTACTAACTATTATTTGTGATACACAACTACAATAAATCATTCGAAGACATCCTAGACTTCATAAACTTTTGCTTGAAAGATGTCATCACATAATTCAAATCAATCAGACACTGGCGGTCATTCTGAACCATTTCTTATAACTAGATATTCTGCTTGGTATCCACAGACTTGTGGTAAGGGCAATCTATAGATAACCTAGACTGGGTGGAACAGAAGATAAGTTACTGCTGGTCCGGTAAACCATATTCCGAAATGCTCGAATTTAATGCAGATATGATTCTATGTCAGAAGAAAATGTTACTAACGGGGTTTTTCATTGAAAAAGCCCGGGGCGGTGGATTGCACTGGTATTGCATTTTCTAGCAGTAGAGCAAGCCACTAGACGCGTTTCATTCCCACTTTTGCTAGAAAGTGCAAAACCAGTGCAATCTACTGCCCCGATATAAGAATCAGAACAAAATTCCGAAAATGGGTTGGATACAGTGTAGAACCGGTTTAAAATCCTAATGAAAAATCAGAGCCTTTGATACTACAAAATCATATTTAGAGAATGTAGGTAAATGATCTATTTTAAATCCATCTGTAACCGGCACCGGTGCCTATATCATAGTGTCTTTGCGTTGAGCTTTACTGCCCATAAAAGCATAAGAGTCCCATATGAATTTTTGTTGAAAATGAGTTATATGTTGGATTGTATTCTGTATCACCACTGAATCACAATGAACAAATAAGATTACCAGGTTTGTTTAGAAAATATCGAAAAAATACCAAACCATGGTTGTCCCATCCATTTGGCTCAAAGAAAATGTAAATCTTGAACAGCGTTTTTTTCTCGGATTGTTGTTTTTCACTATGGAAATCTTATGCTTTTACGTCTGATTGATTCTTTCACGATGTCTATGATCTGTTGCACGGTAGTGGGGCATAGCTCACCGAAGTGTATGTTCACAGGTTGAAATACATATACATATCTAATTGCTATATCAAATAGTACCTTTTATACGAAGTATTGTACTTATAAGCTATCAGTAAAAAAATCGTGTGACTTTTTTCAAACAATGTTGGCGAATCTACGTAGCATAACTTACAAATCACTGATACTTAGGTAGAGCAGAATAGCTTTTATATACACATATACTAACCATGATCGCAAATCACTCCCATAAAGATAAGAATTCCATAGAAAATGGGACAAATGTGCGATAGTTGGCAGTATAATTCACTATGGGTCATCGGTATAGTGTCACCGCCACATAGCATTGTTGGGACATTGAAGATCTAATGGTTATATGAATAGTCAGTCTTCGCCGTGCATAGTTCCTCTAAATATTTATAAAATCTATTGATTGGTTATGCTCAGGACGGCAATGCTTACTGAAAATCGTTTTATATTATTTATTGGCTAGCGAGTGTACATTAGAAACTATTGTGGTTGATTTCCAAAAAGCTTAGCTTAGTTTAGCTTGGGTAGACCGCGCGCGTCGTTTGCTCCCCTTCCCTGTCAGCATACGACCACAAATCCCACCGTGGTCACTAATGCCGCTTCCATCCGAAACAAATCTGAGTCAGGCTCCAACCCCAACCGCTGTCAAAATGTAGGAACTGACATCGCGGGAAGGTGAGGGATAGGAGTTCTGTATCAGAAGAAAATGGTGGCATAGTGTGGCATCATATTGTACAATAATACAGCTTTGCCAACCTATTCTGGTTGATTTCCAAAAAGTGAAATAAATTATGAACATGTTTTTTTTTATCAATGTCCGCAATATCACACCAACTCACAACTCTTTGACGATGCTGGAATTTCTCATAATGTGTGATTTATATGATAGATTTGGAAAATTAGGGTAGATCACTTGCATATGAAATTAGCTCACTGACTCACACGATTTTCTTCCGGATTCCTAAAGGGGATTTTTAGCCTGTCGATATATGCTATCATGTTAGTATAATGTTTTACAACGTCACATTTGATCTCTTTCAATTAGTTTTGTTCATGTTTAGGACGTTGTCTTCAAAAATTTCATCAATTGTACACCAATGTCAAAACCATATTCTAGCTCAGAAAAAAACTGATGTTATTTATGAAAAGCACAATTCAATTCAGTAATTATGTTGAAATTAATGTTACAATCAACTAAGTACCGATATTTGAATGGAAAACAAATATTTGTTATTCATTGTTCGCAACATCGTAGTCAAGATGTAATCCCTGAAATGCTGCAACTTGTGAAACTAACGCAAACGCCTACTAACGTTTATTATTTGTGTTTTCCATCTACTGCCGGTTCATGTATACCCATACAAACAAGCATCCGCGGAGTTTACGATTTGATATGCAATCGATGGAAAATATGGAATTTCCCAATGAAAATCTTAGACTTTTCGTGAAAACTGAATATACATTAGATGTAAATATTACGTAGAATGCTCCAGTATATTTTTTGAATCAATTAGAGCGTATGCACAATGCATAGATAGGTTATGAATAAAATTAGGAAAATCGTAAAATTTTCATGGAAAAGTCGGAAAATTCCATCAAACTAAAGTTCCAATGTGTGCTTTAGAGAAATAGAAACACACTGAAATACTAAAAAGAGTATGTCATCGCTTTATTTTCGAAGATATTAGCGTGGAAATGCAAAAAAGGCAAAAGTTTTTCCGGTCTAAGGTAATGCATTCGGAAAATCGGGGAAATTTTCACGGAAAATTTTAACCAGATGATAGCTGAATAAATTCTGCAGGGACGTATGTTTTTTGTTTTGGGATTTTAGTTAATTTTATCGTCTATTTTCTCGAAAAACTAACTTTTTCCTACTGTTTTGCGGCGCGAGTTACGATGGCCTTAAGACCGGGTTTGTGAATGTATAAGTGCTAAAACGTTCACTTAGTCACCGGGGTGTTTTAATTTTTGCGAGATCGCGGGCGGAAGTGTACGGGGATGATCGCGAAGGACTCGAGCGTTTGTATGTTAACGTTTTTGTCGCGTGTGCTAGCGTGTATGTAACTTCGTATGTAAAAATATATTTTGAGACTACGTGGTCATTCCCATATTCGCGTGTATTCTTGACTGATCGCACGCGGACCGTGAATCTGACACTTAAATTTTAGTGTATGGTTCAAATGCCAGAAGACAATAAATTTCTCCATATCACTAGAGTTCCCGGCAATATTGCTATGAAACGTGTTGTTTAGTGGATGTAAGCGTTATTTTCTTTTTTTTTATTGGTTCAACTGAACGAATGGACCTAGGCCTATAGGACCGAAGGTAGAGATTTCCGGACGTGACCGACTCATTATCGCGCGAACATGGGCAGTTCCTGCTTGAGACCCCGTCAATAAATTTATTTGCGCTAAAACATTTACTTCATTACCGGGGTGTTTTCATGTTTGTGAGGCATTCGCTCATATCGTCATGTAACGTGGTGTTTAGTTAGTGTGAGTGCCAAATTTATCGGGTCAAAGGTAGAGATTTCCAGACGTGAACGATTCATGATCGCGTGAGCGGTGGATAAATGCTTGAGACTACGTTTGTAAACTTATAGGTGCGAAAACGTGCATTTAATTACCGGGGTGATGTAATATTGGCGAGATCGCGGGCGTAAGTATGCATGGATGATTGCAAATGGTGAACTTTGTGACCAGGTTTGTGTTATCGCGAAGGTCACGAACGTTTGCACGTTTCAAATGAGAGAGATTGTGAGTGCATATGAGAAACTATGCTATTTATTGTGTTGATGAGAAGCGTATAAATCGATCGATATTTTTTTTTGGTTACTTGAGTAGTGGAAAAGCAAACTACTAGAACTACTTTAAAAAATACTAATGAAGTAGAAGAGAAGAGCACATGTAGCATGCAATCAAACTGATTAAATTCGTCAAAAAGCCAGCAAATGATACTTATTTACCATTAACGACATTTGCATTTTGTTGGAATGTTTTCATGCTATGCTGACTAGGAATGATCCGCGTCCGTCAGTAAATTTATTGTACGTTTATTTATCCATCTTCCCGCAGGAATCGAATTGAACGCACGAACACCGGATGGATTGCCCACTATTCTATCATATAAGCCAGTTCTGCATCCCTTCCCTGACCCAGCTGTCACAAATACTCAGACAAACACATACACAGATAGATATACGACGAGCAAATAACAATTGTATACTACAACGGAAAACTACAATTATTACAAAACAACTACCAATATGCTTCTACTTTATCATTTATTTAATTAGCCTGTGCATGAAATTGGCCGATAAATCAGCCGTGTCCAGAATCAGACGTCAACTATCCTACTTCAGATGGAAAATATATTGTAACTACTAATCCCGTACCAATCCTATGAATGGCACCACTGCTAGCAAGTAAACAAGAGCCCATTTACCTATTCCGGGAAGGGTTCCTCTTCATGTGGATAACATGAAAACGCATTGTTCCTTATCTGTTATGATACAACTACCCAAACGGAGTAGACCGAATTGCGTTAGTATGAATGTCAAGCTTCTCGTGGGGACCACCTATCGCTTGAACAAACAAAAAACTCGAAACAGCAGCCAACTTATAAGCTAGTCACAATTCGATATCCGTATTGGCCTCGGAGGCAGGACGATGGCTCTCTCGAATCAACTTGCAGGGGTAGAGACAGCGAAATTCTAAAATTAGATTTTGATTCGATTCCATCTGACATTTCAGTGTTCGACTCTCGGGTGAATGGGTGAAGCATCATCGAGGCTCGGTGCGGCTGAAGCCTAGTGGTGCCTCCTATCGACACCGTGGATCTGGGGTAGCCTTTCTGGTTTTACTCGAGCTATCGCCTATGAGCCGATCGATATTGGCATCGGCCAGCGGATGTTCAATTCAATTTTCAATTTTGCAGAGGAGGTGGTGAGTTTTGCAGTCCATTTCGAATCAACTTGACAGACGGATCGGTCCTTATGCACGATGTGACTATGTAACAATGCTCAAGAAGCCCGCAGGGTGATTTGGCTATTTTTAACTAATTGGTAGGATGGTTTACTACTTATTTATGCTGCTAACATTGGTTGAATTGCCCTCAAGGAGCAGATGGATTGCTTTGAGAATATACAACAAAATTGTATCTAATTAAAAAAGGCTTTAATTTCTGTATTTTTTTCATATTTGCCTTTCCTCTAACCCTGCTTACGAACTATTATCACACATTGGTCTCTGTGTGCTTTGAAAACTCAAATTATAGTTTGGCTGAAACTACTTTCCGAAATATACACTGAAAAGGATTGTTTTATCAAAACTCATTTATTATATAGATCAAGCCAACAGACGAAATATAACTACTACTTCCGTGCTTTGGGATTGATGAACTTTTAATATTCTGACTATCCAGAGGCGTAGCTTAAAATCTGGTATTGGGCACTACGTCAAACAACTCAATTACAATAGAAGCACACATGTGTATTAGGTCTAAATTCGCTGAAAATTACTACCAAGTTAGTTAGGACACGTGTGTGTACCTGAGATAATGTGTATTTCAAGGCAGACACCGAATCATGGCAGTCATGGTTTCTCTTACAATTACAGAATACAAAGTTGTTTAATTTTTATTAAATTTATTTCATTATTTGTGTTTTTGGAGAAATATTGTTCATAGAGGTTTTATTGCGACTTTCACTCTGAAAGAAAAACTTTTTTGATTTATTCATTTGTCTTTGACACTTTGTGCCATACAGACTGTTTCTTAAAACTAGTTTAACTCTACTTTATTACAAATAATAATAAAACAGATAAAGAAACAATTCACCTTTTTCTGACGTTTCGGCTACGTATATTACGATTTTCAGGGAATTGAGTTGACGATAATAAGGAAACAAACTAAAATCCTTGAAAAAGGCGCAATATATGTAACCGAAACGCTAGATAAAAGGAGCAATTTTTAAAATTTCTTCATACTGAAAGCCAACATAAAATCTCCAATTTATTATTAGATATCCTTTAAACACTCTACCCGTTTGTTACAGCTACGCTACTGCGGCCATCGCTTGCTCACAACGAATCCCTGAAACCACGAGCTTAAACGAAGTGGGCGAAAAGTACACTATTCACGATTCATCCATCCGAACTAACCAACACCTGCTGAATAAATAATAGTTGGTAAATTTACTGTTGCCTTGCGCTCAATCCGCGCACATTTCAACCCCCCGCTCCCGGCTCGTGTGGTTCACGAAAAATTGTTTAGCAGCAAAGCTTTTGCTCATTTCCATCCTAGGGTAGTGGGTTTTGTTTCGGCTCTAGGAAACATTCGCCAACCCCCAGCGCGTGTTGGTGCGCAGATGTTCCTGTACACTACCGGACACCCTACGGTGCGGATCTGTTTGGTGTGGTGTGCCTAGTAGGGAGAACTCGCACAGATCCTTTTTGTGCTTATTGCATACGCCGTTTACCGCGGTCTGATGTTAATGCCTCCAACGCCACGGGACTTCGACCATGCCGACCGAGTAACAAATTGAAGCTACGTAAGCGACCAGGACGGTAAATTAACGCAGCGCAGAGGTGGTATGATGGTAAAATTTAACATTCGAGTTAACGGGAGTAAGCTTTGGTCGTGGGTTGAGCTCCGTTTTACGAAATGAGGGTTTAGTTTAGTGTTCAAATAGATAGGAGCTATTAACACCATGAGAATACATTCAATAGGCTCCTGCGTCATTTCAGAAACACCGAAAAGATGGGATACCACCGAAAATGCAATCGACATATTGTTTCAAACGGAGAAGGATGTTATCGTAATTAAAGGTTTTCATCGTAGTAGATTGGAGGATGTAAAAATCGTAATCTGACTACTCTTAAACCCAGTATGTTCAACTGATATCAGTCGAAAGAATGTAAACTCGAACATGATATTCCAAAAAAAAATTCAATAAATAGATTTGATCTTCAAAGTGTCGATTAATTTAGGAAAGAAAATTCCTGAATAAATTGAAGTTTATACCCCACTGTAAACACGCTCAGACATACTCTTTTGAAATCGTTTTAGAAATTGCGTTTCGACTTCATCTCATCAGAATCCAACACTAACTTAATAACAGGACTAAGCTAGTGGTGGAGGACGCTCATTAGACAGAGACGCGATTTCTATTCCTGAGCAAACACCTAGTCAAGCGTGATGTCCCACAAGAAAAGATGTTAAATTTACCGGTGAAATCGAAGCATGGTTCGACTTAGCAAATGCTGACACTTAGTTAGTGTCGGGCTCTGATGAAGTTGAAACGCAAATATGTATCATTACTAATAAATTCATAGGAGAAAAATTTAGAATCGAAAACCAGCCTTTCTCTACTAAGGAAATATTTGTGTAAAACCAGTTTTGCGCGTGAACAAAACTGGTTTTACACAAGTATTTCCTTAGTAGAGAAAGGCTGGTTTTCGATTCCAAATTTTTCTCCTTAGAGAGAATTATAATATACTGCATATTGTTTTGTGTTTCCAAGAAATGTTGAAAAAATAATACTTCATTTTACTATCAATTTAACCCAGGCCACAGTTGCTCCACTCCATATTAGGGCATTGCAATAAAAAATTTTTTTTTGGATTCTCAAAGGCCACCCCTCTCATATTGTGACAAATGTCAAAGTAAGCTCAGATGCCAAATTTCACATCATTTGGACAATTTTAGACCCCCGCCCACCTCGCTTGAAATTTTTTGAAATTGGTACTATGGGAAAATATGGAGAAAAAATACATTAAATGCTATAACTTTTGAAGTAGCAATCAGAAAATTAAAATTTATACCTCTTTTGGAAGGAAATAATCTTAGTATTTGAATGGAGATATATTTGTTACTTGAAAAATACGGAAAAGTGGGGTACTGGGTCATTTTGGCCCTAAAATCCCCTATTTTTAATGATTTTTCTGCTCCGTGATGAAAATCATACATATTTTGTAGTTTTTCTAATGTAAAAAATCTCAGAAATCGAACGGAACCCTTTTGACCTTAGTCCGAATACGAGAAGTTGGGGTTAAATGACCTTTTGACATTCATTTTAAACTTCATAATTTTCTCGTGAATATATTAGACTCTATTATTCTCCACTCAATTTTCAAAAACTATACCTTGTTGAACGTGGAAAATCCTTAGAATTATAACAAAAATAGATTCGTTACCGGTAAAATTCAGGACCATCAAATTATCAGACATATAGTGTCGATTTCACATTTTTATCATAAAATCGCACATATTAACTCCATTTAACAACAAAATTCTTATTTAATTTACTCTAATGTAAAATATGCTTAGGGATCACATGAGAAAAGTTTCATTTCTGGAAAAATAGGGGAAGTTGAGGTATTAGGACAAATAATGAAAAAAATGAGATTTGTAGAGTAAATATCCAAAAGTCTGATGTTTCTGAATTTTACTTTTAACGTTTTTATTTTTGTTTTATTCCTCAAAATTTTACACGTTCAGTAAGTTACATTTTATGAAAATTGATTGAAGAATAATAGAGATATATGTATGAGAAAATGATAAAATTTAATATGACTGACAAAAAGCCCTATAACCCCAACTTCTCGTATTCGAACTAAGGTCAAAAGGGTTCCGTTCGATTTCTGAGATTTTTTCACATTAGAAAAACTACAAAATATGTATGTTTTGCATCACGGAGCAGAAAAATCAATAAAAATAGGGGATTTTGGGGCCATAATGACCCAGTACCCCACTTTTCCGTATTTTTTAAGAAACAAATATATCTTTATTCAAATATTTAGATTATTTCCTTTTAAAAGAGGTATAAATTGTAATTTTCTGATTGCTACTTCAAAAGTTATAGCATTTAATGTATTTTTTCTCCATATTTTCCCATAGTACCAATTTCAAAAAATTTCAAGCGAAGTGGGCGGGGGTCTAAAAATGTCCAAATGATGTGAAATTTGGCATCTGAGCTTACTTTGACATTTGTCACAATATGAGAGGGGGAGCCTTTGAGAATTCAAAAAAAAAAAATTTTTGCATTGCCCTACTCCATATAAAGTTGTGACAAAACTATAAAAATTGGTGTAATGGGACTAAAAATTGACTTTTTTATTTTGGTTTCACATTTTTTGCCATTATTTTCTTATTGTTTTTATGTGAACCCATTTGGAACCGGCGGATTAATATATCCGTCAATATTTTTTTGTTGGGATTGGAACCTTGGCGACCATTGAGTTAATGTTACAATCAAATCGGATAGCTAGGGTTCCAAAACTATTAAAAATCACTATTTTTTAAACAATATAAAGCCATTTAGAAAAAGAATTTTTAAGCAGATTTGTGAGCTGCCGGGCGTCTTCACAGGAGGATTTTCAAAAATATGCATATAATGTTCTTGGCGCTAAATGCGTTAGATAAAGAAAGAATAATAAAGAAAGATAAAGATACAGAAGATACCTTGAAACAACACCAAATTTTGGGTCCGATTAATAATAAGTAATGCATAGGATACCATCTCAAAAATGGTAAAACGTTCGAATATAAATTCCTAATATTAATGGCAATACTTTAATGTATTGTTTTTGCAATATCAGCTAGGCACTTAACAGAATAGTTTTGAATGCATCGAAATAATCGATGATCATGTTTGCACGAAAACGTTTCGTCGCACAGTGGCGTAACTAGACCAAATACCTGGCCAAAACTATAGTGCACGTTTTTAAGGCTCATTAAATGTCAAAGAGTGTTACAAAGTGGTTAATTACAGTTTTGGACAATATACGAATAAAAAACACGAATTTTAGATAATATGTATCAAAATAAAAAAATAGAAATGTTGATTCCAATATGGCGGACTTAAATGTGACGAACAATTTTGACCACAATTTTTCGTTTTTCCCCATTTTCTGTGGTTGTTTGATTACTCACGATTAGTCCGCGATGCCTCTACAGATCAAGCCGTGAAATACATTCTCGAGACCTGTACACACGTGCAGCGCAACGCGAAGCATTCTGACGATGTGCATAATGTCATGAAAAGGTTTCTACCTGAAGCCCGCGTCTCTAACCGAGAGCATCACGTGGTGACCAGGACGCCGCACACAAGAGTAACTGAGGTCGAATCCTGGCCAAAATTGTTCGCTGCTGCTATTGTTGTTATTACGTCTTAATATGAACTATAAATAGACAATAACTAGTGTTTGGAACAAATTGGCATCTATCTACCTACCAGTACAGCGGCCAATTTTCTATAACCTTTCGAATACTAGTAATTTCGAGGTGATCTTTGTGAAAACATTTCTTTTTCCAGTTGCATAAACAGATGATTAGTGGAAAAAAGACAGAAAGGACGCCTGTGCCGTATTCATAGAGATACATTTTCCTAGCATAGTATTTGTCCCACAAATAAGTAAAAAATTCAATATTTCAAAAACGCTTGGAATTTGTGGATCGGACAAAATCGGAAGAGTTCGAATGTTTTTTGGATAGCTGAAATCTTTTTTTTTTTTCCAATTTGTTTATTTGATAAGGCACGTATGCGTTAGCTTAAAGGTGCCATTTTTTCATTGTTTTACATTTTGAATTTCTTAAAACTAGGGGGTTACACATTTCAATATTATTTTGTTTTATATAATGAAACTAAAAAAAAAAACTTTACAGCTAACTTATACATATAAAAGAGGGTATAATATAATATTCGTAAGATTTGGGAGACGGGTCATTTTGTGTGTTCTTTGTATAGTAATTCACTTTATGATTTTTAGAAGGGAGATTGTAGGAGAAATTAATTATTAACTAAGCGGAACATTTTACAAGCTTATTAACTAGAAATAACTAGAAAGAGTGGTTCAAGATTAAGGGGAATTAATTAGGGCTATTTTAAAGTAGTGGTACTGTTGGGCATTTCTTAACGAGATTAAATATTGATCAACTAAAACTAAGCACTTAAGTTTTGGGAATATATTCAAGGGGAGAAGGGGATGAAGTCATACATCTGTGTATCAGAGACATGGGAGGGAGAGCGGACAAGGCTGAAGGGGGGGGGGGTGGGGGGTGAGATATAAACTTTCAGTTTCCGGCATCAGAAATTAACGGCCAGGATTACAGATTCGAACGGATTGATCAACTAACACTAGAAGATAGGGGGGCACATAAGTTTTGGGAAGATTTTCAAGGGGAGAAGGGGTGAAGTCATACATCTGTGTATCAGAGACATGGGAGAGAGGGTGGACAAGGCTGAACAGGGGGGGGGGGGATATAAACTTTCAGTTTCCGGCATCAGGAATCAACGACCAGGATTACAGATTCGAACGGATGTATCAAGTATTGGGACGCCGGGCGGTTTTCCTCGAGCCGGCAGGGGTTCCTCCAGACGATTTCGTAGTACGGCTCAGATACGGATCGGGAACACACCGCGCTGCGTGTGTGATGTTGTACTGTAGATCTCGTGTTGTTGGTTCATTCGACAGATGTTTTGTCTCGTCTTGGAGTCGTATCAAACCATCGTTGGGGTACGGTAGGCGGAAGAGGGCACTTCTGGGAATAATAAGAGAAAAGATAGGGGCATTTAAATTTGGATATTGATGGTTTTGAGGAACGTGTATATAAGGGACATGTAGAGAATATCGTGGCTTGCTAGTACATCTCGAACCGGGACATTGGGTGATCTTCCTCGGGCCCGAAGGGAATCGAATAGTTGAGATCTGGCAGAACAGTACTCGGCGCATGCCCAGACAACATGTTCGATTTCGTGATAACCGTTGCCACAAGCGCAGATACCGCTATCCACGAGCCCAATACGCCGGAGATGTGCGTCCAGCGTGTAGTGATTGGACATGAGCCGAGACATCACGCGAATGAAATCCCGACCCACATCCATCCCTCTGAACCAAGGTTTCGTCGATACCTTAGGGATTATCGAATGTAGCCACCTTCCCAGTTCACCATTGCTCCATGAAGTTTGCCAACTTTCGAGGGTTCTCTGATGAGTGATACTGAAAAATTCGCTGAAGCTAATTGGTCTTTCATATATGTCACCTTGTAAAGCGCCCGCCTTAGCTAAAGAGTCCGCTTCTTCATTACCTGGAATGGAGCAATGCGAGGGAACCCAAACTAAGGTAATCTTGTACGATCTTACAGACAAAGCACGCAGGCGCTCCCAGATTTTCCCCAGAAAATATGGAATGTGCTTTCTAGGTTTCATTGAACGGAGAGCCTCGATTGAGCTGAGGCTATCCGAGACAATAAAGTAATGATCGGTGGGCAAAGTATCAATGATCCCAAGGGTATACTGAATAGCAGCAAGTTCTGCGACGTAAACTGAAGCAGGATCATTGAGTTTGAATGAGGCGGTGAGGTTTTGATTGAATATACCGAAGCCAGTGGAGCCGTCGAGGCTTGACCCGTCGGTGTAAAACATCTTGTTGCAGTCGACTTCTCGAAATTTACTATGAAAGATGCTTGGGATCACTTGCGGACGTATGTGATCCGGGATTCCACGAATCTCGTCTTTCATGGATGTGTCGAAGAATACAGTTGAACCAGAAGCATGAAAGAGATTGACACGGTTGGGATAGTATGAAGAAGGATTGATATTTTGTGCCATGTAATCGAAGTACAAGGACATAAATCGGGTTTGAGAATTGAGCTCGACAAGCCTTTCGAAATTTGCAATTACTAACGGGTTCAAGATATCGCATCGGATGAGCAATCGATATGAGAGTTCCCAAAATCGATTTTTCAGCGGAAGGACGCCCGCCAGCACTTCGAGACTCATCGTATGGGTCGAGTGCATGCAACCCAAAGCAATACGCATACAACAATATTGGATTCGCTCTAGTTTGATGAAATGTATGTTCGCAGCGGAGCGGAAACAGAAACTCCCGTACTCCATCACCGACAATATTGTTGTTTGGTACAGCCTGATCAGGTCTCCTGGGTGGGCACCCCACCATGTTCCGGTTATTGTACGGAGAAAGTTGATCCTTTGCTGGCACTTCTGTTTCAGATACCTAATGTGACATCCCCAGGTTCCTTTAGAGTCGAACCAGACCCCGAGATATTTGAAAGTTGAAACCTGAGCAATAGTTTGACCCATTAATTGAAGCTGTAGTTGCGCTGGTTCACGCTTCCTTGAAAATACGACTAGCTCAGTTTTCTCCGTGGAGAACTCGATACCTAGCTGGAGGGCCCAAGCAGACAAATTGTCCAAGGTATCTTGCAATGGTCCTTGCAGATCGACGGCTTTGGGACCTGTAATAGAGACCACACCGTCATCTGCAAGCTGCCTTAGCGTGCAGGAATTGACAAGACATTCGTCAATGTCATTCACGTAAAAGTTATAGAGAAGGGGGCTTAGACATGAGCCCTGGGGAAGACCCATGTAGCTAATTCGTGATGTCGATAAATCACCATGCGAAAAATGCATATGTTTTTCAGACAGCAAGTTTAGCAAAAAGTTGTTTAGAGTCGGTGAAAGACCATGCTGGTGCAGCTTCTCAGAAAGAATTTTGATAGAAACTGAATCAAAAGCCCCCTTTATATCTAGGAAAACTGATGCCATCTGCTCTTTGCTAGCATAAGCCATTTGAATTTCTGTTGAGAGCAACGCAAGACAATCGTTCGTCCCTTTGCCTTTGCGGAAACCAAATTGTGTATCTGACAGTAAGCCATTTGCTTCAACCCAATTATCGAGGCGAAACAAGATCATTTTCTCGAACAACTTTCGGATACAGGACAGCATCGCAATCGGTCGATACGAGTTGTGGTCGGAGGCTGGTTTTCCTGGTTTTTGAATGGCGATGACCTTCACTTGCCTCCAGTCATGAGGGACAATATTACCCTCAAGAAACTTATTAAATAAATTCAACAAGCGTCTCTTGGCAGAGTCTGGCAGATTCTTTAACAAGTTAAATTTGATTCTGTCTGGCCCTGGGGCTTTATTGTTACATGATAAGAGAGCAAGTGAGAACTCCACCATCGAAAACGGTGTTTCGTTCGCGTTATTGTGAGGGGACGCGGCGCGGTAGATCTTCTGTGCCGGGGCGGAATCCGGACAAACCTTCTTGGCAAAATCGAATATCCAACGGTTTGAATATTCCACGCTCTCATTAGTACTGTTTCGGTTTCGTAAGCGTCGGGCCGTACTCCAAAGAGTGCTCATCGATGTTTCTCTCGTTAGTCCGTCGACGAACCGGCGCCAGTAGCTACGTTTTTTGGCTTTTATCAAACTCTTCATGCGCGTTTCCGCCATCGCGTACTGTCGGTAGCTAGCTGGCAGCCCGTCGTCCCGGAAGGTCTTATACGCAGCGGCCTTCTCCGCGTACACGTCTGAGCACTCTTTGTCCCACCATGGATTGGGAGGACGCCCGCGTGAATTCGCGTCTGGTACGCGTTTAGTCTGAGCTTGAATCGCGGTATCGAGAATCAAGCCAGCCAGGAACCCGTACTCTTCCTCCGGAGGAAGCTCTTGTGTCGATTCTACTTTTTCGGATATCGCGGACGCGTAGCTCTTCCAATCAATATTTCGTGTGAGGTCATACGAAACATTGATTGTATTCGGTGGCCCTGAACCGTTAGCAATATTAATTACGATTGGCAGATGGTCGCTGCCGTGGGGATCAGAGACTACCTTCCACATGCAATCTAACCGCAGCGATGTCGAGCAGAGGGACAGGTCTAAGGCGCTCGGACGCGCTGGAGGGGCAGGAATCCGTGTCATTTCACCCGTATTCAAAATAGTCATATTGAAGTTGTCGCAAAGCTCATGGAGTAGGGTAGATCGATTATCGTCATGAAGGCAACCCCATGCCGTGCCGTGGGAGTTGAAGTCACCTAAAACTAGCCTCGGTGCGGGGAGGAGTTCCGCAATATCGCAAAGCCGTCGGTGGCTAACTGAGGCTCTAGGGGGGATGTAGGTGGAAGCAATGCAAAGGTCTTTGCCTTTAATTCTGGTTTGGCAAGCGACAACTTCAATGCCTGGTGTCGAGGGGAGGTCGATCCGATTGAAAGAATAGCACTTTTTGATCCCCAAAAGTACTCCTCCGTAAGAGTCTTCTCGATCCAAGCGAATAATATTAAAATCGTGGAAGTGTAGGGTTATTTCTGAAGTGAGCCATGTCTCGCATAGGGCAAATGCATCGCATTTCAAATTATTTAGTAAGATTTTAAACGAATCGATTTTCGGGATAATGCTTCTGCAATTCCACTGTAGAACAGTGATTAAATCCTTGACCTCGTTCGATGAATTAGCCATCGAAGGATACAATCGCTGAAAGAAGGGGCCATTTCGCAGTGAACTGCATCAAAAATGTTTTTACTGCGGGGAGAAAGCTTATCAAGATACTTTTAAGGGGGTCAGAAATGTTTAACGCTGTAAGAATACGGTCCACAATGTCAGAGAAATTTATTAAGCCAGCACTGTTTTCTTTCTTTGGCTGAGATATGGCAATATTGGATTCGCTCTAGTTTGATGAAATGTATGTTCGCAGCGGAGCGGAAACAGAAACTCCCGTACTCCATCACCGACAATATTGTTGTTTGGTACAGCCTGATCAGGTCTCCTGGGTGGGCACCCCACCATGTTCCGGTTATTGTACGGAGAAAGTTGATCCTTTGCTGGCACTTCTGTTTCAGATACCTAATGTGACATCCCCAGGTTCCTTTAGAGTCGAACCAGACCCCGAGATATTTGAAAGTTGAAACCTGAGCAATAGTTTGACCCATTAATTGAAGCTGTAGTTGCGCTGGTTCACGCTTCCTTGAAAATACGACTAGCTCAGTTTTCTCCGTGGAGAACTCGATACCTAGCTGGAGGGCCCAAGCAGACAAATTGTCCAAGGTATCTTGCAATGGTCCTTGCAGATCGACGGCTTTGGGACCTGTAATAGAGACCACACCGTCATCTGCAAGCTGCCTTAGCGTGCAGGAATTGACAAGACATTCGTCAATGTCATTCACGTAAAAGTTATAGAGAAGGGGGCTTAGACATGAGCCCTGGGGAAGACCCATGTAGCTAATTCGTGATGTCGATAAATCACCATGCGAAAAATGCATATGTTTTTCAGACAGCAAGTTTAGCAAAAAGTTGTTTAGAGTCGGTGAAAGACCATGCTGGTGCAGCTTCTCAGAAAGAATTTTGATAGAAACTGAATCAAAAGCCCCCTTTATATCTAGGAAAACTGATGCCATCTGCTCTTTGCTAGCATAAGCCATTTGAATTTCTGTTGAGAGCAACGCAAGACAATCGTTCGTCCCTTTGCCTTTGCGGAAACCAAATTGTGTATCTGACAGTAAGCCATTTGCTTCAACCCAATTATCGAGGCGAAACAAGATCATTTTCTCGAACAACTTTCGGATACAGGACAGCATCGCAATCGGTCGATACGAGTTGTGGTCGGAGGCTGGTTTTCCTGGTTTTTGAATGGCGATGACCTTCACTTGCCTCCAGTCATGAGGGACAATATTACCCTCAAGAAACTTATTAAATAAATTCAACAAGCGTCTCTTGGCAGAGTCTGGCAGATTCTTTAACAAGTTAAATTTGATTCTGTCTGGCCCTGGGGCTTTATTGTTACATGATAAGAGAGCAAGTGAGAACTCCACCATCGAAAACGGTGTTTCGTTCGCGTTATTGTGAGGGGACGCGGCGCGGTAGATCTTCTGTGCCGGGGCGGAATCCGGACAAACCTTCTTGGCAAAATCGAATATCCAACGGTTTGAATATTCCACGCTCTCATTAGTACTGTTTCGGTTTCGTAAGCGTCGGGCCGTACTCCAAAGAGTGCTCATCGATGTTTCTCTCGTTAGTCCGTCGACGAACCGGCGCCAGTAGCTACGTTTTTTGGCTTTTATCAAACTCTTCATGCGCGTTTCCGCCATCGCGTACTGTCGGTAGCTAGCTGGCAGCCCGTCGTCCCGGAAGGTCTTATACGCAGCGGCCTTCTCCGCGTACACGTCTGAGCACTCTTTGTCCCACCATGGATTGGGAGGACGCCCGCGTGAATTCGCGTCTGGTACGCGTTTAGTCTGAGCTTGAATCGCGGTATCGAGAATCAAGCCAGCCAGGAACCCGTACTCTTCCTCCGGAGGAAGCTCTTGTGTCGATTCTACTTTTTCGGATATCGCGGACGCGTAGCTCTTCCAATCAATATTTCGTGTGAGGTCATACGAAACATTGATTGTATTCGGTGGCCCTGAACCGTTAGCAATATTAATTACGATTGGCAGATGGTCGCTGCCGTGGGGATCAGAGACTACCTTCCACATGCAATCTAACCGCAGCGATGTCGAGCAGAGGGACAGGTCTAAGGCGCTCGGACGCGCTGGAGGGGCAGGAATCCGTGTCATTTCACCCGTATTCAAAATAGTCATATTGAAGTTGTCGCAAAGCTCATGGAGTAGGGTAGATCGATTATCGTCATGAAGGCAACCCCATGCCGTGCCGTGGGAGTTGAAGTCACCTAAAACTAGCCTCGGTGCGGGGAGGAGTTCCGCAATATCGCAAAGCCGTCGGTGGCTAACTGAGGCTCTAGGGGGGATGTAGGTGGAAGCAATGCAAAGGTCTTTGCCTTTAATTCTGGTTTGGCAAGCGACAACTTCAATGCCTGGTGTCGAGGGGAGGTCGATCCGATTGAAAGAATAGCACTTTTTGATCCCCAAAAGTACTCCTCCGTAAGAGTCTTCTCGATCCAAGCGAATAATATTAAAATCGTGGAAGTGTAGGGTTATTTCTGAAGTGAGCCATGTCTCGCATAGGGCAAATGCATCGCATTTCAAATTATTTAGTAAGATTTTAAACGAATCGATTTTCGGGATAATGCTTCTGCAAT
This sequence comes from Topomyia yanbarensis, assembly GCF_030247195.1. Lineage (NCBI taxonomy): Eukaryota > Metazoa > Arthropoda > Insecta > Diptera > Culicidae > Topomyia > Topomyia yanbarensis. The sequence goes on from NC_080670.1 coordinate 34,774,494, forward strand.
TCCACTGTAGAACAGTGATTAAATCCTTGACCTCGTTCGATGAATTAGCCATCGAAGGATACAATCGCTGAAAGAAGGGGCCATTTCGCAGTGAACTGCATCAAAAATGTTTTTACTGCGGGGAGAAAGCTTATCAAGATACTTTTAAGGGGGTCAGAAATGTTTAACGCTGTAAGAATACGGTCCACAATGTCAGAGAAATTTATTAAGCCAGCACTGTTTTCTTTCTTTGGCTGAGATATGGGAACACTTGGGGTTTTTGATGTTCCTGGAAGTGCTGGGAACTCCTTTTCTGAGCTCAGGTTACTGAGACCGGGAGCGACTTGCTTCGGTTTTGCACCAGTACTTCCTTGAGTAGTTATTTTAGGGGGACCATGAAGAGACACCTTCTGGCCTTTACGACGAAGCTTGGAAGAAGAAATGTTCTTCCTTTTTCTACTACTTCTAGGCACAGCAGAAGATGTTCCCTCCTGGGGTTCATCACAGTCGCCTTCGTCAGTAGACAAGTTGGTAAAGATGTTCGTAGAGACAGGTGGCGTAGCTATCTTAAGCATTTCTGCAAAAGATCGCTTAGAGCGTCCCTGAAGGGAACGCTTAAGATTTTCCTCGCGCTGTTTGTACGCGGGACATGAAGGGAGATCATGTGGGTTTCCCCCACAGTAGAGACACTTTTCGACATCTCTACCACAGGAATCATCCGCATGATTCCCACCGCATTTCCCACAGCGGGCTTTATTGCTACAATGGGAGGCTGTGTGTCCCAATTGTTTGCAATTAGTACAGTTCATGACCCGCGGCACAAAGAGGCGAACAGGTAGACGAACCTTGTCAAAGAGGAGGTAATTGGGCAGGGCAGAGCCGGCGAAGGTCACCCGATAAGAGTCTGAGTTGACGTATATTTTCTTGCCGTCAGCTGCGACTGATGCTGAATGCAAACGTTTGCATTCCAGTATCTTCACTGGCTTAAGCATGGGGTCTTTGAAACAGCCAGTCCCATATTTTAGCAGGTCCTCGCAATTCAGACTCGAATCGGAAACGACCCCACTGACTTCAACCCTGCTAGCTGGAATATACACCCTGTACTCCCTCGTAAAGGGCTCGTATCCAGCAATATCGTTTGCCTGAGTTGAACTGTTAACCACCACCCGAAGCTTATCAGGCCGAATTTTCGATATTTCTGTCACGGCCGAATACCGATCCGTCAGAACTCGAGAAATCTGCAACAGATTCAAACACTTTTTTTCTTTGGTCCGAAAGAAGATCACAAATGGCCCGGTGGCCGAGCTCGGATATACCTTGAGCCGGGGAGCCGATTTTATTTCGACGTCCATCTCACCTTGAGATGAACCGCCGTCAGGGGAAGTCATTTTTGCACGGGCCTATTGCCCAGTGCACGTTATTAAGACAACCAAGAAGGGGAAACGAAAACTAATACTTAGCTTGTGTATGTAACGGTATCCAGACGGCTTACTAAAAGAACACTGCTTCACTTCACTGACCGGCTAACGGTACTCAGAAACAGAAACACAAAAGAAGGGAAAAATAATGAAACCTCAACTAGGCGTAGAGTGTGCCAATAACCTTGAACGCGGATTAACACTATTTGTCGCTATAGAGTGTACGGACCGATGACAAAAGACTTCTATCTCGACTGAGTGCTCGATAACGAATGAGCTGAAATCTTGTTTTGTAATACTGTTTCAGTTCCAGTTTCATCAAGACATTAAAAGTGGTACTGGTTAATTCAGAAAAAAACAATTATTTACTACAACTTGAAACATTAAAAATTAAACTTGTAAGATTTTTTCCGGACATTGACAACAAAATTCGTGTGGTGAAATTGTGGATAAGCCTACTTCTTCAAACTTTCGAAAAATCAGATTATCACGTGTCACCTCTGTAAACAAAAAGATGGGCGGTCAATTTATTTAATTATTTTTTTTACTTTATTTTTTTATTTATGTTATTTATTTTATTTATTTTATTTATTTAAATTTTTTATTTATTTCTTTTTTTCATCTGACCTCTACATGAAAAACTGGCTTATTATTTTCCAAGCTTGACCCAATAAGGCGGAGGTAGTTTTTTCGATGTTTTTAAAATCTGGCGTTACGATAGGTCACTTTCATCGAGGTTACGCGCCAAGAAAATCACCAATTCATCTTTTATTGGAAGAGAAATTTAAAAATTAAATTGACTTCATTCAGGTAAGAAAATGAGAAATAACAAATGGTGTGAAAAATCATGAAACCGCGAAAGAAAATGTTAAAAAACATGTTGTTTCGGCAACTGCGTCTTGCTTTGTACTTGCGAATGACTTTTTCGGCATCCTCGTCGTCACCAGAGTGTGGAATTGAAGTTGTTCATTCCGGCTCACCTGGTAGCTTAGCTGTGAGCCGATCAGCAGTGACCTATAGTGCCCCTAAGCGGCTGACCCATCGTGCCCTCAAGCGTATGTTTCATGTTGATGTCTGCATTTTTTCAAAAGCAAGAATATCGAAAAACCAAGACAAAGCTCGTGTTCAGCATTAATTTTGACGTAAGAAAAAACCCCTTTTGACATTTTTTTTACATTGATTAAATGAACTGTACTGAGGACGAAAGATAATGCGTTTTCGCGGAATAGCGCGAGAAAAATAAAAAATAAATATACGACTCCGTAGCTAATACAACTGATCCACGGTAACAGCCGAAATGACAGTCGTCTACTATGTTCTCTACCGTGTTTCTAATTCACACAAGATGAGCGATCTCTGCAATAACGGCCAAGATAATGCCCTATACCTATTTTACCCCCATACCTATTTGACCCCATTCTACTCTATAGGATCTCAATTTACCACACTACTCTATCTGAATGGGAAAACTATTAGATTGCCATTCTTACAATGTTAGAAATACGTACAAATCTGTACTCAGAAAACAAAAATTGTAACCTGTGCCGTTTTCATAATCCTGTCGCTTAAACGGTCCACTCTTGTTTTTTTTCTTTTCGAGATGTTTTGTTGTTTTTCCTTTTGCTCGTTTTTTTCTGTAGGAATAATGTCTGAATTAACTGTATTCTATATACTCAGAGCTGTTGTACTGTCAACCATCTCATGTTTTTAAACTGCTTTAGTACTTATTTGGCATAACCAGTAGTGATCATAACAATAAATACATCGCGCGCGTAAGTGTTTGCTTAGTATCGGCTTTCTATTATTTGCTTAGAATCAGTATTCTGTTATACAAATGCTAACTACGGAAATAACTCAGGGGTGACATTGCGCATCTCGAATCGAAAGGTTTATTGTAGGCAAGCTTGTATGAAAAAGTCGATTCGAAAAGGTTCCATAATGTCGCCCCAGTTTCCATTCCTTTTTTCATATTATGCAGTTTAATATTCATAAAAGCCCCTTTCACTACGAAACCATTATACATGATCAATTCCAACTATCTACGAGAATAATACCTTACACATGAAAAAATTAGGAAGCACAAAAATACCTCTTGTATGAGAATTCGCATTTTATTCAAACGATCGCCCGGTAAAATCAGTACCGACAAGATAGAAACTACGAAAACCTCGTCGCGTGATAGAAAAGTTACCGATTTATTATTAATGCTCCTCATAATCGGCTATGCGGAGTTCAAGTTGCTTATTTGGCCAATCGTACTAATACGACAAATGATAAATTTCTCAAATTCTCGGTAGTCGGCTGCCCAGAGCAATTATTACATTATTACACTGTGGAGATGCAAAGGATTCCTCGGTTTCAAGCAGCGACATGCATCGGACTAACATTCCTTCCTTTCCCCGAAGAACTGCATTTGAACGTGGCCGGCGTCGGTATTGATGAGCATGCAGGGATCAATATAGATTGCACAATGTGGCTCATTATGTTATTCCCAAGCATGTTGTTCCAATGAACATTTTGCAATCTCAATTGGCTCTGGTCAATAACGGTGTAGCAACCACGGGCGATCTCTTATGCTTATGTTTATGCTGTCAAAAGAATGTTGTAATTAAGTATAATTTTAGACAATGTCTCGTTATTCGCCATTACGAAACGCCATGATTCAAAACGTATTTTATGCATCTAATGGGTGATACTTGTGGAGTGTGCAGTAGTACATAGGCCTCTACTAAAAGCAAATGTAGGACTAACATTCCTTCCCTTTGCTACTGTGATCTACGTTAGGGCCCGGCCGGCGCCGGTATTGATCAATAAACATCTTTGGATTATCAGGAGTTGTACATTAAAGGATTTGTCACTCCCAGGTATTTTCATCTATTGATTCTCTGTGCAATTTCAGCTAATCCCGATCAATAACGGAGTAACAACCAGCGGTGGTCACACAAACTCATCGTGACATTAAAAGTGGTGCTGGTTAATATAGAAAATTAATGGTTTTCCAGAGCTTAGAACATTACACATGAGACCAGATTTTTTTTGGGGCATTGGTAACGAAATTCGAGTCTTGAAATTGCGGATAATCTGCGCTACTCCACCTTCCGAAACGTCCGAAAAATCAAATTATCGCATGTAAATTCTGTAAACAAAAATGTGCAATAAACTTTCGAACCGATACATGTGAATCTAAATGCAGCATGTTACGATCTGCTGTAATCACACACACACACACACACATTAATAATCATCAGGTTAGATTTCTGTCAGATTCCCTTCTTTTTGATAGCAACTGTCATGACTAATCAATTTATCGTTTTCTTTCTATTTGGACTTCTATGTAGCCTTATTTCAATATACTAATACAATGGCTTCTCCCGTTCCCGTTGAAGATTAAAGAATTCATGAGCCAAGAATTCATGAGCGTCTATTCGAATCGTTATAAGACTGGATCATAGGCCCAAACTTACGAGCTTCTGAGTTGTGCTTTTATCGGTGTACGTACAGTAGCAACAGTGCCAGATTGCAAATGTATTGACTTCAAAGAAGTTATCACCGGAATTCAAAGGGGTGTGTTACTCTCCTCACTGATTGAATACTGTCGGCTGTCGGTGGTTATTTGCAGCTGACAGGTCTGTTCGGGAATGTTACACGTTACTATGCAAAATACGGAACCTGCCGGCACCCGACAGGAATCGAAAATGTTTGAGCTGTAGTTCACGCGCTATTTATACCATCTCTATTCAACTGTATCAGTTTCGGGCAACTGTGCTGGTCATTCTAAGCCGATGAAAGGATTCGATGTAAATTGGTAAAATTGTACTATACATAACAAATATCATTGACGAATACATTTTGCATATTAATTTGCATCAATTCAATGTGATTTGTCGGAAACGGAATGGAGCATCACACAATGGAGGATTTCTTCCTTCATGAATATATTCTGGGTTTGAAATTTCTATGAACGGTCCATTTAGACCAAACATCGACTTATTTGACGGTAACAAAAAAAGTTGGCCGGAATTGTTCTCCATTACAATCCTTTTTACAAACAAACGAATGTCACTTTGCAAAGAAAGGAAATTAAAAAAATAAACAATTTTCCTAATGCCATTAGTACACTAGTCCCCAAAACATACATACGGGCGGCACCCCCTTGAACGAACCGACACATTCGCATTAACGACAACAGTAAAATCACAAAATATACACAAAAGAAAACCCATAATCCTTCCTTTCATTGAAATTGCGAACAAAAAACTTTTTCATATCCATCCCAGCGCAAGTCACCCATCCCATCTCATCAATTTTAGGCTACAGTGAAAATTGTCTTCGTTCTCTGTTAGTCCCAACTTTCCTTTCTACCGATTAGGGACCATTCATAAATTACGTAACGCTTTCAGAGGGGGGAGGGGGTACAACAAGTTGTGACATGTTGTGACATAGGGGGGAGGGGGAGTTAACTAGATCGTTACGTAACATGTTTTCACCGAAGAAAAAAAAATTTTTTCTAGGAATTTGTTACGTAACAGGGGAGGGGGGGATGAAGAAATTTGTGACAATTTGTTACATGGGGGGAGGGGGGAGTCAATTTTGGGCAATTTTTGCGTTACGTAATTTATGAATGGTCCCTTATCGGTTAATGTAAGCCGAATGAAGCTACGGCACCTTAGTGATCCACCAAGCACCCGCTCCCGGTGATAACCGTTCACAGCACAGACCAAGTTGGTGTATCCCACAACCCACAACTGCTGGGGAACAATAGAGAACCGCTTGAAGTGGGTTTCCTGCCACGAGTGACATATTTTACCCCACACTCACCTAGTAGTGCTCGCATAAAAGCGCCAGTTCCAGTGACGACGAAGTGATAAAATCGAAAAATAATTAAGTTTATTCTCTTCACAATGAATAAGCATTGGCCATGACGATGATGATGGTGGTGGTGGTGGTTGTGGTGGTGATGTTACGCAATATAGGCATTAAAACGTTCTCGTTTTCGACAATGTTGGCTCAACTTCTGACTGGCATGTCGTCAGGATGACACCGACCAGTGCACAATAGAATGTGCCAGTGGGGTGTAAGGGGAAAAATGGATCGTTGAATTTTTCGAAACGGACACGCTGCAGAAGCTTTAGTTCCTGTGCAGAATTGGAGCTCCAATTGGACATGATTAAATCACTGTCTATACGTATATATCCGATTCGTTTCAATAACGGTTCAGTACCGTGCACGGAGACCAATATTCTTTTATACATTTCCTATGAATGTATTCACACTTATCCGGAATAGTCACCGTGCCGAATAAGTGTGAACACTCACATATAAAATACATCAAAGAATATATCTAGAGAAAAATTTTCAATAGGACGTAAGTAACATTGAGAGCCTCTCTTTGTTTACTTTCTCTTTCGTTTATTACGACGTCATTACAACACTTTGCACTAATTTTCCAGAATATATCGAAAGCCGACGGTTTTTACTAGAATATTATGCAAAGAGTAGAGTAGTAAATGATGAAATGGCCGAGTAATGAACAGAAGAGAAAGACCCCAAAGAGAATCTCTCATTGTTACTTACGTCCTATTGAAAATTTTCTCTAGATATGTGTATTAAAGCGCCACTGAATCGGATCGGAAAGGTACGAATTTGGCTTAAGCGGAGCAGCATAATGGTCACAATTCGATAAATTTCACTTGCAAAAATCACTACAGGTTATTTTAGAAATCGAATGTATATTTTTTGTGCCTAATGTCGTAGAAATGAAAAAAAAAACCTTGACATTTAGTGTCACATAGAACACATTTATTTAATCGTCTTATCTGAAATATAGAAGGCGTACAGATTGAGTGATCTAATTCGGTCGGAGCATAATGTTGGTTTTTGAGCGTCAAGAAATACGCGCTGCATTCCAAGTGATGAGATATTTACTGTGTCAGACACATCGTATAGTTTATTATTAATTCTTCAAGGGAGCTAGAAATTTTTGTAAACAAACATATGTCGCTCTATGATATATTTCCACCTAAAAAGACAAAAATATGTAGAAACGACTTATTCTTCATTAAGGAAAAAATGCGTAAACCACGTATAAGCGTTAAAATTAAATTGTGCATCCGTTTTTGGAGCAAACGTAAATCCGGCTCTAGTTTAGTCCTGGCACTAAGTTAATGTCGGATTCTGAAAAGTCGAATCGTAAATTTCATCAGTAAATTTATATATCGCTAATTATTTCGCTACAGAGGTAAATCTAATGAATAATCCATGTTACTCCTCATCAATACTCTTCATATCGGCGATGGCGCATTGTTTCACTAAGTTTACCGCAAACAAAGACAAATCAGGAAATACAAAGTTTGTTTACAAAATTTATTAGTCGTTTTAGTTTAGTTTAATTTCCAATCACCGATCACAAGATTTCAATAATTTTGTTTGGTTTAGTCGTCGGCATAGTATCATATTCCATGTGTCACAATTGCTATAATACCGACAATAAATACCAATAATTTCAGAATTCACAGTGGGACAATGTATGGCAGCCGTAAAATTAAATCCTATGAAAATGGTACATTGTTTTACAACCGGGAGCCTTTCTGCTTCGTTTTATACTTCATCGCGTTCGTGGCAGGGCTCAATCGAATCATCTCGCCAGCCAAATGACGTGACCCGAAACAGTGGTATCCCAACTGGGTGTGCGTTTATGATGATGATAATAATGGGACACGGATTTAACTACCCGGTTCGCAGAAGTATTACGACTACCGTTATCGATACAAATAAGGGACAAATAAAATCATCATTAAACTTGATTTCGCACGTATCACTTTGGATTGGTGTATCCATTTACAATGCGGGGTTCTGGTAAGTAATAAGATTCTTTTTTTTCAGTGGCTATCAGCCTGATTGATTCCGATTTGTGTGACGGCACACAATGCTGGGTTACTTTTACTTTTTAATTCTTTTATTTATTTTTTGAAGCTGATGTTGACCTATCTATTATGACTCCACGGTGAGATTAATGAATTCACGATTTTTTCAATTTTATCTTATCGCACGACCAGAATTTGGAATTCAGATAAACCTTCACTCAAGCATCTACGAGTGCCCCACAAGGAAACCATCTTTGCCCATAGATATTCATATCATTCCTCAATGATATCTGCAACATTATAGGCTCTAGTAAAGTGCTACAAGGAGACGTTTCTAAATTGTACCGTACCATCATGAATCAATTCGATTTTTGACTATAAATTGCCGCTGTATGAGCTTGTCCCATTGATAACGATGTGGATGATGATAAGTATTGGGAAACAACAAATTTCGATAACAGAAACAGAACACGGGATCACTTTAAACGTTTTCTTTTTCGGCAATTCCTGTAGTTTGGCACGGCTCGAAGAGGCTTGGATCAAATTTTAGTCGACACTCTACATTTTAGTATTCTGTTCTAATTTTTTTTAATTTTTGTATTCATTTTTGCCACTCTTTTAAATTTTTTCATTTTTATCATTTTTACTTATTTAAAAAAATTGAATTTGTTTCATGTGCGAATATTTTTTTTTATTAATTTTTATTAATTTATTTTATATCAATTATCTATTTAATTTTTAAGATTTTTTTCCATTTTATGTAGATTAAGTCCTTTTCTTAAACATTCTCGTAATATTTTCAACATTTTGCCACATTTTTGACTTTCGTCTTATATATTCTATTTTTTTTCGCTCGAGTTTTTGAATTTGAACGTTTCGCCAATTAATGCTGCTTTCCGCATTTTTTTATTTCATTTTTTTTGCTTCCTACATTTTTATTTTAGTTTAAATTTTCTCCTGTTTTGCAATTTTTTTCTATATTATTTTTATATGATTTTTTTATTTGTTCTGTTTTCTACTTTCACTACTTTATTTATTCAATTCCATTTTTATTCATGATTTCTAACTCATCAATTCATTTATTCAATTTTTCTGTTTCTTTTTAATCCGTTTTTGTCCTGCGTCTATCACTATTTTTCCAATTTAAAATATATTAAACTTTTTATATACTTTTTCAGTTTTCCACATATTTTTTTAATATTAGTTTCGTACTTGTTCCATTTTCTCGATTTTTGCATTTCTTTTCAGTCTATTTTAGGTAGTTTTTCTCCCGTATTTTTTGTTTGGCTTCGTGCGCTTTATACATTTTGTAGATTTTTTTGATTTTTTTGAATTCCTTTATTACACTTCTCTATTTGGTTCCATTTTCCCATTTACCTATTTCAATTATCAAATTTTAGCATGTCGTATTTGTTTCCATTTTTTTTTCATTCGTTTTATGTTTTTTTCAACCTCCTATTTCTCCATATCTATACTTTGTCCCTTAACTAAACATTTCATTTTCACTGTTTTTATTAATTACTGTTTCCTATTGATTTATTTTCAATTTATCCATGTTTTGTGCTTATTCTGTTTGGTCCTTTTTAGGTTTTTTCATTTTCTCCTCTTTTGTCACATTTCCCTTTTGTTTCTATTTTTACTTTCGGATTTTTTATTGATTTCATTTATTTCTGTTTTCTCTTTTTTCCAATATTTTTTTCATCAATATTTTGTTTTATTTTTTAATATTTCTTGATGATATTCATCTTTTGGAAGTTTTTCAAAATTGTTTTTATCGCTTCCTCAATTTAATCCCTTTAAACTCTTTCTGATTAGTTCAATTTCAATATTTCTTCCTATGATATTTTACAGCATTTTACATTTTTTAATTCATTTCATCTATTTTTTGCACCAATCTTTGTATTATTAATTTTTACGCATTTTATATGTTTCTAATTTTTAATATGAGGTAGAATACATCTAACGTTTCTATCCTAGGATCCCGTTACAACAATTTCTGCTGAGATGTTTTCCTAGCTTTGAAATGCGAATAACTTCCGTTGTGCTGAACAAACTCGAAATATTTTTGCACAATCTGATCTGAAGTATGTGCACGTGTTTTGTATCAATTTTTTCTACTACAGTAATGTTTCGATTATATCACTATGCGTTTATATCAATACTCGATTATATCACGGTTTTGTCTCGATTATATCACGCTTTTTGAAAAACAGAAAAGGCATACTACATTTTGATCCAATCAAGCCACATGTTGTCCCCCAGAAGTAATACCGAGAGGTAGTTCCTGGGAGGAATGATGGCGAAGCCCAATGGAGTTTAGTCGGTATTAATGGCTGGTCACCATTCGAGCCCGACACGCCCCAGTGCACCCCGTGTGGTAGATTGGACCCTACCAATAGCACGTGTACTGGGCTAGGACGTAAAGGTCTTTTCCATTGTAAAAAAAAAGAAAAAAGCCACATGTTGTGTCCTGGCACTTTTAATATTTTTTACAATTAACTTGCTTATTTACATGTAGGGTAATGAGCCTATTAGTGGGTTTCGTATTATTTCGTTAAGGGTTTATATGTGATGAGGTCGGCCACAAAGACGAACTATTTATTCTTTTATCTTAAAGTATAAATTCTTAAGAAAGTATCTTAATTTTTTATAGAGGTTTAAGCAGTAAAAGCAAGGTTATAGCACTTTTCATCCTATTCCTTTACGTAGGCGGAGGGCAAGGCGTAAAAATTTAAACGTGAATAACCTCGAAATCATGTTTTACTAAAAACGTTGTTGTAATCACTAGGATTGCTGAAATATCTTTCGACTGATTCAAATTTTCGTTTTAAATTCTTCGTAACTCATTTGCCGTGTCCTAAAGCGGGTGCCTGATGTACCGGATAAAAAAATTTACTTCTTTTTTATTCGCTTAATTGTAGGAAAATCTAGCAAAATAATGAGAAAAACAAAATACACAAGATATGGTAGGTATGCCGAGATATGAATTTTGTCTTGAATTGATGTGAATACTTTTCTTTTGGAAGGACAACATCAAGAATTGGAGATGTGACTATTTTTATGAATGTTGATACAACGAGGAATGAATCGTAGTCTATTCGAATGGATTTTAATAGCCAAGATATTTGCCAAAAACTTTAACGTGCCAGATTCCTTCAAGTTTAGTTTTGGGTAGATCAAAAATTTTAAGAAAAGGTACGGGATACGTAAAGTGAAGTTGTGCGGGAAAAAATTATCCGCTGATGACACATTCCAGCGTTAGGGGACAACGTTTGCACGCATCATGCAACTGTTAACAGCTCATCGTTTGAAAAATCCTACGATGTACGCTCAAAAAACTTTTTGAATACTTTAAAATTCCTAACACAACGTTAATGTTATGGGTTTGATGTTTTTCAGGTTGTCCTTTCATTCTGAGAGGTGAAAATGTCGCGTTAGGGGACAACAGCGCAAAAAAATTGATTTTCCAACCTACACTTGTATTTATCAAAAAACCTGCTCTGTCTCAAACTTTAGAGCATCTATTTGTTCTAGAAATTTGATCACCGATAGTCACAGAACAATACTGTATACTTAGATTTTCGAGTTTTTAGGAAATTTTTTTCACGACCGCTGCGAACACTGCGTTAGGGGACAACACCAAAATGAACACAAACGGTCGCATATGAAGTGTTGTCCCCTAACGCGACTGAAGAATTTGTTGAAGCTCAAACAAAGCGATGTATATTACCTCTGAACCTGTGAATAACTCAAAATAAAGATTTGAAATGCCAAACCAGATGTATTTCTAGTTTCACCTTCATGTGTTTTATTAAGAAATCAAATTAATATGAAATGAGAACAGGACACACCGCATACCACAGTGTGGCCCGGTATAGAAGAGATTGTAGACCACAATCGCCACTTTCTAATGGATCGAAAAACGTGGTTTCAAGTAGTTTTGGTAAGTTTAATATATTATAGACATCAGTGGCGGATCCAGGGTGAGGGCCTTGGGGGTCCGGACCACCCCCCCCCCCAAATTTTTAACATCTTGAGAATTTTTAAAAAAGCTTCTTTTTTAAATTCATTCTAAGATCAAAATCTTTGCAAACCAGATTCGATGAACTAATAATTCAATTTTTTTGGTCTTTTGGCTTAAGTGCCAATACCTTATTTAGGACTGGTGGTATCCAACGGGGAAAAACGATCGGAAATGGTGAGTGAAGCTAAGCAATCATGTGAAAAAAAATTCCGTTACAAATACACAAATGTGACTCTGAAGCAATTCAACAAAGGATAGACTGTCAAACGATTGTACTCAGTCGAGCAGTTATTATATTTACATATTGTATATAATGTTGTCGCGAAATACGAGGAAAACGGTTGAAAAAAAAAATTCGAAAAAGAATATCGCCCTTCCAGTTCATCCTCTGGCGTTTGCACAACTGTTTCTACTCATAGATCTGCAAAACGACACTTATTAGTGATGATTGCGGAAATTAATCAAAATGTAGCCGTTTTACGCAATTTTTGGAAAAGAGGGGTAAGATCCAGCTTGTAGAAAATTTAGATATATTAGAGTACAAAAAAATCGTTGAAAAATTTCACACAATTGCGGTCTTATGGCTCAGCTGGCTGGCTTGTCATTGAATTATCTAAATAATAGAAAACTGGAGAATTTCGTGAAATTGTATCTTTTATTAGCGAATTCGAAAAAATGCGCATCCTCAGGATAACAATTTGAATTTAACGTCTATACATCAAAAAACTGCATTAAACTACGATGTATGGTTCATGTTGAAGAAAATCTATCCCGAAAAGACAAACCGGGTTAGTTCCAAGTGGTCAATAAGTATCCCGCTAATTTGAAAGAATGTGACGACGAGTGAGTGTTATTCCCTATGACCAAATTCTTCCGCGCGCTCTCATACTTATTTGGTATTCTAATGCGTTCCATTCTATATCTTTGAAATCACTTCGAACTCTGTTCTGAAATTGTTGATTTATCCTTAGATAGCTTATTTACTGATATATGTAATAAAAAACTTGATAATTTTTCGATATTATAAGGCCTCCCCCTTAATGGAACCCCCCCCCCCCCTCTTCACGCCACTGAGACCACCCATGACACTGCATGGCTGCGGTATTGCTGAAATAGGTTGGTTATATCATTTATGTCCATATACTGTTCTGTAGGCTCTCAAAGTAACTCTGCAGAAGGATTTATCGTATTGCAACGGAAAGCGTTAGGGGGCAACACTTCAGTGCACCCCTCTGAATGAACGATTCCAAAGCTTGTTATATACAAATAGTATATTTTTAGAAAGGTATTGATGAGTACTAATAGCTTCTAAAAAGATTTCGTTTCGAGATGCTTTGTTTTCATGCAAAATTGAAAAAAACATGATATTTGCGTTAGGGGACAACGCAAAAATGGTCAATTTTTGCCTCCCTTTTATCCGATGATCAATTCACACAATAAATCTGCGTCCGAAGATGAAATCTTTGTACAATATGTGAACAATAAAATGGAATTTAAGATTATTCCAAATAAATTTTCTTACAAACCTGTCGGTGTGGTACGGAAAAATCAATTCAATTATTAAAAACGAGTCATAAATGTATTGCTGGTTTTCATTGACGACCGTCATAAAATTCTTTTAAAAAATTTGTATATATCTATGATTTGGGAGCCTTAAACCTACACCAACACATTTCAGAACAACTTTTACTTATATTAGCAGATTTATTTTCATGAGGTAAGCGATACAAGTGCGTGGAATGTGTCTGATGCCATACCATTTGACCCAATGCGTTGAACAAAAATGGCAGACGCTGCTCTAACCAACTCACAAAAATAGGTAGTGTGTTAATAGAAACATGGCAAAAATAGGCTGATTACCCTACTATGATTAATTCTTTTTGACTAACTTTAACTTTTATGACTTTTTAATGATAGAAATACATGGGTTAATGCTTAAATGCAATATTTTGTTTTGTTTTGAACATATCACGCTTCAAATATATCACGCTAAAATACAGAACGACCGTGATATAATCGAAACATTACTGTACTACAAATAAAGTAAAAACGGATTTTTAGAAAATCTTTTGAAAATGGCGAGGAAAACGCGAAATTTTCAAACCTATTTCAGGCAGAACCATCAAAAGGGAGCATCTATGCGTTTCGTCACATTCTGCAAGGTTATTACTACAGATGCCATGTGTTCGTTTTATATCAGTCGTTGTTCACATGCCAAACGAGCAACATGTTGACAGTATTGTCCGGACGGTATAATAAACGGTAGACATTATGGATTTTTGGAAACGTTGGCACACATCCGCATCTAAGTGACTTAATTATATACGGGTAGTTTACAAATAGAGGTGCCGGGTGTACGTTTCAATAATTCGTCGCCCGTATGCCACACGACCAACATCATGAATATATCGTCCTGAAGGTACAATCGTTCATGTATAAGTAGGATGTCGGGGCGCACGGCGTGGTGAGAAGCGCTCGATATACTTTACACACAGAATATTGAGTTGAACATTGCACGATGGGACGTGTGTGTGTTGCTTGTGAGTTTCGTTAGGATAAATTATTTTTCTGCCAGTGTGTGCCAACATGCTTTCAGCGTTTTGTGGGTGCGTATGTTCATGAGCCTATTGACACACACGTTTCATATTTCGAATATGCGTGATGTTTTTTTTGTATCTCTGAGGTATCTGACAACATCCTTCTGTAGGTGTTTCTGAAGCACGGGCGGCCTTAGCAGCATTTGCGCCTACCGAAGTAATTATTCATACAGTTGCGGATTGGGTAGTAGAGTGCAGGGTGTTTGTAGATTTGATACATAGTGTGGTCTGAGCTTAGTGAGCGACAGGAGTTTGGGTCACGAAGAATCCACGGTTCTGTATTACAACCTAGATTTAAAAATTCATTTACCGGTAGTCCTACGCCCTCAATGATATCAGTTCAACATTTCTAACGCTTTCTTGATGTCCCGACGAAATACAAATAGTGTTTCCATTTTTGGAAATATAGCTTAGTCCTGTCAGATTCTGATGAGACGAAGTCAACACGCAAATTCCGTAACTAATTCAACATTATGAAGCTATATAGAAGAGGACAACGACGGTAGATATTATACATCCTAAGAAAAAATAAAATTAAAATCATTTTATAAATTATCTTAATCTAAGCCAACAACATGTAATAACTGTTTGTATGGACAAGTAAACAACTGGTTACAGATGATACCCCGTAAGCACAGAACTTCTGGTGGTCAAGTCGCTGCCAGATACTGCTGAGACGTTACAAATGGTTGGTTTTTGTTAATAATTCTGTATCTCCATGGGAAGCTCAATTGAATTTTTTAGTTTTATCAGCAGCTAAATTTCAATCGTACATGACAAAAAAAAACTTTTGCTCATTTTATGTATTCAAATTATCCATTTTTGGAAGCTATTCGAGTTGTCAAAAATGGGTATTTTTTTGTTTCTAACAACGAGTACTTTTTATCCATTTCACAACCACTCTAAGAGGTAATGCCAATAGGTAAATTGATCCTAATAATCGGTGAAAAAATCTTTAAGGATAATTTCAAGTGAGTTAACCTGCAAATTTTTAATTTCAAAGGAACCGGTAAATCATCGGCTCGCAGCCGAAACAGTGGCGGAATCGGAAGAATTCGGCAATGCTCCGAAAGCAACTGCAGTTGAGACTCCTGGGGGTGTCGCAAATATGCGCCAGTTCTACAATTTTGACTGCTCTAGCAGATCAGGCCAACAAAAAATTCTAACCAGTGACAGGTATTATTTTGTTTTATGGCTTTACAATAGGATCGCTATCGAGATTCCTATACTTTTGAAAATGAAAATGGATGTTTTATAATGATTTTTTATATTCAGAAATAATTCTATTTTCAGTATATTTCATTCTGGGGCGATTTTCATGAATGGCTATTTTTTACGCTACAAACAAAATCGTGCGGACAACTTGGCGTGTTTGAAGATATCACCCGGCAGCAGCAATTAGTGCAGGCAAAACTTGTTCCCGCTCAAACCAAGTTGACACTCGAGCACGTCCTTGGAATTAGTGACTCTGTTTGTAAAGGCTCTTGAACACTCAACATTCTACAGAGTAAACACACTTTCTCGAAACTTCCCTTTCTCAGACAAAACAGATCCATCCCGTTCCACTTCCTTCTGATTGGATCGTCAATTTATCAAACTTGCTTCCGACTGGGCGCCACAGACCATGCATCATCACTGATGGAGTAGTACATACTCACACCACCAACTGGCCAACCGACCGATAGAATCCAACAGAACTTATCCCGAGATTTGATACTAATGAATTGGGACGTTTGCAAGCTTTGCTATGCTAGCTGACCTCCTGCTACCCAGGCAGGCAGGCGTCAAAGGATGGAACTTTAGAAGCTAGAACGAAGTATTCATACATGGCCACCTTCTCCCATCAACCATATGCACAATGAATCATCATTTTCCAACAACTTCCGAAGCCGTGGGATCCTCGTCGTCATCGTCGTCGTCGTTGTCAGATTCGATTAGTAGGACGACGTGAGCAATTCCCATCTGGTGCTGCTACCAGGCCGGTCGGTGTGGGTTGCGCGTGTTTGGTTATCGGAGAAGGCGCCGCACATCCGCCTCCTACCAGATGACACCATCAATGAGGCTTTCACTCGCCCACTTCCACGCCTGGAAGATTTGTCTTTGCCTGGAGAGTGCTTCGCCCGATGTGTGACGGTTAGCAAACCGTGTGTGTGTGTGTGTGTGTGGACTGAAGTTTTCCTTCGCTGCGATATGTGATGTGCTGCTGCTAATGTAAATGTAATGTAAATATTTGATGGAATTTTAGAAGACCCTTTTATGGACTTAGCAGCAGCCGTAGGAGACAGTGCCGTCAGGAGATGAGAATTAAAACGAACAATAACTCACTTCGTTGTCCGGGGGCGTGTCAAGTTCAAGTCTGTTGTGTTGGCTGGAGCAGATTTTTTGTGTGAGGACACACAAGAAAAGAATCTTTTTCGTCTTTCATGAGATGGGAAAATCTCGTTAAAAATGTGCTGCTTTTCACTCTGTCAAATGTGTGTATAAACAGTGATAAAACAATTGGAACCATGAGC
Source organism: Topomyia yanbarensis (assembly GCF_030247195.1). Taxonomy (NCBI): domain Eukaryota; kingdom Metazoa; phylum Arthropoda; class Insecta; order Diptera; family Culicidae; genus Topomyia; species Topomyia yanbarensis. Next base: position 34,791,888 of record NC_080670.1, read on the forward strand.
ATCAAAAACTTTTAAATTTAAATTAAGAAATCTTGAAATCTTGACTATGTGTACTGTCTGGAGCCCAGTGTCTGTGATTGACGATAATTTAATCCACCAACTCATTTGTTTTATCTCATACAACATGTCACCATAATACGCCTCAGAATGGCCGATATTAAAATTACTTTCCTGGAGACGTGATAAAATTTAGTCTAATCCCTAACCGCATATTGAAAGAGATTTCATACAATCAGTCAGTGCCAGCGCCACTGTACCGTTATAGATGAGATGCCAGGAGGTTCAACAGATAGCACCGCCAGAGATATTGCGAACCCTTGGGGTAGCAAGATAATGCCAACGGAAAAGGGACCGGAACACGGTTGGCACGTGGGTTCATCATTGGCAATAAAATAAGCGATAAAAATATTTTATTTTCATTACTTTCCTTCGCTGCTACTGATGAGGTTGGGGGAGACAAGCAATAGTATGCTGATGTGAATACCGAATTCACACAGCATTGATTTTTTTTTGTGGCATCCGACGTGACAACAAGGTCACTCGATTAAAAGTGGCGAAACGTGCTGGCAACTATCAAATCGGGATGATTGCTGTCTTGGAGCAGTCGGCCACTGTCGACCATTTGGATTTTTTTTCGACAAAAATCCTTGAACATGTCCAAAGAAAAAGTGTATGCCGTTCTTGCCATATCGTCGCTGTTGTGCTATCTTATGACAAACGCCATTTTGGGGTAAACTGAGTTAGATATGCCACATTACTTGTCTGAAAAATCTCTACAAAGTGGCGTTTTCAAAATTTTGAAATTGTTCTTGGTTACGTAAATATAGCGAGAAACATGATGAGAAATTATGAGTTTTTTGCTTCAAATCACTGTATCTAGGGATTTGCTCAAGTTATATTGAAGTTTCAGATGTTTTTATGTGTAAAAATGTCTGAGGAACACAGTGGCATAAAAATTTTCAAAAGAAAAATACACGAGTTGTGAGAAAAACACAGTTTAAGTTTTAAACTGGAAATATAGCATATTTGGCAACACTGTAACCAAAAATAACTATTTTTTCTAGATTCCCTGACTCATTTCCATTAAAATACATCTCTCCGATTGTTTATAGACCAAATAAAACCAAAGATATGAATAAAAAATAAAAATTAATGATTTTTTTCTATGGAAAATTTTCCATGCACGATTATGACACGTCATACAAATTTTGTCATCAATACACATCTATGACACGTGTGAGTGCGACTTTTGTTTACATTCATAGTAAAAACTTGCAACATAGTCAACCAATCTTCGTAATATTTGAGAGATTAATACAGAATAGATAGAAGCATCAATTGTCTTCTTTGAATTGTTTATACCATTAATAAGTTTCAAGATATTCAGTCTCAAACTTTAAAAATCGTTTTTCTCGAAATGTGTTAAATGGCGCTTGTCATAAGATAGCACAACAGCGACGATATATCGGAAGACACGTAGTGCACTGAGTACACCACATTATCCGTTCAATAAAACCTTTCAACAATAGTTTCAGAGTAACACCAAATGCAGAAGCAAACAAAAAATTTGTCTTAACCTGAAACCCGTCGATAATTGTTGTTGACATGTCACTGTAATGGCCCTCAAGTGGAAAAGCGCCTCTTCCCCGAAGACGTCGTATATTTTTGAGGAGGACTCACTCCAACCAGCAACCGTTCATTGTGGCAGAGGTAGGGGAAAGGTGTAGAAACAATAAATAGCTGTAATCAATGAAAGCTATTTTCGGCTAGCACTACTCGAGGAAGAATTATTTTTGCTTTATGGACATGATTGATGGTAATACTAGACACGATTTCACTAACGAACGTTCTGGGTCCGGTAACAGAGACGTGCCTGTTCTACAACGAACATTGTAAATGAATGAATGACGCATCATTTCACCCTCCAGGAAAACAGATCACAATTAACGTAGATTACACTGACTTGCAGGTAAGCTAAAATATCGAAAAAATCTTAATTGGAATCGTTGTTATTCAACATGTAATTTAATATAAAAACGGGTTTATAATCGAGTCGATGATTTTTTTTTTCATCAGGCGAAACGCCATTCCGTTGGAAGCGTAGGGAAATGTTTTTGCCGCAAATGTTACCCAATAAACAAAATTGAGTTTCGCAGCGAAAATGAACGAAAGCTATCAGCCTGGCCAGTTGCATGCCGGAGGTAAATTGGGTTGCAGAAATAAAACTGGGTTTAATTTTTTCCGTCGAAAGAGAATAACAAAAAAACGGAAGCTAACCGAACTTATTTTTATGCCAAAAAAGCGAAAGTTAATCCTATTTCAGCTTTCGAAGTTGGCTGTTTGCAGGTCGGGTCGTATACGTGTCTGGGACGCTTTACAGTTTTTGTAATTAAACTATGGTTAAAGCGGTTTTGTCGTAGATTCTTGAAACATTATAATAAATTATTTTAAAAACTTTAAATACAATATGTGCATGCAATGGCATCGACATTTGACTCGGTTATGTGAAATTTTGAGCAGGCTTTCCGTAAGAATTTATTATTCAATTTCATCTCTTGCAATGTGAGGTGTCTAGGGAAAATCAGTGCAATTTTAAGATAAAGAAATCATATTACATATATTTAGATTACCAAGCTGTTCAAAACCAAAAACGAGAAACCAGAACAAAACTCTATAAACAAAAGACTGGAAAATATGAATCAGTAACTAGGAATTACAGACTGGAATCCAGAAAAAGGAAAATTAAAAACTAAAAAAACCTGAAACCAGGAACTCGGAACCTAAAAACTGAAATCTGACAATAAAAACTCAAAACCAAAACCCAAAACCAAAAACCAAAAACCAAAAACCAAAAACCAAAAACCAAAAACCAAAAACCAAAAACCAAAAACCAAAAACCAAAAACCAAAAACCAAAAACCAAAAACCAAAAACCAAAAACCAAAAACCAAAAACCAAAAACCAAAAACCAAAAACCAAAAACCAAAAACCAAAAACCAAAAACCAAAAACCAAAAACCAAAAACCAAAAACCAAAAACCAAAACCCAAAAACCAAAAACCAAAAACCAAAAACCAAAAACCAAAAACCAAAAACCAAAAACTATAAACTAAAAAGCTAGAAAGCTATAAAACTAAAAAGCTATAAAACTAAAAAGCTAAAAAGCTAAAAAGCTAAAAAGCTAAAAAGCTAAAAAGCTAAAAAGCTAAAAAGCTAAAAAGCTAAAAAGCTAAAAAGCTAAAAGGCTAAAAAGCTAAAAAGCTAAAAAGCTAAAAAGCTAAAAAGCTAAAAAGCTAAAAAGCTAAAAAGCTAAAAAGCTAAAAAGCTAAAAAGCTAAAAAGCTAAAAAGCTAAAAAGCTAAAAAGCTAAAAAGCTAAAAAGCTAAAAAGCTAAAAAGCTAAAAAGCTAAAAAGCTAAAAAGCTAAAAAGCTAAAAAGCTAAAAAGCTAAAAAGCTAAAAAGCTAAAAAGCTAAAAAGCTAAAAAGCTAAAAAGCTAAAAAGCTAAAAAGCTAAAAAGCTAAAAAGCTAAAAAGCTAAAAAGCTAAAAAGCTAAAAAGCTAAAAAGCTAAAAAGCTAAAAAGCTAAAAAGCTAAAAAGCTAAAAAGCTAAAAAGCTAAAAAGCTAAAAAGCTAAAAAGCTAAAAAGCTAAAAAGCTAAAAAGCTAAAAAGCTAAAAAGCTAAAAAGCTAAAAAGCTAAAAAGCTAAAAAGCTAAAAAGCTAAAAAGCTAAAAAGCTAAAAAGCTAAAAAGCTAAAAAGCTAAAAAGCTAAAAAGCTAAAAAGCTAAAAAGCTAAAAAGCTAAAAAGCTAAAAAGCTAAAAAGCTAAAAAGCTAAAAAGCTAAAAAGCTAAAAAGCTAAAAAGCTAAAAAGCTAAAAAGCTAAAAAGCTAAAAAGCTAAAAAGCTAAAAAGCTAAAAAGCTAAAAAGCTAAAAAGCTAAAAAGCTAAAAAGCTAAAAAGCTAAAAAGCTAAAAAGCTAAAAAGCTAAAAAGCTAAAAAGCTAAAAAGCTAAAAAGCTAAAAAGCTAAAAAGCTAAAAAGCTAAAAAGCTAAAAAGCTAAAAAGCTAAAAAGCTAAAAAGCTAAAAAGCTAAAAAGCTAAAAAGCTAAAAAGCTAAAAAGCTAAAAAGCTAAAAAGCTAAAAAGCTAAAAAGCTAAAAAGCTAAAAAGCTAAAAAGCTAAAAAGCTAAAAAGCTAAAAAGCTAAAAAGCTAAAAAGCTAAAAAGCTAAAAAGCTAAAAAGCTAAAAAGCTAAAAAGCTAAAAAGCTAAAAAGCTAAAAAGCTAAAAAGCTAAAAAGCTAAAAAGCTAAAAAGCTAAAAAGCTAAAAAGCTAAAAAGCTAAAAAGCTAAAAAGCTAAAAAGCTAAAAAGCTAAAAAGCTAAAAAGCTAAAAAGCTAAAAAGCTAAAAAGCTAAAAAGCTAAAAAGCTAAAAAGCTAAAAAGCTAAAAAGCTAAAAAGCTAAAAAGCTAAAAAGCTAAAAAGCTAAAAAGCTAAAAAGCTAAAAAGCTAAAAAGCTAAAAAGCTAAAAAGCTAAAAAGCTAAAAAGCTAAAAAGCTAAAAAGCTAAAAAGCTAAAAAGCTAAAAAGCTAAAAAGCTAAAAAGCTAAAAAGCTAAAAAGCTAAAAAGCTAAAAAGCTAAAAAGCTAAAAAGCTAAAAAGCTAAAAAGCTAAAAAGCTAAAAAGCTAAAAAGCTAAAAAGCTAAAAAGCTAAAAAGCTAAAAAGCTAAAAAGCTAAAAAGCTAAAAAGCTAAAAAGCTAAAAAGCTAAAAAGCTAAAAAGCTAAAAAGCTAAAAAGCTAAAAAGCTAAAAAGCTAAAAAGCTAAAAAGCTAAAAAGCTAAAAAGCTAAAAAGCTAAAAAGCTAAAAAGCTAAAAAGCTAAAAGGCTAAAAAGCTAAAGAGCTAAAAAGCTAAAAAGCTAAAAAGCTAAAAAGCTAAAAAGCTAAAAAGCTAAAAAGCTAAAAAGCTAAAAAGCTAAAAAGCTAAAAAGCTAAAAAGCTAAAAAGCTAAAAAGCTAAAAAGCTAAAAAGCTAAAAAGCTAAAAAGCTAAAAAGCTAAAAAGCTAAAAAGCTAAAAAGCTAAAAAGCTAAAAAGCTAAAAAGCTAAAAAGCTAAAAAGCTAAAAAGCTAAAAAGCTAAAAAGCTAAAAAGCTAAAAGGCTAAAAAGCTAAAAAGCTAAAAAGCTAAAAAGCTAAAAAGCTAAAAAGCTAAAAAGCTAAAAAACCAAAAAGCTAGAAAGCTAAAAAACTAAAAACCTAAAAAGTTAAAAAACTAAAAAGCTAAAGGTGAAAAGAAAAAAATAAACGACTCAAAAAGCTAAAAAGCTTTGATGCTAAAAACATAAAAAACTAAAAAGTGAAAAGTGAAAAGTGAAAAGTGAAAAGTGAAAAGTGAAAAGTGAAAAGTGAAAAGTGAAAAGTGAAAAGTGAAAAGTGAAAAGTGAAAAGTGAAAAGTGAAAAGTGAAAAGTGAAAAGTGAAAAGTGAAAAGTGAAAAGTGAAAAGTGAAAAGTGAAAAGTGAAAAGTGAAAAGTGAAAAGTGAAAAGTGAAAAGTGAAAAGTGAAAAGTGAAAAGTGAAAAGTGAAAAGTGAAAAGTGAAAAGTGAAAAGTGAAAAGTGAAAAGTGAAAAGTGAAAAGTGAAAAGTGAAAAGTGAAAAGTGAAAAGTGAAAAGTGAAAAGTGAAAAGTGAAAAGTGAAAAGTGAAAAGTGAAAAGTGAAAAGTGAAAAGTGAAAAGTGAAAAGTGAAAAGTGAAAAGTGAAAAGTGAAAAGTGAAAAGTGAAAAGTGAAAAGTGAAAAGTGAAAAGTGAAAAGTGAAAAGTGAAAAGTGAAAAGTGAAAAGTGAAAAGTGAAAAGTGAAAAGTGAAAAGTGAAAAGTGAAAAGTGAAAAGTGAAAAGTGAAAAGTGAAAAGTGAAAAGTGAAAAGTGAAAAGTGAAAAGTGAAAAGTGAAAAGTGAAAAGTGAAAAGTGAAAAGTGAAAAGTGAAAAGTGAAAAGTGAAAAGTGAAAAGTGAAAAGTGAAAAGTGAAAAGTGAAAAGTGAAAAGTGAAAAGTGAAAAGTGAAAAGTGAAAAGTGAAAAGTGAAAAGTGAAAAGTGAAAAGTGAAAAGTGAAAAGTGAAAAGTGAAAAGTGAAAAGTGAAAAGTGAAAAGTGAAAAGTGAAAAGTGAAAAGTGAAAAGTGAAAAGTGAAAAGTGAAAAGTGAAAAGTGAAAAGTGAAAAGTGAAAAGTGAAAAGTGAAAAGTGAAAAGTGAAAAGTGAAAAGTGAAAAGTGAAAAGTGAAAAGTGAAAAGTGAAAAGTGAAAAGTGAAAAGTGAAAAGTGAAAAGTGAAAAGTGAAAAGTGAAAAGTGAAAAGTGAAAAGTGAAAAGTGAAAAGTGAAAAGTGAAAAGTGAAAAGTGAAAAGTGAAAAGTGAAAAGTGAAAAGTGAAAAGTGAAAAGTGAAAAGTGAAAAGTGAAAAGTGAAAAGTGAAAAGTGAAAAGTGAAAAGTGAAAAGTGAAAAGTGAAAAGTGAAAAGTGAAAAGTGAAAAGTGAAAAGTGAAAAGTGAAAAGTGAAAAGTGAAAAGTGAAAAGTGAAAAGTGAAAAGTGAAAAGTGAAAAGTGAAAAGTGAAAAGTGAAAAGTGAAAAGTGAAAAGTGAAAAGTGAAAAGTGAAAAGTGAAAAGTGAAAAGTGAAAAGTGAAAAGTGAAAAGTGAAAAGTGAAAAGTGAAAAGTGAAAAGTGAAAAGTGAAAAGTGAAAAGTGAAAAGTGAAAAGTGAAAAGTGAAAAGTGAAAAGTGAAAAGTGAAAAGTGAAAAGTGAAAAGTGAAAAGTGAAAAGTGAAAAGTGAAAAGTGAAAAGTGAAAAGTGAAAAGTGAAAAGTGAAAAGTGAAAAGTGAAAAGTGAAAAGTGAAAAGTGAAAAGTGAAAAGTGAAAAGTGAAAAGTGAAAAGTGAAAAGTGAAAAGTGAAAAGTGAAAAGTGAAAAGTGAAAAGTGAAAAGTGAAAAGTGAAAAGTGAAAAGTGAAAAGTGAAAAGTGAAAAGTGAAAAGTGAAAAGTGAAAAGTGAAAAGTGAAAAGTGAAAAGTGAAAAGTGAAAAGTGAAAAGTGAAAAGTGAAAAGTGAAAAGTGAAAAGTGAAAAGTGAAAAGTGAAAAGTGAAAAGTGAAAAGTGAAAAGTGAAAAGTGAAAAGTGAAAAGTGAAAAGTGAAAAGTGAAAAGTGAAAAGTGAAAAGTGAAAAGTGAAAAGTGAAAAGTGAAAAGTGAAAAGTGAAAAGTGAAAAGTGAAAAGTGAAAAGTGAAAAGTGAAAAGTGAAAAGTGAAAAGTGAAAAGTGAAAAGTGAAAAGTGAAAAGTGAAAAGTGAAAAGTGAAAAGTGAAAAGTGAAAAGTGAAAAGTGAAAAGTGAAAAGTGAAAAGTGAAAAGTGAAAAGTGAAAAGTGAAAAGTGAAAAGTGAAAAGTGAAAAGTGAAAAGTGAAAAGTGAAAAGTGAAAAGTGAAAAGTGAAAAGTGAAAAGTGAAAAGTGAAAAGTGAAAAGTGAAAAGTGAAAAGTGAAAAGTGAAAAGTGAAAAGTGAAAAGTGAAAAGTGAAAAGTGAAAAGTGAAAAGTGAAAAGTGAAAAGTGAAAAGTGAAAAGTGAAAAGTGAAAAGTGAAAAGTGAAAAGTGAAAAGTGAAAAGTGAAAAGTGAAAAGTGAAAAGTGAAAAGTGAAAAGTGAAAAGTGAAAAGTGAAAAGTGAAAAGTGAAAAGTGAAAAGTGAAAAGTGAAAAGTGAAAAGTGAAAAGTGAAAAGTGAAAAGTGAAAAGTGAAAAGTGAAAAGTGAAAAGTGAAAAGTGAAAAGTGAAAAGTGAAAAGTGAAAAGTGAAAAGTGAAAAGTGAAAAGTGAAAAGTGAAAAGTGAAAAGTGAAAAGTGAAAAGTGAAAAGTGAAAAGTGAAAAGTGAAAAGTGAAAAGTGAAAAGTGAAAAGTGAAAAGTGAAAAGTGAAAAGTGAAAAGTGAAAAGTGAAAAGTGAAAAGTGAAAAGTGAAAAGTGAAAAGTGAAAAGTGAAAAGTGAAAAGTGAAAAGTGAAAAGTGAAAAGTGAAAAGTGAAAAGTGAAAAGTGAAAAGTGAAAAGTGAAAAGTGAAAAGTGAAAAGTGAAAAGTGAAAAGTGAAAAGTGAAAAGTGAAAAGTGAAAAGTGAAAAGTGAAAAGTGAAAAGTGAAAAGTGAAAAGTGAAAAGTGAAAAGTGAAAAGTGAAAAGTGAAAAGTGAAAAGTGAAAAGTGAAAAGTGAAAAGTGAAAAGTGAAAAGTGAAAGGTGAAAGGTGAAAAGTGAAAAGTGAAAAGTGAAAGGTGAAAAGTGAAAAGTGAAAAGTGAAAAGTGAAAAGTGAAAAGTGAAAAGTATAAAATAAAAAGTAAAAAATAAAAAGTCAAAATTGAAGAAAGTAAAACGTAAAAGTGAGAGGTATAAAGTAAGGGTACAACGTGGAGAATAAAAAGCAAAAGGTGAAAGGTTAAAGGTTGAAAGTAAGAAATAAAACGTAACAAGTGAAAAATATAAAGTAAAAATTAAACGTAAAAGTGAAAAGTAAAACATCAAAAGTAAATAGCAAATAGTAAAAAGTAAATAAAGAAAAGTAGAAAGTGAAAATCACAAGTTACAAGCCACAAGTCGGAAGTCACTAGTCATAAATCAAGTCACCAGTCACAAGTGTCAAGTCACAAATCACAGGTTAATAGAAAGTAGACACTAGAAAGTATAAAGAAAAAGTTAAAAAATAAAAAGCAGAAAAAATGAAAAGGAAAAAGTTACAACGTATACAGTAAAAAGTAAACGATCAACTAAAATCAAAAAACTATGAGAAATAGAAATGGAAAGAAAAAAAAGGAAAAACGGAGAAGTTCAAAGGTAAAGGAGAAACGTAAAAAGAAAAAAATGGGAATTAAAAGGAAGGAATTTAGAAAAACAAATAGAAAATGCAAAGAAGATAAAAGAAAACAAAAAGAACCAAAAGACGCAAAGGAAAAAGTAAATGCAAATACACATAAGGAAAAGGGAGAAAAGAAAAAGGAATCGGATACAAGTAAAAGAAAAGAATTTAGAAGATAGAAGGAGTGGATACACGCATAGCGTAGTTGGTAAATCGATTTCCTTGTACACAGCTCACCTGGGTTCGATGTTCAACTCCGCACATTGGGTTAGATATTTTTTCAAAAGAGATTTCTCTAACCCGAAAAGAGGCAAATGACCCTAAGGTTAAATCTCTGTAATCAAAATAAAAAAAGAAAGAAGGAAACATGAAAAAAGATAAAGGAAATACGAAAAAAGAAGACAAAAGAAACAAAAACAGTACCGAAACTGTTAATATATTTCTTTTCAGTCCCCAGATGTAGCCCCAGAACCTATTCTGATTATTTGGAATGTGCTCTAGAAAGGATTTACTCGAATGTGACTTGGATCTTCTGCTAGAGCTCATAAAATATATTTCCATATTACGCTGACAAAATGGGGTCGGGGGCTGATCAAATCGAGCTGTGACAACCCATAAATCTATTTCACCAAAGTTGTTTAGATCAATGCATTACAAATTTTTCCCCAAAGTCATTAAAGATTGCAATAAAAATGTTATATTAATAAATACTGGACTAAACTTATTTGAAAATATCGTTTTCAATATGCTTCACATATAGAGCTTTTTATCTTCAGCAATGCTATTTATATTAGTATGCTCAACAACTTTTCTGAAGATACCAAAAGTAGCACTGATTTATATTGTAAAACTTCTTCCAAGATACTGAACCTTCAAAATGAATTCAGTGCTTTCGAACGTGAGCATTTATTTCACTATTCATTACCCCATTCAATTCAACACTCAAATGTACACCGTAACCGTACACTGTGATGGATAAAATGTGGAACTATTCAACTATTCTTAACTAACTATTCTTAAGCCATGCACATTGGTTGCGCATGATAATCTGAGTCGATGAATGTTCATAGTTCAAATCCTGCCAGTGTAGCGGATTATTTTGTCAAAGATTTACATTCTCATTATTCTAGGTGTTCATTCTTCGAGGTTTTCCTTTTTCACAGACCTGCTGTAATGCTTCAAGCCAATTTCTAAATAGATACGAAACAATCGTGCATTTACGGAATTTACGCAAAACAAAAATTATATTTACAACCAGTATAACTGCTCAATAATGCGGTTCCCCGAATTATTCCATCCTGCGACACTCTGACTTTTGGTACCCCTTATACTGAAACAACGCCATGTACTTAGGAAAACCAAATTGACACTAATTGATTACTAAATATCACTACTTAGAATGTCACGAACGGTATGTTGTAGTCTAATCTCTGCAAAATATGTTACATAGCTAAATTAGTTCCAAAAACGTGTATCCTACACACTTAATTTGAATTACTGGGTACAGTAAAATATTGCTGGGGGTTTGAACAGCAAACCGTTCGGTAATCAATTCAGTAAAACAATTCAGTTACCGAACTCTCCGCAATCCGTTCTATCCAAACGTCAAAAAATACTGGTCAGTCAGCAGTTTCCTCTGAAAATGGCGACTTGACAGATGATTTGCTGTACCTGTTTTGTAAGTTTTTGACGAGGTTCGGTAATGTTGGTACAATTTTGCCGAATAATCAGTCAGTATTCTACTGAATAATGTTTATGTACCGAAAAAAACAGAAGTGCGGATAAATTCAGTGAAAAATATTGCGGGTTTCAGCAAATTATTCGAAAAATTACTGAAAATCGCTAAAAAATGAAAACAATACCGCAAATTTTTAAACAATTTGCTAGCAGCTCTGTAAAAATATCACTTTACTGAGCAAGTCGTCAAAAGAAATTACCGAACAGCTTTTGGCTGGCTTAGTGTGTAGCTGCTCGATACCCGACCAATGACCATACGATAGCTACCCAACCATAGCTCGTGCAACCATTTTTGTCCAACCAACATAAATCATCAACGAACGACTCAGGTCCAGCTGGAATTCCATTGATTCACACCGTGTCTAGTATGGCACCTGCTAGCAAGCTCCTTGCAGCCTCGTTCAACCGGTCGAATAAATCACTTTTGACAGAATCGATTTTTCACTTCTTCTGCTGGAAAACCATTTCTGTGCCATACCTAGTTCAGTCTGCATAGATTCCGGCGACCGTTTTCATTCCAACAATAGATTACTTAGGACCCGGCTGCTTTCTACCGGAAAACTTCTCGAAAATCTCCCACTAAAAGCAATTGGTGTAAAAGATGTGCTCCATAATGGTGGAGAAAAGTGGTACCCAAACTGTAGCATTAGAGACAAAAGCACCGGTCGGCTGGAAAAATGACGGCAGCCTTCGAATTACCATACAAGAAAATCTGCAAAATCCATCAAGTAAGCTCTCTACGCAATTGGCCTGTCATCGATGATGAAAAGCTACTGAAAAAACGCCGACAAGGATATTTTTATATTTCGCCAAACGCCACAAACAATTGGCAAAAATTTGATGAAATTTCCACGATGATTTATGATAGCGGAGCTGCGGTGGCGAAAGAAACAAATATCCATCCACCCGCACTTGTCAAGCACATCCTTTGCAGATTTCAACCACAGCATCCAGCTGCTTGGAAACTTTGTTGCTACCTGGAATTACTGCAGCGGAGTTCCCAATACAAAAAGCGTGAGTGGGTAGAGGTAGGTTGGCACCGTGCGTCGTCGTTCAATCATCAATCTTGCCACCAAGCAGGCGGCAAGTTGTTTGAAGAGTGGCTAAAAGTTTGTAACTGCGTTATGTTGAATAGATTATTGAACATGACACCAGGCGTAGGTTTCGCGGGTTTCAGGTTTCGTTTTATTTATATCAGTGAGGTGCAATAGCTGTTGATTGCAAGGAGGTTTGTCGAAGGTCATTAGGCCGAATGGGCATCAGGCCGAATGGACATTAGGCTGAATGATGATACAGCTTTGTGGCGATACATCCTAAATACCATTCGGCCTAATGTTCATTCTAAATGACTTCTAATCATATGCCACCCAAACAAGAAGCAAAGTTGAATGTATTTCTCTAGTTTTAATTGCTCAAATCATAAATATTTTTTTATGAAAAAATAACAAACTGTGCTACTACAGCGCAAATTCGTTAGTTGGGTCACAACTGCGCCCCAACTAGCGAATCGTATCCGTTAATTGGGGCAACTGACAGCTGACAAAAATTACCCAAGGGAAACGCTGATTTTTTGTTTTCTTTCATAAAAAACAAACAGAAATATTTTACAATTCACAAAAGTTGGCTGTTTCCTTCCAGTTTAAAGTTGTTTTTTTGTGACAAAGTATGTCATTCATGTTCTTTTGCCATCAATTATTTTTTGATAAATTCCTTCACATAAAACAGGAAATGGATACACCGTCGGGAAAAAGCCGATAAAGCACAAACATACTACGTTGCCACTAGCTAAAAGATTGTATAATGTGATTGAATACATCAGAGATGACCTTCAAAAGTTACTAAACTAACGTCTCTGCGACACAAACTAATTGATGCTGAATAGAAGAAGCGAAATATTTAACACATTTATTTCACTAAAATCATTCCGAAATATGTCATTCAAAAAATAAAATTCCATTGAATTTAAAAGTATGATTTTTTCTGGATCGCCACAGAAATCAACCAATGAACCCCTTGAAATCAATGACATTCAAACGTCAATCAGTTTTTGACTTTCAGTTTTGACATAAGAGTGTCTTTTAGTTGGGGCATGCCCCAACTAGCGAACACCCAACTAACGAACAGCCCAACTAGCGAACACCCAACTAACGAATTTGCGCTGTAGTCCTAAAAATATTGAATTGTTCCCTCTTGAACTTCGAACTGTATTAGTTTTAGGATAGCGATAAAATTGTTCGTATTAGTTAAATAGTTAAAATTATTTCAAATTGCGATCCTCTAGTTTTTAGAAACTTAAAATATGTAACAAAAAGAATAAAAATATTGAACTATGCAATTTCACCCTTGTAACTTACACAACTTTTATAGTAGATGTTTCAAAGGTTTTGTTTATTTATTTTGGGGCGGCTTAATTCACTAGGGCTCCGAATGGCCAAAGGACTGCCCTTACTAATTCTAACTGGCACTGATTTATGGGGTGAAAAGCTAAATAAAAATAAACGATATAAAGGCCGCCGAGAGGGGGGGGGCGGTATGTTTCCCCCCGGGCCCGGAGTTCTGAAGAGGGGCCCCCCTTAAAATTTTGACAAATACTTTTTCGACAAACATTAATTTGAGAATACAATTAAAAATTCAATATTTTGTGCATGAGGTAACCTAGAACAGCAAAAATTCTAAACTACTGCATATTTGATATCACATATGTTTATACCAACCTAATTCTCGCTCCTCTCTCAGAAAAGCGATATCTCGTTGCGTTGTAACGTCACGAAAATCTTCAACTTTTCTATAACTCTGTAAGTTACGCTGGTGCTATTGTTTTGAGTAATATTTTAAATATTTATCACATTTAGCCATTTTAATAAAAATTTACTCGAATATGGGGTTGTCGAAAAATCACGTTACATTTTATTTTTTTAATTGTAGCAGAAATAATTGATCAACCCAAGAATTTTTTTTTCATATGTGTTGTGGATAAATTTGAGTCGTTTGACATATTTATTAATTTGACACGACTCAATATGGTAGTTTAACGGAGCCAGAATAGCAGCTTTTATCACATATTTCACAAACAAAAATAAACTGGCACTATTGCTTTGTTTAATTTGGTAAGGAATCAAGTTCCCGATCCGAGTTTATAGTATGATATTTGTATTGTTGGGTTTAAGCAAGTAGATTTATATGGCAAAGCGAGCACAATTTAAGCGCCAGGCAATCGACAGTGCCAAGTATACTGAAATATTGTATAAATTATAGCTGCAAAGATTCAGAGAAAAAGAACACGTCACATCGCCGTGATGTTGCGAATGAATGTGTTACATCCAATCGTCAATTCGACGGGTTTCTAAAAGTCTGCAAACACCAATAAACACTCCCTCATCTATCTTTTTTGGCCTCATTTGAGATGAGCTAAAGCCTTTCCATCCAACTGTAAGCAATTGAGACGATTTAGTGCGGTCACTCAGATAGGTCTCTGTAGACCCAATTATGTTTTACAATCTCCCGTAAATTCGAATATATACCCGTCAATATTGGATTTAATACCTCAGGCATTTCGATAATGTAGCTGCTTCGATGATGTATTTGGGCTTGTAACGGAAGAATTGGTTAGTTACTAACTGACAGCACGTGCGACTACAACGGAGGTTGCGGAGAACCTTAACCCTAGAACGTTGCACTTGCGTTTTCCATCCTAGAACGTTGCACTGGGGTACAAATGTACCCCACGCGTTTGATCGCAATTTTCGCAGGTAAAAATGCAAACAAAAGAAATGTATAATAGACCATTTTCTTCGTTTTCTAATTGCAAAAACAGCTGTGTAAGTGAAAATACGGAATTTATTGAATCAATGATACATACATTGGTTTGAACAAAATAAAAAGTGAAAAATCCCTGTTTTGACTTTTTTCACAAAAATTACTATAATTTTGCAAATTTTCAACCGATTTGAAAAAATCAAATGATTCTAAAAGTTGAAAGAATGATCTTGAAACGGTATAAAATGGAATTTCGATATTTTTGAAAAACTGCAATTATTTTGAAGAGTGAAAGTTTAAAAATCGGGTTTTGGAAAATATCACGAAATGGGGTGAAAATTGAAATGAAAAAAATATTTCTGACCAGTAATGCATTGGTAACACGCAATGTTACTGTTACAGCTGTTATTGTGCGCAAATTATACTTGCGAACCATTCCTTTAAAAAACTATAAAAAATTAACAATAAAACAAGAAAAATCAGCAAAAATGAGAACTATTTTTTGTTCCGCTTCAAAATTAACTTAAATTTATTAAATAAACGATTAAAAACGATTATATAACACTAATTGTTACAACCGTAGTAAAACAACCAGTATTTAAACTGGTATTGTCACGATTCACATTTCCACTGACAGCACGAAACACTAACGGCAACCGTACACTGGAGTACAAATGAACCCCACGCCAACTTTGACACTTGCTTCCACGAAGGCTATAAGCAAACTGGCTATACCATCTTTTTTTACTCTTACTAGGAACTCTAAATTGAATTATGGTTAGGGTCCCAGGTCGGTAAATGCCGAATTCTCGTTTTTACACGGCCCCAAAGAAGGCGTGGGGTACATTTGTACCCCAGTGCAACGTTCTAGGGTTAAAACGCGCGTCTCGTCGATGATGGCGAAGTGTGGAATGGTTGATTAGTGAGAGGAAAGAAATATTCATGGAACGCATTATTATTCATGGCTGAATACTAACCCGAGAACAAAGTTCGGAAATTCCCTCACAACCTTCCATCGCATGTCCTGGACTACGTTGCTGTTAGTGTGATTGCATCGGAACGTATCATGTAACCAGCGTCTAGGAGAGTACAGCGTAGGTGGACTTTTAAAGAAATATAATGTGACGTTGTTTAATCGTTTATTAAAAATAACTCCTCCAGTGCATTCAAGTGTTGTAGATCAAATCTTATATAAAATTTTGTTTATTTTCTGAATCTATAATTAGGTTTGATGAAGGAGTTCATTTGAAAAAGTTATAACAGATTTATAGAATAAAGGTTGGTCAAATCGTTGTGAAGTCATGACAGAATGTGTCATTGGTATATAACCCCTTAAGCACTTAAGGATATGCATTCTGAATTTATGAATATCACGCTAGTATAATTTGCTGTTTACGAAATAACTTGAAAGCGTTTAAATAAACCATGCGTAATAAAATTTGACACTATATATGATAAATCATTCAAGCGTCTGATAAAAGTTGAATGACGTGACGTTACAACGCAAAGTGTATCCTGTTCTAACTTTAGCTCCGCACATCCAATAAAAGAAATTGTTTGCTTTTTAGAAAAGTATTTTTGAATACAAAGAGAATCCGGAATAAAAATTTGAACAAAACTTTAGTTTTTTAATAAAATTAAAAAATGGGCATTTTTCGTGACGTTACAACTTCTATTAGTTCAAAAAGTATTAGTGGTCAAATTAAGAAAAAAAATCTTTCTAGTTTTATTGTTCTACACTCAATAACGAACAAATTCCTTTAAACAGATAAAAATTTCAATACTAGTTTCATGAAATAGAACTTTTCTTAGAAGGCAATAATTCAGGAGCCATTTTCCGTGAAATTCAACTTACTTTTCTATATATTTTTCAACTATTTGTCGAAATGTCAATGGTTGGATTACTTAACTTTTCAATGGTTTAAACACTACCGAATCTAGGAAAAAAGATTGTGATACCAAAATAAGACAAAACAAAAACGTCATTCTGGTGTACAAGCCCGCGGAATGTGTCATATTATTCTTAAACCTTAATTATTCTTTTATGATTTTTAAGTTAAAAAAAACCAAATTAAATTCAACCAACAAACTGACAGACCTACTAAATGACGTATCTGCTAATATCTCGTTCGCACCCCACACAGCATGATCTGGTACTTTTGCAATCGGCTAGCAGCCTGCCATCCCAAGTTTCATATGCAAACTATGGTAGATCTGATAAGGCAACCTAAAGAGTCGTGCAAGTCGCATGGGTTTGGATGTGTTATTGTCCTAAAAGGAAAAAAACTAAAAAATGTTTTTTTTCAATAGTTTCGGGCCTAAAAATTGAAAAAGGACTGAGATACTAACTCATGGTACTATTTTGCACCAGGATATGCCTAACCAATTATAACCCGGGGATAACCCGCACACCCCTAAAGATCCTTATTTATCTATGGTTATTTTATTCTGATCTTTTATATATACTCCTCTTATTTGATGCATTCTTAGCGTTTTATTTACTTTTTCTATTGCTTTTAATATGTCTTGTTTTTTCCTTTTTTTTCACCAACAGGCCCCTTGGCCCCAATGGTGGTTGCTTAAACTAATTACATTTTAAAATTGACAACATTTTCACTTTTATCGCATTCCGCGTCCTGTTGAAGTCAAAGGCCGTCGCCACACTGTTAAAAATTCGTTGGAGTCCGGTAACAGCGCTCTGGCACCCATAGTTGGTTCTCCTGAACGGAACTCGCAGAAGGGAGTTATTGCGTAGAGCTCGAACGCGGGCTTGAAGAGCCAGACGTCCGAGGATTGTAGGGCAATCCACTCTGGCAGAGAGTAAGTCCGAGACGAACAGGGCTCGAGAGCAGTCCCTCCGGATGCTGAGTGTATCGAGGTGTATTAGCTGGCAACGGTTTTCATAGCTCGGCAGCTGAAATCTGTTTCGCCATGGGAGATGACGAAGGGCGAAGCGTATGAACCTGCGTTGGACAGTCTCGATTCTGTCAATCCCGTTCTGGTAGTACGGATTCCAAACAGCTGAACAATATTCTAACGTTGAGCGGACCAACGCACAGTAAAGCGATTTAAGACAATATACGTCCTTGAAGTTTTTCGCTATTCGGAAGATGAACCCAAGCTGTCGTGATGCCTTATCCACGATGTATGACGTATGTGGTTTGAATGTTAATGCCGAATCCATGATGACT